>NC_080170.1:97649970-98249970 GCF_950295315.1 Erinaceus europaeus | reverse complement strand
ACCAGACCTGCGCAACTCCCAGATAAGTGAAGACTTTGCCTACCTATGCACTATGGTCTTCTCTTCTACTTACGAAGAGGTTTGCCAAAGCCTCTACTGTTTCATTATGAGACAGTTTCTCTGTCTCTGGAACATTTTACTCTGGGCCACACTTCGGTTCCCTCACCGGGAACTTTGGTTTCTTATGACCGGGATCATAGAGCTTGGGAGATGCACGGATATTTCTCCTTGGACTTTCTGGATTCCCTCTCCCATGTTTCCTGAGGAAAAGGACTACATTTTGCTCCGGGCCACAGTTTGGTTCTTTATGACCGTGATCGTAGACCTTGGGATATGCATGGGGATTTCCCCTGGAACTTTCTGGACTTCTTCTCGAATGTTTCCCATGGAGAAGGACTACTCTAATTTGAAGAACATTCTCGAGTACCCTGGCAGTTCCCAAGTATGGAGACATGTGGTTAGTTCTACTCTCCTGATTGGATTCTTTCTTCAATGGGAAGACGCTTTTAAAAATGGGTGCCTGAAGCAATCCAGCAGGAACAGTCAGAAACACCCTAAATGGAATTTCGAGGACCTTTTTGGACTAGGTCGCCCTCCGGGGATTCTTAATCCTACATGGTGAGATCTTGATAATCTGGTTCAAGTTGCGTTTCATAAGAGAATGATTTGAATGACTGAATTTTTTTTGACATTGACTTAAAAAAAAAAAAATGCTGGACGCAGCCATGATTTCTAGAGACATCCAGAAACAATCCAAAAAATTGTTTTTTCCCTCCTTTGATTTCTCTTTTACGTCTTGACATGAATCTGAAACATTTAATCCTGAAAACTGTATGAGTTATGGGTGGGGCAGATAGTGCAATGATTATGTTAATTATTCTCATGCTTGAGGCTTTTAACCGTGGTTCTTCTGTTTACCTTTCCACATATTATTGAGTTTAAACTGTTTAAACAACCTTAAAATCATACTAGAAACGACTTCCAATTATAATGGAGTTATCAATTATAGTAAACTTCTAATCTGCTACAAGTTTTGTTTGACAAGTAAGTGAATTTCAGCTGTCAAAGTCTTCACATGAAAAAGCATCTACTCAAATGGAATTCCTGGAAATCCATTTGGATCCTGTTCTCTGACATCGCCCCCGGAAACCAATGAGGTGACCTGGCACGACCTGAAGAAACAGATTCACAGACTCCAAAGATCACTCTCTACAGAAAAGCAAAATTCTGGTGGCCAACATTCCCCATCGAGACAGACGTGCAGCGTTTCATCCTCCGGCATTTTCTTCTGTGGTCAGCTACTTTGGACTGACACCTCCATCGGACTTACTGGTACACACTGCTGTGTTTCTCAAAGACTAACTTCAGCCAATTGCCTTGAAACTTTATAGACCATGTCCCCTCGCCTGCAGGCTCTGTCCCAGAGGCAGAAAGCTCCCCCTCCTTATTAGGTTATGCCCACAGAGGCATGAAGTGCCCCAAGAGGCAAGAGATGCCCACAGAGGCAGGAAACGCCCTTTGAGGCAAGAGATGCCCCCAGAGGCATGAAGCATTCCCAGAGGCAAGAAATGCCCTTTGAGGCAAGAGATGCCCCCAGAGGCATGAAGCATTCCCAGAGGCAAGAAATGCCCTTTCGCCTGCTAGGCCTTGCCCTTTGAGGCAAGAAAAGCTCCACTTGGCATCACACTGGTTATTGCTGCTCGCCTATTTTGTTTTCCATGTCTTATGCCAGTTCTTTTGAAAACGCCTGTACGATATACGTTTCTGTTCACCCCACAATGGCCATTAGTTAAAAAGAAAGGGGGAATTGTTGGTATGCATGAGACCCCTTCTGTTTCATTTGGTTTAAATCCCCCCTGCTTAACACTATTCTATTTACATAACCACTTCATTCTATTTATATAACCGCTGTTAACAAGCACCTCCCTCCAGGGCATTGGTTCAATCCCCACTGTTTCATGATATGTTTTTGCTCCACCCCCCCTCCTTGTCACACTCTGATTGTCACCAGTCACTTTTCTCTCCACCCTCTCTATGTCACACCCTGTTTCCACCCTACTTGTCAAGTATATATAAAGACAGCATTGTGAGTTTTAGAGTACTTTACCTTTAGTTTAGCTCAGCTCGGCTTAGATTGTGCTGCGTCCTGCATGAATAAAGAGATACTGCCTACAGCTCAACTATGAGTCCCTGGTCGTCTGTTACCTGCCCGTGAAGCCAGCCTGGCGGAAACAACCTAACCCGTCGAAAACGACAACTTAACATGATTTTTTTCAAGCTCCATCCAAGATGAGCTGAAAATGGTGAAGTCACCATTTTTAATAGCTGAGTAGTATTTCATTGCGTATATATACCACAGCTTGCTCAGCCACTCAGCTGTTGTGGGAAAAATGGGTTGCTTCCAGATTTTGGCTATTAAAATTTGTGCTGTGATGAACATAGGTATACACAAATCTTTTTGGATGGGTGTGTTGGGTTCCTTAGGATATACCCCAGTATAGGAATTGCAGGATCATAGGTTAGGTCCATTTCTAGCCTTCTGAGAGTTCTCCAGACTGTTCTCCACAGAGGTTGGACCAATTTACATTCCCACCAGCAGAACTTCTCCAGCATTTGTTTCTGCTATCTTTTTGATGTATAACATTCTCACAGGAGTAAAGGGGTATCTCATTGTTGTCTTTATTTGCATTTCTCTGACAATCAAAAACTTGGAGCATTTTTTTCATGTGTTTCTTGGCCTTTTGGATCTCTTCTGTGGTGAATATTCTGTCCATTAACTCACCCCATTTTTGGATGGGGTTATATGTTGTCTTGTTGTTGACTTTGGCAAGCTATTTATATATTTTGGTTATTAGCTTCTTGTCTGGTGTATGGCATGTAAAGATCTTCTCCCATTCTCTGAGGCAACTCTTTTTTTGGGTATTTGTATCTTTGCTATTCAGAAGCTTTTTAATTTGGTGTAGTTCCATAGATTTACACTTGCCTTAGTCTTCTTTGTAATTAGATTTATTTCAATGAAGATGTCTTTAAAATATATGCTGAAAAGAGTTCTGCCAACATATTCCTCTAAGTATCTGAGTTTCTGGTGTAAAATATAAGTCCCTGATCCACTTGAAATTTACATTTGTGTTTGGTGAAATATAGTGGTTCAGTTTAATTCTAATGAATGTTTCAACCCATTTTTTGCAACACCATTTGTTAAAGAGACTCTGGTCTCTTTAATGACTATTAAATGGTTTTCCCATTTAATAGTCTGGGCACCTTTGTCAAAGATTTGATGTCCATAGGTGTGGGGGCTTACTTCTGGGTTCTCAATTCTAATCTACTGGTCATTGTGTCTATTTATGTTCCAGTTCTAAGCAATGGCTCTATAATACAATTTGACATCTGGGAGTGTGATGCCACCTGTTCTGTTCTTTCTTCTCAAGATTGTTTTGGCAATTCTAGGTCTTTTCTGGTTCCAGATAAACACTTGTGGCATTTGTTCTATTCTCCTAAAAAAAAGAGGTTGGGATCTTGATGGGGATAGCATTAAATTTCTATATGGCTTTAGGTAGTATATTCATTTTAATGATGTTAATACTTCCAACCCATGAACATGGGATATATTTCCACTTCTTTGTGTCTTTTTCTATTTCTTTCCACTTCATCATGTCTTTTTCTATTTCCTTGAGTAGTGACTCATAATTTTCAGTATACAAGTCTTTCACTTCTTTGGTTAGGTTTATTCATAGGTATTTCTTTGTTTTTATTGCTATACTAAAAGGAATTAATTTCTGAATTTCATCTTCTTTTAACTTAGTGTTTGCACAGAGGAATGCCACTAACTTTTGAATGTTAATTTTGTAGCCTGACAGCTTACTATATTGCCTGATGATTTCCAAAAGCTTCTTGCTGGATTCTTTTGGTTTTTTTATGAATACTATCATGTCATCCGCAAATAGGGAGAGTTTGACTTTCTCTCTTCCAGTCTGTATCCTTTAATTCCTTGCTTCTGCCTGATTGGTATGGCAAGAAATTGCAACACTATGTTGAATAGTAATGGTAATAGTGGGCAGCCATGTCTACTACCTGATCTGAGTGGAAATGCTTCACCATTGAGTATGATGTTGGCTGTAGGTTTGCTATATAGAGACTCCACTATCTTGAGGAATTTTCAATCTATTCCCATTTTTGTAGTGTTTTGATTATAAAGGGATGTTGGATTTTGTCAAAAGCTTTCTCTGCATCTATTGGTATGACCATGTGGTTTTTGGTCTTGCTTTTATTGTTGTGGTAGATCACATTGATTGATTTATGTATATTAAACCAACCTTGCATCCCTGTCATGATGAACATCTTTTTAATATACTTCTGTATCCAGATAGCTATAATTTTGTTCAATATTTTAGCATCTATGTTCATCAGAGATATTGATGTGTAGTCTTTTGTTTGTTTGTTTGTTTTGTTTTGTTTTTTTGGTTGTGTCCCTGTCTGTTTTTGGTATCAGAGTGATGTTGGCTTCATAGAAGCTGGAAGGGAGGGTTCTTGTGTCTTCAATCTTCTGGAACACTTTTAAAAGTAGAGATATTAACTCTTCCTTGAAGGTTTTGTAGAATTCATTTGTAAAACCATCTGGTCCAGGACTTTTATTCTTGAGAAGGTTTTTGATAACGGTTTCAATCTGATGGGCCTGTTCATATTATCTAGTTCCTCTTTAATTTTGGAATTTCTTAGGTATCTAGGAAATAGTCCAATTCTTTCAGGTTCTATAGCTTGGTGACACAGAGTTGTTCACAGAAACCTCGCATGATATGTTGAATTTCTGCAGTGTCTGTTGTGATGCCTCCTCTTTCATTTATGATCTGATTCATTTGGATATTCTTCCTTTTTTGTTTTGTGAGTCTGGATAAAGGTTTGATGATTTTGTTCACTCTTTCAAAGAACCAGCATTTACTTTCATTTATCTTTTGCATGTTTTTCTTATTTTTAATGTTATTTATTTCTGCCCTAAATTTAGTTATTTCTGTCCTTCTCGTCCCTTTAGGGTTCCTTTGTTCTTCTTCTTTAAGGTGTGCAATCAGGTTGTTTATTTGTGCTTTTTCTTATTTCCTAATGTGTGATTTTATTGCTATTAACTTCCCTCTCAGTACTGCCTTAGCTGTGTCCCAAATATTTTGATAGCTTGTGTCTTCATTTTCATTGAAATTTTGAAACATTTTGTTTTCTTACTTTATTTCCTCTTTGACCCAGTAGTTGTTAAGTAGTGTACTGCTGAACTTTCACATTTTGGGACTTTTACTGAACTTTTGTTTACTGTTAAGTGTTGGTTTAATTCCACTGTGGTCTGAGAAGATGCTTGGGATGATTTCAATGCTCTTGATTTGGCTAATGTTGTGGTCTAAGATATGGTCTATCCTGGAAAATGACCTATGTGGACTTGAGTAGAATGTGTATTCCACTTTCTTGTGGTGAATGACTCTGAAAATGTCCAATACTTCTAGTTTATCTATCTCCTCATTTAGTTCCCTTATGCCTTTATTGATTTTCTACCTGGATGATCTGTCAAGTTGATAGAGTTGAAGTCCCCTACGATTACTGTGTTGCTGTGAATATATTGCTGTAGCTCTTTCAGTAGATGTTTGATGTATTTATATGGCTTCTCATTGGGTGCATAGAAGTTAATAATTGTTAAGTCCTCTTGATTGACTCATCCTCTGAGCATTAAGTAATGTTCATCCATATCTTTTAAAATTTTATTTATCTTAAAATCTGTCATGTCAGATATGAGAATGGCTGTTCCTGCCCTTTTCTGTGGGCCATTGGCTTGTATGATAGTTTTCCATCCTTTCACTTTGAGTCTGTGAGTCTGGGTTTGTCTTGTTGAGTTAGGTGGGTTTCCTGCAGACAGCATATTGTTGGGTTATGTTTTCTGATCCATCTTCCTACATTGTGCCTTTTAATAGGTGAATTCAGGCCATTGACATTGATTGATATCATAGCTTGAAGATATTTTAACACCATTATTGTAGATTTTTAGTGTGTTCTGATATATGGCATATATATCGTCCTAGGGCTTCTACACACCCATGCTCTTTCTTTGACCGGTGATATAGAAGATGTGGTGGAATCTAGATGTCTGCAAAGCTGCATGATGGAGGGAAATCCTTTAGTTTTATTTTGAAGTTGAACCCTTAGGCTCATCCAAGTCATATGTGATGGCATAATGAAATAACCCTTTATTATTTGAAAGAAATATTGGGTGGTTTACTTTAGCAGTTAGCACACTATGACTCACACCTAAGGGATTCAGACAACAAGATCCTACACAGGTGACAGGTTAAGGTAAGTCCAAGAATGAAAGTCAATAAATAGACATGAAAAGCAACTGATCTACCCAAACACAGCAAAATTATCTGAAGGGAAGTATTTGACTTACAAGATTTTTTTGAAATTTATTTTAAATTACCATTGCAGAGAGAGGAAGAAATTTAGAATTCTTTGAAGAAATGATAATAACACTAGAAAAAGAATGCAAGAGGGTCGAGCTGCACCACGGAGAAGAGAGAGAGGAGGTCCGGAGCAAGTGGGGTACACAAATATTTATTATTGGATCAGGAGGGGGTGGCTCAGGCCACGTGGAGTCAGCCGAAAATGGTCATCCCCACTACCTCACCACCAGGCAAAGAGCAAGAGAGAGAGAGAGACTGCCGAGAGAGAGAGAGAGCCCAGGGGGGGATGAGTGGGAGAGCTTTTATTGGTCAACAGCCAGGGGTGGCATGTGGGGACAGGATTGGTTGAAAGGGGCACTGCTAGGATTTCACGGGGCATGGTAAAACCTGGGGGCAGAGACTGCATCAGAATAATTCCTCAGCATCATCTCCTTTTCCTTTATATTTAAATGGACACATTATATTGTATTATTATATTACTATATCTATATTATATTATATTATTATATTATTATTATATCTAAATGGACACATAAGGAAATATTCCATATGAAATATGGAATGGAGCAGGCTTAAATGTTTTTAAGGAATGCCATGCTCAGGTGGGAAGATGTAGGACTTTCTGTGGAGGAGGGAAGGCTTAAATGGCTGCCAATCTTGTGAGACTTATGTGTCCCCCCTGTGCTCAACCCCTCTTTAGAGAGAGAGACTTACCTGGAGGGACTCATCTCATAGGTTAAGCGCAGCCTGCTCAACCATCTCCTCACAATATCTCTACATCTTTTTCTATCTTTCTATCTAGTCATCACATAAGATGGTTCAAAGTCTGTAAAAGACTATGACAGAGGAATAGTAGTGTGGGGTGAGCAGAAACCTTTTGGGCATAAACCTAAATGATATAACAAAACAGGAAGGGACAAGTAGGGGAGTAGTAAAAGCCAGTGTGATGTCAAGGGAAGGATTGGTGTGTAAAGGAACGTTCCCTGTTTGGGGTGGGGGAGGGGCAAGGGTACATAATGAGGGGTAGGCAGGAGGGCATGACCCACCAAGCAGAGGGGCTATTTGGCATTGTATAGTCCTCAAGGCAACATTATTTAAAGTCTATGAACTACTCAGGGTCAGTCTATGAAAAACCAGCAGCGTGAAGGGAAATAAGCTGCTTTAAAATTGTATAAAGTGTCTATAGGGTATGCCAGCAAGTCCGATAGAAGTCTTTGACTGCGTCCAACATTTTTATATAAAGTCAAATACCTTTTAGAGTACTCTGAGCAGATGGGTCATGTAAAACATTCTTTGGTCATTCAACACACTCACTCACAAAACACAACTGGCCAGTCATAACATAAGGCATTCAGGGAAAGGGTAGGAGAGAGGTCTCTGTGAGCCAGATTTTGTAGGTTCTGCCATGTTGTATTATGGGTCCTGGGATGTATCCTACATCTAGTCCTCTTGTAGTATTTCTTGTTCTTCAGGGTTAACAGGGCCATCCTGCGGGTATTGTCGGACATGGCGGGCAGGAACCCAGACATGTTTAGGGTAATTTTGAGGGAAAACACATGCAAAACCCCTTCCCATGGTCAATAGGGGGTCAGGCCCTTTCCAAATTTTATCAAGTGAGTCTTTCCATTTGACCTTAATAGATGGGAGGGTAGATGGTGTTTGCCAATGAAGAATAATAGGAGGTAGGTCCGAATTATTGTAAATATTAAAGAGATTTAATGTAGTTAAGGCTTTTGCTAGCTGGATATTGGGCAGGTACATTCCTCCTTTATCTTTATTTAATTGGTCCTTAATGGTTTGATGGGCCCTCTCGACAATGCCTTGTCCCTGTGGATTGTAGGGAATGCCCGTTGTATGAGTAATATTCCAGAGGGAACAAAAATCTTTAAATTGTTTGCTGGTAAATATATTCCCATTGTCAGTTTTCAGATGAAGAGGCAAACCCATAATGGCAAAACAGGAGAGCATATGGCTTATAAGCTTTTTAGAGCTTTCTCCCATCTGAGCTGTTACCCACATAAATTTAGAAAAGGTATCAATTGAGACAAACACATATTTTTGTTTGCCAAAGTTTGGTATGTGGGTGACATCAATTTGCCAAATAGCATTAGCTTTTAAACCTCAGGGGTTAACCCCAAGAGTCTAAATAGCAGGTGTTTTTATGAGACTTGCACAGGAAGAGCATGTAGCAAGGATATGTTTTAACTGTGGTAAAGGAACATCAGGAAATCGAGCTCGAAGACCTTTAAGATTAACATGGGTTAGGGAATGAAAGTCAGCAGGATCAGAGACAGAGACTGGGAAAGTTCCTGTGGAGGCAAGGTGGTCAGCTGCAGCATTCCCTTCGGACAGGAAACCAGGAAGAGGGCTGTGGGAATGAAGGTGTTGAATATACAGTGGTTGGGTTTGAGAACAGAGCATAAAGGCGATTTGAATCAAGAGAGGAGAAAGTGGGTTGTCATCAATTTTCACATAAGAACGAGAAAGCCATGGAAGTAAGTTAACAGTATACCCACTGTCAGAAAAAAGGTTGAAGGATTCTGGTACAGCTTTTAATGCAAGGAAAACAGCATAAAGTTCTTTGTACTGAGGGGAATTATCAGGAAGCTCAGTAAAGAGAGGTTTAGGAGATTGTTTGTCTGGGTAATATATAAGGGCAGCAGCTCCCCTTTTTCCACCATCAGTGTAGAATGTAGGAGCAGAGGGAATGGGATCCTGAGAGAAAAGTTTAGGTGCTAGTAGAGGCAAAAGAGGTAAAGAAGCTATCAATTTATTAGAAGGAAAATGGTTATCTATTTGTCCTGGAAACCCCACGAAGCTTATGGCAAAGTGGGAATGATGGCATATGAGCCACTCTGTATCTGTGAGAGAAAAGGGCAGAATAATTAAATCTGGTTCTTTCCCTAAGACCTGCACAGACCTATTTCTTCTTTGGTGAACCATGAATTCTACCGTGTCTATCTCAGTGAGGAGTCTTGGAGCCCCGCCTACTGGTGTGTGAAGCCACTTGAGAACCCCATGGTTTTGCCACAATGCCCCTACTACTGTAGGGGTGGAGTCAAAGATTAGAAGGTTTACCAGAGATGAAGGGGAGAATCAACAAGGTGCATGTCCTGGAGGGCCTGGTTAACCATTTCCAGTGCCAAGGAGGCCTCGGGAGTTAACTTACGTTTTGAGGAGGGCTGTTTGCTTCCTTTCAACAGGTCAAACAGTGGTTGGAGGCAGCTTGAAGGCAGATAGAGATACTGCCCAAGCCAATTTAAATTTCCTAGAAAACTTTGTAAAGAAGCAAGAGTAAGGTTAGAAGGAAAGGTGACACTAGGTTTTAAGGGACGAATTTGCGTTAGAGAAATCTCTGAACCTGAGAAAGATATTGGAGGAATTAGCTGTATCTTCTCAGGAGCTACATTAAGGCCGCTTTTCTTTAATGCAGGAATGAGAAAATCACGTAGGGCACAGAGATCTGTATCTGATTTTGCCCATATTAATATGTCATCTGTGTAATGAAAACCATTAAGGCCCTTATGAATATATGGGAAAAGGGCAGATTTAACAGACTCTTGACAAATTGTAGGACTATTGGCCATGCCCTGGGGCAGCACCACCCATTCAAGTCTATCAGCAGGGCTGGTGTTATTAATAGAAGGAACAGAGAAGGCAAAACATTTACAATCTTGTGGATGCAAGGGAACAGAGAAAAAACAATCTTGTATATCAATAGCTATGATTGGAATTCCCTTGGGTATTACAGAAGCAAGAGGCAAACCCCTTTGGGGGGAGTGCCAGACCTGCATGGTTTTATTTACTGCATGGAGATCTTGGAGGAGGCACCATTTTCCCGAGCGCTTTTTAATCACAAAGACAGGAGTATTCCATGGGCTTCAAGAATGAAGAATGTGTCCCAAGGACAACTGCTCTCGGACGAGTTCTTTTTAAATTTCTAGTTTATCCCTAGATAAAGGTCACTGTTCCACCCAGACAGGCTCATTAGAAAGCCAGCTTAAGCGGGGTGTTTGGCTACTAACAGTGGCATTTAGTATTGGGTGTGCTGATTAGATCTGGTCTCACAGGAGCGGGTGTTACGCACTGCAGAGGCATCTGTGGATATCCTAACATCAAGACATTCTAGAAGATCCCTGCCCAATAGGTTGGTGCTAATATCAGCTACCAGTGGGTGGAACTGTCCGGTAGAACCTTCAGGTCTTCCCACATGAGCGAATCTCATGTGAGAAAGGATTTGGTCACCCCTCCAATGCCATGTATACGAGGTCCTGAGAGGAGTTCCAAAATTTGGGGAACCTCTGCTTGCCTTAAAATCGTCTTTTCTGCCCCCGTGTCAATCAAAAATTTAAAAGGAATATTGCCAATCTTTACTGTCATAGTAGGGTGACCTCATTCTAAAACAGGAGTGGTCCACAAAATCTCAGACCCCGAATTTGTACCATTCAGGGCCATGTCATCTTTATGAAATTTGGGCCAACAATCTCTCTTCCAATGAAAACCCGTCTGACATCTGGGACAAAGTGTTCATGGCTTCTGGCTCCCTGACTGAAGGTGGGGTTGCCCTGACTGGAGGTGTGGTTGCTCTTACTGGAGGCATGGTTGCCCTTACTGTAGGCATGGTTGCCCTGACTGGAGCTTATCTGGACATTGATTACACCAATACCCTTGGCAGCCACACTGAAAGCAGGCCCCGTTTTGATTACGTGGGGTTACTGCATAAACCTGAGTAGTAATGGGTGCCTCATAAGAGTCTGATGTAAGTTCCTGTGTCGCTAAAATCCAATTATCTGGCTGTAGGTGTTTAAGGCTAAGGCATGCCTGACGGAATTGTGGTATCATGCCATCCCAGACAACAGAACTCAGGAGTAGAGAGTGGACTTCAGGATTATAAATCTTTCTCTCTATGGTTGCCCTCACCCTTGAGATGAAGTTAGCTAAGGATTCATCAGTGCCTTGACGAAGAGAGTTAATGGGGACTGAGGACTCTACTGTGGTTGGGGTTACTCTTTCCCATGCTTGTGTTGTGCAGATGCGTACCTGTTCAAAATAACTGGTTGGAAACTTGGCCTCTGCCTGCTGAGTTCCAGATTCAAACTCTCCTGCTCCAAACAAAGCATCAAAATTCCATTCTATCTGTTTGTTACTATTTTCCTGCGATTGTCTAGAGCATTCATCATGGAAGCATGCCTTCCATTGCAGGTAGAGGGGGGTCTGGGAGTGCAGCACAAGCCAGGTCTTTCCAGTCCTGGGGGGTGTTAAGGTGCTGGTAAAAACTCCTTAAAATGGACTTGGTCCATGGAGCATGAAACCCTTCCTCCTTCACGGCTTGTCTGAGTTCTCTGAGCCCTTTAGAGGAGTATGGATGCCACACCTGAGGGTTTTGTCGATTGGAGGCCACATTTACCAGGAAGGTGTGGACTTGGTTTGATGATGTGGGGGAGAGAGTCACAGAGGTGGAAGCTGCCGTAGTGGCCGCAGGGGAAACTGAACACGTTTCACGCAGGGATGGAGCTCTCGGGGCGGACTGAAAATGGTTTAAGGTCTCTAAATGCTGAAAGGATATCCTTTAAATCTCTTATCTCAGCCACAAGGTCTCTTAATGATGAGGTATCAGCAGAGGGAGGAGTCAAAGAAGCAGAAGCTGCCGCAAGAGAAACTGAACCCGTGTCTGCGGGGGCAGCGGGAGAAGTCAAAGAAGCGGCTGAACATGTGTCTGCGGGGACAGCTGGGGGAGGGGTTAAAGGAATGGCTGAACACATGTCTGCAGGGACGGAAGTTTTGGGGCTGACTGCAGATTGTTTAGGGCGTTTAAGCCTTGAGCACATATACTTTAACTCCTGTATCTCAGCCTCAAGGTCACTTAACCTTTTGGCAGGAGGCCTTGAACATATCATGAAAGTTGCAAATATAGCCAAGAGAACCCATGGTGTAGCGAAAATTAAAGTGTCTCTGTGATCAAGAAACTGTCCCAGGAGAGAAGGATATAATGTCTGGGACACCTCCTCATAAAACGGAAAAAATCCCATGGTGGGGGGAAATTCAGGGCCACAGAGGTGGGTGGATGCCACTTACCTGTGTCTGGGCGACTTTTGGGGACCTCAGGCCGGGCCACCCACCGGGACGTGAGTGCAGAACACGATGGGCACCAGGTGTCAGGCTGCACTGCAGAGAAGAGAGAGAGGAGGTCCGGAGCAAGTGGGGTACACAAATATTTATTACTGGATCAGGAGGGGGTGGCTCAGGCCACGCAGAGTCAGCTGAAAATGGCTGTCCCCACTACCTCACCACCAGGCAAAGAGCAAGATAGAGAGAGAGAGAGAGAGAGAGAGCACCGAGAGAGAGCCCATAGAGGGGGGTGAGTGGGAGAGCTTTTATTGGGCAACAACCAGGGGTGACATGTGGGGACAGGATTGGTTGAAAGGGGCACTGCTAGGATTTCACAGGGCGTGGTAAAACCTGGGGGCAGAGACTGCATCAGAATAATTCCTCAGCATCACAAGAGAGAAAATAAAATCATAATATATTACTTGGATCAATAAGGACTATCATAAATATAGTACAAAATTTGTGATTAAGAACGACAAGTTATGGGGCTATGTGTTTGCACACCTGGTTAAGCATTCGCATGACAATGCACAAGGACTCAGGTTCAACCCCCTGGTCCCCACCTGCAGGGGGAAATCTTCATGAGTGGTGAAGCAGTGCTGCAGGTGTCTCTCTGTCTCTCTCCACTATCTCCTCCTCGTTTCTCAATTTCTGTCTGTCTCTATGCAATAATATATATAACAAAAAAAAAAAAAAACCAACCTTCAGACTGTGACCAGAGACTTCAGGTGTGGAATGACAACCCTTCAACTCCATCACTAGGGTGAGACCTTTCCTTTCATAGTATTTTCTAATTCCATTCCAGGTGTTCCACTCCCCAATAAAGTCCCCAAACCTAGATATAGTCCAGATCCCCTGAGATAGAGCATAGGTTCACCCGTGCCCATAAACTAGGGGAAAAATATATACCTGAAAGCAGAAGTACACAAGAGCATGCAGGGAATACCCGCCAACACTTCATCTGCACTATTCCAGTCTTTGGGTCCATGATTGTTCAACAATTTGTTTGGCTTTGTATGTTAACTCTCTTTTCAACCACCAGGTTCCCGATGCCAGCAAAATGCTGACCAGACTTCCCTGGACAGACGACCCCATCAATGTGTACTGGAGATCTGCTTCCTCAGAGCCCCACCCTACTAGGGAAAGAGAGAGGAAGACTGAGAGTATGGATTGACCAGTCAACGCCCATGTTCAGCAGGGAAGCAATTACAGAAGCCACACCTTCCACCCTCTGCAACCCACAACAACCCTGGATCCATACTCCCAGAGAGATAGAGAATGGGGAGGCTATCAGGGGAGGGGATGGGATATGGAGATTGGGTTATGGGAATTGTGCAGAATTGTACCCCTCTTATTCTATGGTTTTGTTAATGTCTCCTTTCTTGTCGTCAGAGTTCGGGGTGCCAGTATGCCAGGCTAGCTTCAAGGGCAGGAGACAGAGACCAGGGACACACAGCTGAGCAGAGAAGCTATATTCTTTATTCACAAGCCAATGATTCAAAAAACTAATCTAATCTAATCACCACAAGTTCTGTCCTGCATCTTTCTCCTCCAGTGGCAATGACAGGAACCCAGGAAGTACCTAGGGTAGGGGGCGGGGAGAAGGAAGAAGCTCGAAACTAGCAAGGGCTAAACCAAATCTCCTGGAGGTGGGGGGAGTGAGACCAAACCATTGTAACAGAAAGATCATGTAAATAGACCACAACATCAAGCAATGTAACAGAAGAGATCCCAGAAGCAGAACCAGAAGCATACCAACACTTTCTTAAATAAAAAAAAATAATAATAAACTATTAAAAAATAAGAATGACAAATTACTAGTTAAGAGTGGGGAAAATAATGAACTATCAGCATTAATTTCAGTTTTAAAAATAAGAAGAAGTCTGGAGGGTCAGGAGTGGCACACCTGGTTTAATGTGCACATTACAGTGTGCAAGGACCCAGGTTCAAGCCCCTGGTTACCACCTGCAGAAAGAAAGTTTTAGAAGTGGTGAAGCAGGGCTGCAAGTGTCTCTCAGTCTCTTTCCATTTCTATCTCCTCCTCCCCTCTCAATTCTTTCTGTCTCTCATAAATAAATAAGTATATAATTTAAAAATGAAAGACTACAGTATTTTGATAGTGAGAATGGTGTTTATGTACACTCCTATTAATTTGTACTCATATAAATCTCTAGTTAATATGAGAAAAAATGAAAGAGAATGCTGCTAAAAAAAAAGTTTGGCCTGTATTTGACAGAGATGTTAAGGTTCCAAATACAAAAAAGTACATCTCTTAGCTAAGATGTTATCTTTCATAAGAAGCATGACTGTAATAGCAGCTTGTTGATCAATTTAATACAATCTGAATGTGAAATATATAACAGTATGTGTCCTAAGTCTGACAACATGAATGCTAGATAGAGTAACAAATACAAAACTATGTTCCCATGTCATACATAATAAATTTAAAGTCATTTACTTAGTTTTTCTCAGTTTCAGTATCATCAGTGTTATCAACACAGGTAGGGGAGACTACAAGTATCTTATTGTTGCTGTAAATATGCTGAAGAAAGACCAAAGTGTGACTTAACACAATGTTCTTGTCACTCACAAGGATGAGCAGTTAAAAAAAAATGCTTTTAGTTAATGATCACAGTCTCAAAGAAATTAAGTATAAGTTTTATGTCCTTACCCTGAGGTTGAACTCAGCCTGGTATGCTAATTGGAAATTATTGCATCATTAAGAACCCAAAATTGAAAAATCAAGATGAGATCGGAATTGGTCACAGGAGTACAGGCACATTCTTATTGATTATCCATTATGTATCCTGATCTACATTCTTAACATTTTACTTAATTTATGACTGCCTGGTGATTAATTTCAACAAATTTCAAATGTCAACAATGCCCAAAATATTGAGAGAATAGAGTCACTGAGTCTGCTTTGTTATAGTAGCAAGTAATTTTAAGACTAGAATAAGAATTCCAACAGAGCCTCTATAGAAAATCCTCCATATGTATGCCTCTATAGAAAGTCCTCATAAGGAATAGTTCTATCCTTAGAAAGGGAACGAGAGAGACAGGCTAGGAGTATAGATCAATCTGTCCACGCCCATGCTCAGTGGGGAAGAAATTACAGAAGCCAGACCTTCCACCTTTTGCACCCCATAATGACCCTGGGTCCATACTCCCAGAAGGATAAAGAATGGGAAAGCCATCAGGGGAGAGGATGAGATACAGAGATCTGGTGGTAGGAATTGTGTGGAGTTGTACCCCTCTTATGCTATAGTTTTTGTCTGTGTTTCCCTTTTATAAATAAAAGTTTTTTTAAAAAAAGAAATGTATATGATTGTTGTTATTAGTGAAGCCAGGAACTCATCCATATGCACTTTATGCATTCTGGGCTGCTTTTACATTCTGACACAAATAGATGGACATAGAGACAGAAAGACACAGTGACACTGTAGGGCCAGAGCTTTCCCTGGTACCAAAACACTACCCATGGATTTCATGCATATCAACATAAAAAAATGTTCATTCTCAGGCTTGAAATATACTTAAAATAGACTTCCTAGATCCTTTCAACACAAAGATCCAAAATCTCATCTGCTATACTCTTACCCTTACATTCCTGATTATTAAACTATTTGTTCTGCATTATATATTAGTCCTTTCCTAAGTTTCAGATCCTACCATGACTCCAATATGACTTCTCTGGGCAGATGACCTCACCAATGTGTCCTGGAGCCCCACCTTTCCAGAGCCCTGCCCCAGTAGGTAAATATATAAACAGGCTCGGGGTATGGGTCAACCTGTCAACACCCATGTCCAGCAGAGAAGCAATTAATAGAAACTAGACCTTCCACCTTCTGCTTCTCATAAAGATCTTTGGTCCATACTCCCAGAAGTATAAAGAACAGGGAAACTTCCAGTGGAGGTTATGGGATATAGAACTCTGGTGGTGGGAATTATATGGAATTGCACCCCTCTTATACAACAATCTTGTCAATCATTATTAAATAATTAATAATTTTTAAAAAGATGCTCACTCCTCACCCAACTGGCCATTTCAATGGCCCTCTCCTTGAGAAATATAAATCAAACAATATAGTAACAAATGAAAATGAAGGGCTTTTTGTAATACTTAAGTCTTTGTAGTTTCATTAACTAATCATTTTTCTCCTACTTAGAAATTCTAAGCTTGTTTAGTCTGTTTATCTGAGTATAGGTGCACTGTGAGATTTTTCAGTTCCTTAGCAGATACCTAAGGAAGAAATGCATATGCAGACAATTTCATAGACCAGTCTTTTCAATCACCCCCACAGGTATAACACATAGATCCTTAGAGGAATGTATCTGCTGTTCCTGTTGTTCTGCTATCAGCAATAAAAGACTACACACAGAGCAGTGCACTGTCACAACCCATTGAGGGAGCAGTGGACGGACACTGGGCTCAGGAATACAAACTCACACCTGAGTGAAACGTGTTGGTTTTGAGAATCTCTTTCCATGTGCTTCCAGGATATTTAAAATAGATCTCTTTAAGTGGCCATCACTAAGTGCAAACATCCCAAGAGATAAAATTGGTTTTCTACCTTCTAAAGCGCCTTTATTCTCTTTTCTTTGCATGATTCTCCCTGTTCTCTTTCTCTCCTAAAATATGTGTTATTTGCCTTATAGTCCACTTGTCCTCAATGCAAAACAATACAAGCCTTATATTTCTCAAATAGTATTTTATCCACTGTACCACCTCCCAAACTACTAAACAGTATTTTAATAATTGTTTCATTGATCAAATCAAACAAAAGAATCTATTAAAAGAAGAGTAGGGAGGAGATTAATCTATAGTTTCAGAAGTTAAAATAAAGTATTTATGTATTATCTTTCAAGCACAATGTAGCATAGAGGATCAAACCAAATAGCTTCAAAACTACTGAGAATGTAATAGCATAAACAGAGAAAACACTCTGAAAAACAAGAGTAGATAAAGAACCCTTGGAAAGCTTCTGCACAGCCAATGAAACTATCACACAAACAAAGAGACAAAATGGGAGAAGAACTTCACATGCCGTACATCAGACATAACTAAAATAACAAAGAGTTCATCTAACTTAGCAACAACAATAACAAAATGACCCCATCGAAAAATGAGCAATGGATATAAACAGAATATTCACTACAGATGAGATCCAAAAAGCTACCAAACACATGAAAAATGGCTCCAGGTCATTGATTGTCAGAGAAATGCAAATAAAGACAATATTGAGATACCACCTCACCCCTGTTAGAGTGGCATACATCAGAAAGGACAGCAGCAACAAAGAATCCCGGCTGGGGCCTTCAGCTCCCCACGTGCAGGAGAGTCGCTTCACAGACTGTGAAGTAGGTCTTGAAGTGTCTATCTTTCTCTCCCCCTCTCTGTCTTCCTCTCCTCTCTCTATTTCTCTCTGTCCAACGAAAGCAATAACAACAATAATAGTAACACAGTGATAAACAACAAGGGCAATAAAAGGGGGAAAATGGCCACCAGGAGCAGTGGATTCATAGTGCAGGCACTGAGCCCCAGCAGTAACCCTGGAGGCAAAAAAGGAAAAATAATAATAAAAAAAGAGATCAATGAGAACTGTGGAAGAAATCCATCAGAGTTTTAAAAAATGATAAAAATCAGAGTTTTATCATTCTGATTCTTGTAAATTTTATGGGAGGATTAATAGTTTATAGAAAATCACATATGCAAAAATGAATTGACAAAGCTATGATGATTTATTAAGATAAGAACTTTCAATGTTATGTTGTGTTCTCAAAAATACTTATATCTTTTCAAGTCCTATGTGAAAGTATAGTGTAATTATTGCACAGCTTGAATATGGTATAACCATAAGAGTATTTGTTGTTAAAGTTTCAGAGGCTCCAGCAGGCTGGGCTAGCGTAGCGGCAGTAGATAGAGACTTGAGGACACACAGCTGGGCTGAGAAGCTGCAGTTTAATCTTTATTCACGAACAGGCAAATCACCACACAATATGCTTCCCTATCATTCTTCCTCCCTGTGGATGCTGCTGGGACTCTGGACGTCCTTAGCTTAGGGGGCGGGGAGAAAGAGGGGTGTGAAACTATCAAGAGCCAAACCAATTCTCTCAGACTTGGAGGGAAGGGGAACAAACTAATATGAAACATACCAACAAGTATTAACCCACTCACCCAAACAGAGGAAGTGCTAAGGTAGTCATGGGGAAAACACTGTTGACACTGTTTCCTCATGAGTTGGAATGATTGATTATTCATGTGGTATAAACTGCAATCATTTAGCTCTCCAGATTAAAAAACATCTTTAAAATGGGACACAGTCTTTTGGTGGTGGGAATGGTGTTTATGTACAAACAACTAAAAAAAATAAAACAAAATAAAAAATAACATCTTTAAAAGGTCAAGAATGTCTGAGATGACTTGTCCTTTAACACTGACAATCTCTACATTATGGTATCAGAGGACTAATAAATATTTAATATATAAACTAAATGAGCAAGTTTACTTCTCACCTCATTGTTATTTCATAGAATAAGCATTAAATTGAACACCATTTCATTGATTTAATTGGTCATTTACAGAGTGACAAGAATAGTCTTTATCAAATAAGAATTAATACAATGCCTGATGAGATTATCTCCACAGTGACCTCAAGAAGATTGTTTTATAAATCAGTTATTAAAATCAGCACATCCATCACTCCAAAGACACAAAACAATATCTTGCAGCTAAGAGCTGAACATAGTCCAGGAGTTACTGGACGAGTAAACTGAACGCTGGAGTACTACCCTCACTGCTGTTCATTACTTGAATGAGACTATAAATGTTGGCTACAGGTCAAAATAACACTTATCTGGGAGGCACTGGTGTAAGGTTCTTGGTTGGAGGCCCTGGCTCCTCACTTATAGGGGAATTACTTCACAGGTGGTGAAGCAGGTCTGCAGGTATCTATCTTTCTCTCCCAGTCTCTGTCTTCCCCCTTTTCTCCATTTCTCTCTGTCCTACCTAACAACAACAATAATAACTACAACAATAAAACAACACAACAAAAGGGAATGAATCAATCAATAAATAAATAGCATTAATCTGGGAACTTCATGCATAATCTCAATTTTATCAGAAAATATTTTAACAACAGGAAAGGAACAACAGTGGAATTATTATTATTATTTTTTGCTGGGGGGGGTCTTCCGGTAGAAACCGGAAGACCTGCTAGACAAATTCTAAAAGAGCTGTAACACTAACAGTGGAATTATTATTTATTCATATTTACACAAACTGCTGAGTATTTCTTTAGGCTACTGAAATGTGAAAATGATTCACAGAAATACATAGTTGCTATTTTTCTGTTTTCTTCATATTTCACCTGTTATTCTCTTGACTAAGGTTATTATCATGCATTTGTACTTAGATACATTTTCTGACATATCATTCACTAGCTTTCTATAATCTAGAATGAGATTCTATTGTTCTAGTAGTCAGGAAGAATAATCAGCCATCATCATTAATTACTGTATGTGAGATGCTACCAAATTTTAAAAAATGTGTTTTTTTTTCTTTTTTAAATATACAAACTCAGGGCAGGGAAGTGGCACACCCAGTTGAGTACATATATTACTAAGCAAAAGGACCTGCTGAAGGATTTCAAAGCGGGTCTGCAGCTGTCTATCTTTCTCTTCCCCTCTCTATCTTCCCCTCCTCTCTTAATTTATCTTTTCCTATCTAATAAAATGGAGGGGGGAAAATGGCCAACAGAGTGGTGGATTCACAGTGCCAGAACCAAGCCCCAGGGATATTCTGGAGGCAAAAATAAATAAATAAATATAAAAATTATATTTTGATTAATTTCCTTTTCAGTATAAATCTGCTTTCAGTAGTTAATTTAATGAAGTTCAGATGAAACATTTCTATATATCTCATACATACACAAATAAGTGTATTAAAAGTAGAAAGCTGAAATTCACGATTTCAGTAGATGATAGACTGGGAGGGGACTTTTTCCTTGAGGAAAAATACATAAAAATAAAAGCCATAATTTATGTTCTTTCATTTAAAAAGGTTACCAGAACCAGTGAAATACCTTACTTGGTATACTGCGTTGTCATGTGTACAACCCAGGCTGGAGCTCAGCCCCTACTACATTGAAGGAAGTTTCGGTGCTATGGACTCTCACTCACTGTGTCTCTATGCCTCCTCTGTCTCTAAATATTTTTAAAAAGATTTTTAGTGCACATTATTCTAGAACTAAGTATATTTTTATCTCTAGTACTGCTGTGTGTTGTATTATGTTCCCAAATTTTGGAAATATAAAAATTGAGGAACTAATACAATTACCAAAGCTAAAGTTATATCAAAATTATGATTATTACTGAAAATTTTATCTTGAGAACTATTACCCTGAAGCACAAAATGCTCATATATATGTGTGTATATTTACTTGCACATACCTATTCAGATAAAAAATTCAAAACGGCATCAAGAAACATGTTAGTCAGCAAAGTATATACATAGAATGACCACATATTATACTGATACCTTTATTTTGGCATGCATGAAAGATCATAGGTGCACTTGACATTGTCTATTTAATTGAAATGGCTCTGGTTTATTATTATATTCCACCTTTGTTCCTATTTAACCTGATACTCATTACTACACATTCAGATATACCAAATAGAACACTATTCTGAGAAAATCATTCTTGCTGTTTTTGTTGTTGCAGTTTTTCAAATTAAGAAAGATAGAATTTACAGTTCCTTAGATCACTATCAAGGAGAATAAGCTGGGCTCTGTGCTCAAGGGTAAAATCAAAGTGTCAGTCAGACAGGAATTTTATCGACAACTTCTGAAAAAAGAATCTGCTTTAAAACCCATTCAATTTTTGACACAAGTAAGCTCCTTGCTTTCACAGAACCAAGTTCTCTACTACTTGCTGGTTATCAGGAACTTATTTCTGCTCCTTAAAACACCCATATTTGGGATGCATGGTGGTATCACACCAGGTTAAGCACACATGGCAAGAAGCACAAGGACCAGTAATGAAGCTGAAGGGTTGTCATTCCACAAGTGTAGTCTCTGGACACAGTCTGAAGTGAAGCATGTTGAGGTGGCAATCGTTGCATTGATTAGGTTGTGATCCCAGATGCAATATTATTTGATATGGATTGGGATAGGCATACGGGAAAGTGGGCCCTATCCAAGGGTTCCAGGACTGGGGGAAGTAGAGGCTCTATAGTGGAGATGTGAGGTTCCTGTTGTCTTAGGGTTCAAAAAGACAATCAATAGTTAATGTTATCATCACATTATTTGGTAATTGGGTTAACTTTGAAAAGTCCTTTTGTTAGGGTTTTCTGTACAGTACCCAGTATCTTGTATATAGCTGTGCTATTGGTTGCTTCTGATCTACTTGGTCTAGGCTTTTGAGAGAGTCTGCATATCAATTACACAGCCTATATATTAAAAAGATTCAGTTTCTGTTTTCAAAAACTTCAAGACATACAATCAATTTTCCCCCTCTCATATTAATTAACTAGTGATTTATATGACTACATTTTACAAGGAGTGTACATAAACACCATTCACACTACAAAAAGGCTGCTGCGACCCATCCCTCCCACCCACTACCACCCCCCAATGGCCCAGGAAGCTGCATGTCTACCCCTCACCACAGGGTTTTTACTTTGGTGCCCTACTTACAATTTGGTCAGGTCCTGCTTTTAGTTTCTCTTTCAGATCATCTTAGTCAACTTCTGTTGATGAGTGGGATCATCCCATACTCATCTTTATCTTTCTGACTTAGCTCACTTAACATAATTCCTTCTAGTTCTGTCCAAGATGGGTCAGAGAAGGTGGGTTAATTGTTCTTGATAGCTGCATAGTATTCCATTGTATACATATACCACAGCTTTCTCAGCCACTCATCTGTTGTTGGGCATCTGGGTTGCTTCCAGGTTTTAGCTATTATGAATTGTGCTGCTATGAACATAGGAGTACACACCTGTTTTTGGTTGGGTGTTATGGAGTCCTTGGGGTATAACCCCAGGAGAGGAATTACTGGGTCATATGGAAGGTCCATGTCTAGCCTTCTGAGAGTTTTCCAGACTGCTCTCCACAGAGGCTGGACCAATTTACATTCCCACCAGCAATGTAAAAGGGTTCCTCTGTCCCCACAACCTCTCTAGCATTTGTTGCTGCTGTCCTTTTTGATGTATGCCATTCTTACAGGAGTGAGGTGGTATCTTAGTGTTGTCTTAATTTGCATTTCTCTGACAATCAGTGACCTAGAGCAGTTTTTCATATGTTAGTTAGCCTTTTGGATCTCCTCTGTAGTGAATGTTTTGTTCATATCCTCTGCCCATTTTTGGATGGGGTCATTTGCTTTTTGGGTGCTATGTTTGCTGAGCTATTTATGTAATTTGGTGATTAGTTTCTTGTCTGATGTATGGCATGTAAAGATCTTCTCCCATTCTGTGAGGGGTATCTTTGTTTAATAGTTTCTTTGGCTGTGCAGAAGCTTTTCAATTTGATGTAGTCCCATTGGTTTGTTTCTGCTTTAGTCTTCCTTGCAATTGGGTTTGATTCATCGAAGATGTCCTTGAGGTGTAGGTGGGAAACTGTTTTACCAATGTTTTCCTCTAAGTATTTAATTGTTTGTGGTCTAACATCCAGGTCTTTGATCCATTTTTAGTTGATTTTTGTTTCTGGTGAGATAAAGCAGTTCAATTTCATTCTTCTGCATGTTATAACCCAGTTTTCCCAGCACCATTTATTGAAGAGAGCCTCCTTCTTCCCTTTAATCCTTTGGGCCCCCTTATCAAAGATTAGATGTCCATAGGTGTGGGGATTTATTTCTGGGCTTTCAATTCTGTTCCACTGGTGTGTGTGCCTATTTTTGTTCCTGTACCATGCTGTTTTGATGATGATGGCTTTATAATATACTTTAAGGTCTGGGAGTCTGATGTCTCCATTTCTGTTTCTTTTCTTCAAGATTGTTTTGGCAATTCTAGGTGTTTTCATGTTCCAGAGAAATGATTGTAGTGTTTGTTATATTCTCTTAAAGAAGCTTGGTGGAACTTTGATGGGTATTGTGTTAGATTTGTATATCGCTCTGGGGAGAATATTCATTTTGATGATATTTATCCTTCCAATCCATAAGCATGGGATATCTTTCCATTTCTTGGTATCAGTTTCTATTTCCTTGCATAGCTACTCATAGTTTTCAGTATACAAGTCTTTCACCTCTTTGGTCAACTTTATTCCTACGTATTTGATTGATTTTGCTGAAACAGAAAAGGGGAGTGATTTCTGGATGTCTTCTTCTTCAGATTTAGTGTTTGCATAAAGAAATGCCACTGATTTTTGTACATTGATTTTGTAGATTTCAGGGTGTCTCTCTCCCTCTACTGCGGGGTGGTCTCCAGGGGAAAGGTAGCGGGCTGGTTCTTTCTCACTCATGACAGAGGTGACATGAAGTAAAAGACACCAGGGGACTCTTAGTGTGTCTAGAATCTGAGTCCTAGAATCTCAGAATCCTAGAGTCCCTTTATTAGCAAAATGGACATGAGTTAGATAAAAAAGCAATGAAGTTAATTATTGTTGAAATATGACAGAAATTACAGGATTCTTAACAGTTAGCATGCCCCTAAGGTAGGGGGCTGGTATGACAGGAATTGATGAGATACAAGACAGTTATTTTCCATGACACAAGCAACTTAATTATCCAAAGGTATTTGAGGGAAGCCCAGGGGTTAAACCTGTAGGGTGAGACAGAAAGAAGATGAATATGAAAAGTCATATAGTTTGGAATTTCTCTTGTCTGGGGTCTGAGGTGTGTGGTGAAGTGTGTGATAAGGTGTGTTCTTCGGTGATCAGAAGGTGACTTTGAATAAGTGAATCTGTGGCCATGTGGCCTGTGTTTAATAGAGGGAAGTACTGGGGTATCTGTGGGCCTGAGAGTCAAGAAGGAAAGAACCAAGTCTGAGTTTCCCCCCTTATGTTCACCTTGGTTGAGAGAGACTTACCAAGAGGTTATCTTCTCAGACCTCCATCCAAAGACAGGGGTGGTTCTCCGTAAGCTCTATCAGGCTTACACATTGTTACCAACAGATTTTGTAGCCTGATACCTTGCTATAATGCCTAATAACTTGCCGTAGTTTTCTGCTGGATTCTTTAGGTTTTTCTATGTATACTATCATATCATCTGCAAATAGTGAGAGCTTGACTTCTTCCCTTCCATTCTTTATTACTTTGATTTCTTTCTCTTGCCTGATTGCTATGGCAAGAAGTTCCAATACTATGTTGAAGAGTAATGGTGACAGTGGACATCCCTGTCTAGTCCCCGATCTGAGGGGGAATGCTTTCAGCTTCTGTCCATTGAGTATGATGTTGGCTGTAGGTTTGCTATATATAGACTCCACTATCTTGAGGAATTTCCCATCTATTCCCATTTTTTGTAGAGTTTTGAGCATGAATGGGTGTTGGATTTTGTCAAACGCTTTCTCTGCATCTATTGAGATAATCATGTGGTTTTTGGTTTTGCTTTTATTGATGTGGTGAATGACATTAATTGACTTACAGATGTTGAATCAGCCTTGCATTCCTGGGATGAATCCCACTTGGTCGTGATGCTCTTCTATTTATTGATGCTGTCTTTGTGGCCTAACATGTGGTCTATCCTTGAGTATATGTTATGTGGATTTGAAAAGAAGGTGTATTCCAGTTTTTTGGGGTGAAGGACTCTGAAAATTTCCAAGAGGTCTAGTCTGTCAATCTCTTCATTCAATTCTCTTGTATCTTTGTTGGTTCTCTGCTTTGTTGACCTGTCTAAGTGTGAGAGTGGGGTATTGAAGTCTCCCACTATTATTGTATTACTATTGATGTATTTTTGAAATTCTTTCAGTAGGTGCTTGATGTATTTAGATGGTCCCTCATTGGGTGCATAGATGTTAATGTTTGTTAAGTCTTCTTGGCTGATTGATCCTCTAATCATTATGTAATGTCCTTGCCTATCTTTTATTACTTTATTTAATTTAAAATCTATTGTGTCTGAGATGAGAATGGCTGTTCCTGCCCCTTTTTGTGGTCTGTTAGCCTCTATGATAGTTTTCCATCCTTTCACTTTAAGTCTGTGTTTATCTTGTTGTGACAGATGGGATTCTTGCAAGCAGCATATGGTTGGGTTATGTTTTCTGATCCAACCCCCACTCTGTGCCTTTTCATGGATGAGTTTAAGCCATTCAAATTTATTGATATTATGGATTTAATGTATTGTAGTGCCATTGTTCAAAAAAAAAGAATTTTTGTTTGCTCTGACATATTGTAAGTATATTAGTGATGTTCTTGTTTATAAGAGGTCTTTTAGATCCTCTTTCAGGACTGGTTTGGTGATGGTTGCCTCCTTTAACTGTTGTTTGTTTAAGAAGTTTTTGATCCCTCCATCTAGTTTAAATGAAAGTCTAGCAGGATATATTATCCTTGATTGAAACCCTTTATCATTCAGGACTTGATAGATATCTTGCCATTCTCTTCTGGCTTTTAGAGTTTGAGTGGAGAAGTCTGCAGATAATCATATGGGTTCTCCCTTGTATGTGACTTTTTGTTTCTCTCTTGCAGCCTTTAGGATTCTTTCTTTATCCTTACTTCTTTTCATTGTGACTATGATGTGTCTTGGTGTCTTCAGGTTTGGGTTGATTCTGTTTGGAACTCTCTGGGCCTCTTGAATCTTGATGTCATTTCTGTTATTCAGGTCTGGGAAATTTTCTTCTATTATTTCCTCTAGAATGTTTGCTTCTCCTTCCTCTCTTTCTTCCTCTGGTAGGCCAATTATATGAATGTTACTTCTTTTGAGATCATCCCACATGTCTCTGTTGTTGTTTTCAGTGTCTCTCAATCTCTTTTTTGAGGTCTTTCACCTCTTTCTTCGTTTCCTCTAATTCATCCTCTGTCTGACTATTTCTGTTTTCTGCTTCTGTTAGTCTGCTTTCCCTTGCCGCAGCTTCTTTCTTCATTACAGCTATTTCAGCTTTCAGTTCTCTAATTGCCTCAAGATAATCAGTATTTTCCTTGGGGGTCTCAACTGTTGTTTCCCTAATACTGCCATTCCTTTCCTCCAATGTTGTTTTCATTTCTGTGATTAATGAGTTTACTATTGCTTGCATACGTTTCTTATCTATGGTTACTTCTGGCTGATTTGTAGTTTCTTCTGGGCTCTTGTCGTCATTCATTGGAGTAGCAGTTTTATTTGTTTCTGATCTACCCATTTTTTTTATTTATGTGTTTCCTTTTTTTTATGCTCTGTTGTTCCTCAGTTGTTGTGTCTTGAGTACAAGTAACACTGTACTTAAATACCTTTATGACAATTGCACTCACCAACCTCAGGAATTAGAGTAGCTACTGAAGCAAGTATTGAAGAAGATTAATTGTTACCAGTTAGCCAAACAATTTTTCCAGTCCGTGAAAAAATAGTAACCAAATCCCAGTGAAGAAAGAGAAAAGAAAGAAAGGATAGCAAGAATAGACAGTTATGCAAATCTACTATCCATATTCTAGGGGTAACAAGAGGGTGAAAGGGAATTAGAGCAGTGATACACACATAGAGAGTCCACTCTTAGTCAGATTTCTTCCCCAAAATTATTCACAAATTCAGAAAGGCATAGGAGAAGGAAGAAGTGTATGACAAGATAAAAAAAAAGAAAGAAGATAAAGAAAAGAGAAAAGATTAGCAAAAGAGCTTTAATTAAAGAGCAGTGAAAGGAATTTTTTTTGATTACTTTATTTTTAATTTAATTTAATTTTTTATTTATCTAGGAGGATTAGGAAGGGGAGAGTAGATAGGAGTAATGATCAAGTTCCTCCCATAATAGATAAGATGCCCAATAGCCTTGCAATGAAAGATACCTTAGAGTTAAGTCTGATCAACCTAAGGGGTGGGGAAGATATATGCCTTTATATAATATTAATAATAAAATAGAGCAGGTAAAAAAAAAACCTGTCCCAGATTACCTCTAACCTTGTGAGCAGAGGCAGTTGATAGTTAAGAAAGAAAATAAATAAATAAATAAATAAATAAATAAATAAATAAATAAAAGAAAAAAACCTCTGGACTATACAAGAATAGCTGGAATAGACAGTTATGCAAATCTACTATCCACTGTATATTCTAGGGGTAGCTAAAGGAGGAAGGGAAGTTGAGCAGAGATACTCACAGTGAGAGTCCACTCTGAGTCAGAATTCTTCCCCAAAATAATTTCCAAATATGTATCAGTGAATTCAGTGAAAGCACACTGTTTGGTGGTGTGGGGGATGGGACCTCTGGCTTTGGCAGCTGTAGGATTAAGGAAGAAATGATGACAAGAATGAGAAGAAGAAAAAAAGAGAGAGAAAAGAAAAAGATAAGAAAAAGAACAGTCATAAAAGAGTGGTGAAAGGAAAGAGTTTTTTATTTTATTTTTTTTATTATTTAATTAGCTATGTGGGGGGGATTGGCTACTTAGAAAGAAAGAAGGCCAGAGGTTTCAGAAGGGAATAGACTTAGAATGAATGATACTCCCTGGTGGTACTGGAATCTTGGTAAAGAAAGAAGCTCATAAGGGGAGCCTGCAAAGAGCTGGTCCCCAGGGACTGGTTATGGAGGGGGGGGGAGGAGGTGTGCTTTGGGAATAATAATTAAAAAAAATTTTTTTTCCTTTTTTTTTTTACTCTATTTTTTAACCCAAATTAACTTATAGTCACCTTCTTGGTGTCACCACTAGGACCCCTTATTGACTGGCCTACTAAAGACAGAAAATCCTACCGTTTCTAGACGATGTGGTCAGAGCTCAAGCCACTAGAAGCTTCTCAGTCTGCCATCTTCTGGGAACCTGAGCAATTATATTCTTTTATGTCTTTATAGTTTAATAAATATCTGAAGAAATTTCCACTCGGAAACATGCAGGCAAACAATTATGGGTTCTTAAAAGAAAACTGTTTAAACTATGTACAGTTTAAAATTTCAGTGTTTGTAAATATGTAACAATAGCTATGATGAAGTAGATGCATAATCAAATAGATTATAAATCAAAATGACATTGAGTATATTGTTGAAATAATTATATATTATTAAAGTAATTTTCTAAAAAATACTACCTATAACTCAGCTTCCACAACAATTTTTACCTGTCATTTTTAATGTATGTGTTTTGTATGTAGATTTATGAGTTCAATCATAGTCATATATTTTATAAGTAACAAATCAACAATCACTACCTATATTTCTTCATAATTTCCAGAAAAACAACATCATTTTCTAAACCATACTTTTTCATTAGACAGTTAAGTGATTTCCAGCTTGAGTGCATCCAGTGTCTTTTTCTGGTACATATTAAATTAGACCAAATTAAAAGGCAATATTGCAAACTATCTTCTTGAATCCAATAGTTTCTAAATTGCAAGTTTATTTATTATACCTTAGTGATTCTATTTTTGACTTCTCTCTATTTGATTAATGATCCAGCCTACACTAGCAGAGTTCTCACTTATAGAACACAGTAACATGCAGTTACTCAAACAGTATTTCTCATTGGGTGAGTCAGTGTATTCAGAGTCTGTTAAAACAGAAGAAATCCTGACCCTGATATACCTTGTTTACTCAACTAGAAACTTTGGTAGGAGTTACAAATGTATGAGATATTTATTTTAGAATCTTTTTTCTGTGATTTATCTCCTATGTGTTATGAAAATATTTTTTATTTGTGTGTTTTGTTTCTTTTACCCATTTTAATGAACACAGTTTCTTTGTTGTTAACTTGAAAAAAATAGTCAAATATAACTATTGTCTACTTCAGAGTACATTTTTAAATAATCTTTTATGAAATCGTCATCTTAGAGGTATTATTCATAAGTCATTACAATAAAACCTAGTCTATATTTTCCATCTAATATTGTTCACTTAATGATTTTATTTGTTTTCAATTGCAAAACTAAGTTGTAAAGGGAGTTTTTATGTTTTAATAACTGCTATAGCTGCATTTGGAATAGCATTTTAGATTCACTTATTGGATTAATTTATTTTACCTGTCATCTTTATTATATGAGAAATAATGAAAGAGGCAATGAGAACCAGAGAGCTGCTCAGTTCAACATAAAATGGCACCAAGGATTGAAACTATACCTCCTGGGGTCTTTGGCCTACAAATTGGTGTTGTAGTAGGCTGAGCTGTCTTTCTAGTCCAAGATCTGTTTAGTTTCAAATTGAATGAACCAGAGAGCTGCTCAGTTCAACATAAAATGGCACCAAGGATTGAAACTATACCTCCTGGGGTCTTTGGCCTACAAATTGGTGTTGTAGTAGGCTGAGCTGTCTTTCTAGTCCAAGATCTGTTTAGTTTCAAATTGAATGAATTTCACTATCTTTTATAACAGCATGTACAAGACAGTATTTTGTTTAATCACACACACACACACACACACACACAGAGAGAGAATGTTGTGACACTCACACATTCCATTGATATCTTATAATTTGAAAAGCTCTGTTAAATCACTAATAAAAAAGAGAGAAAACATTAAAAAGTGGGTTTCTGAAAATCCTAAACATGTAGTTTGTTTTAAAGTAGTAGACCATGGTAAATGTTATCCTAACCCAGCTTCTTCACATAATTACTTGAGTTATTTAAACTTATACAGAACACAAATTTGGGAAGATTCCAGTTTCACACTCAGTAATATAAGGTCCTACTTAACACTTCCAATCATAACAATATAACACCATATAGAAAATATGCATTTGCCTATTGCTGTTCTGTTTTTTTTTATTTTTTTAATAATATCTATTTATTTACTGGATAGAGGCAGCCAGAAATTAAGGAAGAAGGGACTATAGAGAGGGAGAAAAACAGAGAGATACCTGCAACACTGCTTTACCACTCACTCTCAAAGCTTCCCAACTGCAGGTGGGGATTGATGGGCTTGAACCTGTATTCTTGCACATAGTAACATGGACACTTAACCAGGGGCTCCACCACCCGGCATCATCACTATTCTGTTTTTAAAAAGTAATTTACTTAGTAAAGAGAGGTGAAGAAAAAAGGACCAGAGAGAGCATCACTCTGGCTCATGTGATGCCAGGGATCAAATTCAAGATTTCATGCCTGAAAGTCCAATGGGTAATCCACTGTACCACCTTCAGGGTCAATCAGCATTCAAATATTAGCTCATAAGACTCAAAGTGACCTTATGATAAATAATTGTAATTTCACATTCTCCTTTTTAAAGATGGTAACTGTGAAACAGAGAGAATTTAGTAAATCACTCAAGGTTCCAAAACTAATAAGTGTCATAGAATTAGATTTAATGATAAGATTCTAATCAACACTCTAAGTCATATGGCAATTATTACACCAACTACTTTGTATTGGTGATTATTCCTTTTTCTTTAACCAATATTTGCCCCTAAATATTATTAATTCTTCTTTATTTACTCTACCTTATTCAAAAGTTGGCTGATGTTGATTTTTTTGCATTATCTTTATTAATTTATTGGATAGAGAAAGCCAGAAATCAAGAAGGAAGGGAGTGATAGAGAGGGAGAGAGACAGAGACACCTGCAGCACTGTTTCACCACTTGCAAAGCTTTTCCCCTGCAGGTGGGAACTTGGGGCTCGAACCTGGGCCCCTCAGTACTGTAACATGTGAGGTGTGCCACCACCCACCCCCTAGATGTTAAAATTTAAATAAACTTTAAGTATTTGCTATATTCTTCTACCTGTATAATCAGCAGTTAGAGAGAAATTTATGTCCTACAATTAAAAAGAGATATTTAATATGCATTTTGTGGATTATTATTCCACATATAATTGTCTGACCCTGAATAATAACAACTGTGAATCAAACCATTTAAATTTCTTCACAATGTTTTGTGCAGAGCATAATAAGAAACCAATGTTATTCAAGTAATTGTTTTGGACTGTATTAAAATTTAGGATTTAAAAAATATACACCTTATAAATGCACATGATAATTGTAAAATCACTAAAGAACTACATATTTTTCTTTGGACAAGTTTTATATTTTTTCTACATTTTTTAAAATAGTTACTTATTTCATTAGAGACAGAGATGAAGCACTGCTATGACATATGCAGTGCCAGGAATGATTCTGCACTCTTCAAATGCTACTCACCACCCACTAATCCAAGTCACTGGCCACACTGGCAGATCTCTGTCAACTTACCTGTAAGTAGCTAGGCCATCACCACAAAAGACAGCATTTATATTATCATTGCTATCACAAAAAGACATTCAGTAAAGAACTTCAATTAACATTTCATGAAAAGTATTTTCTTTGTGAAGAAAAAATTCACATTTAATATATTGATTTACACTAACTGTAGATAAGCAAAAGGAAAAATTATCCATAAAACATCTATTCAAATGTAAATATCTTCAAATATCGTAATTGATTTAGATTCATATTACAGACATTCAGACCATTATTTTTTTTACTTATGATTCACATTATTAATCTTTCATTTTGTAGTATTGAAAGCTCATATGCATGCTGGAGGCAGAGACAATAGAGCTTCCTCCTGTGCCATCTGTGATACACCCACGTGGTACTGAAACTCAAACCCAGGATCAGATCTACGATAAAGTGTCCACTGGACTAAGTGAGGTAGCTCTTAAATCACTTATGATGCTTATCCTAGAGTGTGTGTGTGTGTGTGTGTGTGTGTGTGTGTGTGTGTGTGTGTTTATGTGTGTGTGTGTGTGTGTTTTCTCCTTGCTTCGTTTCTTTAAAATAATGTGCTCTTTGAAACATCCCTGGTTTGGAACTCTGATTTTTTTTATTATTATTTACTTAGTTTCCCTTTTGTTGTCCTTGTTTTTTATTGTTGTTGTAGTTATTATTGTTGTTGTTATTAATGTCGTCGTTGTTAGATAGGACAGAGAGAAATGGAGAGAGGAGGGGAAGACAGAGAGGGGGAGAGAACGACACCATCAGACCTGCTTCACTGCCTGTGAAGCGACTCCCCTATAGGTGGTGAGCCAGGGTCTAAGTGGGATCCTTCCGTGGTCCTTGCGGTTCGCGCCACAGTGCACGTAATCCACAGTACTACCACAGGAGTCCCCGGAACCCTGAAATTTTATGGACTGGGGAGATAGCATAATGGTTATGCAAAAAAGTGTTTATACCTGAGGTTCTGAGGTCCCAGGCTCAATTACCACCATAGTAAGCCAGAGCTGAGCATTCTCTTTCATTACAAATAACTAGATAAAAATAGTGAATTTTTTCTTTCATGTTTTCGGTGTTGTTATCAAAATATAGCAAATAAAACTGCAGAAGCAAATACTACAACCTGATCTTGGGCAAAGGTCAAGAAGCAATATAATGTATCAATTATCCTTGGGTTTCTATAATATATATGTGCTTCTTGAGAGCAGCAGGGTTAAATAAAAAAAAAAAAACATTCATACTGTTTCACTTAAACTGTTCAGAAAAGAAAATAGAAAATATTCTATTCAGAATAACAAATAAAACAGAATAGTTATACCTACACCCAAGAAAAACTAATACAATAAAATACAGCATGTAATTTGTTGTGACTATAACACATTTAACACATACAAATTTATAGCATATATGTTTACAACATACTTAACATGCTACTTATATTAAGTATAATTTGTATGATACTTACTAAAAAACAACAAAACTTTTCTAAAGGTGAAATTTGTCATGAGGAGACTAAAAGAAATATTATTTATTTTCAAATTAATTTGCACTATCTATGTAAACTCAGAATTTCCTTTATTGTTGGTTTTTAGTTTGCCAGAACTAAAAATACCAAAATACTTATAAAGATATCACGTGGTAATTACAAAAAAAAAGAAGAAAGAAAGAAAGAAAGAAAGAAGAAAGAAAGAAAGAAAGAAAGAAAGAAAGAAAGGAGAAGGGAAGGAAGGAAGGAAGGAAGGAAGGAAGGAAGGAAGGAAAGAAGGAAAAGAGAGAATGTAATGTGGTCCATGAAGTGGCACAATGGATAAAGGGTTGGACTCTGAAGCATGGTGTCCTGAGTTCAATCCCCAGCAGCACATGTACCAGAATAAAGTCTGGTCCTTTCTTTCCCCTCCTATCGCTCTCATCCATAAATTAATGAATTAATTAAAAATAAATAAATATTCTTTATTTTTTATTTAAGAAAGAATTAATTAACAAAACCATAGGGTAGGAGGGGTACAATTCCACACAATTGCCACCACCCAATCTCCAAATCCCACCCCCTCCCCTGATAACTTTCCCATTCTCTATCCCTCTGGGAGCATGGACCCAGGGTCATTGTGGGTGGCAGAAGGTAGAAGGTCTGGCTTCTGTAATAGCTTCCCTGCTGAACATGGGCGTTGACTGGTCGGTCCATACTCCCAATCTGCCTCTCTCTTTCCCTAGTAGGGTGGGTCTCTGGAGAAGTGGAGCTCCAGGACACATTGGTGGGGTCTTCAGTCTAGGGAAGCGTGGTCGGCATCCTGATCACATCTGGAACCTGGTGACTGAAAGGAGAGTTAACACGCGAAGCCAAACAAATTGTTGAGCAATCATGGACCGAAAGCTTGGAATAGTGGAGAGGAAGTGTTATCAGGGTACTCACTGCAAACTCTAGTGTACTTCTGCTTTCAGATATATATTTTGCAGCAGTTTACAGATAGGTGTGAACATATGCTCGCTCTCACAGAAACTGGTGTATATCTAGGTTTTGGGACTTTGTTAGAAAGTGAACCACCTGAGATGGAATTAGAGTATACTATGGAAGGAAAGGTCTCACCCGAGTAATGAAGCTGAAGGGTTGTCATTCCACACATGTAGTCTCTGGACACAGTCTGAATTGAAGCATGTTGAGGTGGCAATCATTGTGTTTGTTAGGTTGTGATCGGCAGATGCAATATTATTGATATGGATTGGGAGAGGCATGCGGGAAAGTGGACCCTATTCAAGGGTTTCAGGACTGGGGAAAGTAGAGGCTCTATAGTGGAGATGTGAGGTTCCTGTTGTCTTAGGGTTCAAAAAGACAATCAATAGTAAATGTTATCACATTATTTGGTAATTGGGTTAATTTTGAAAAGTCCTTTTGTTAGGGTTTGCTGTACAGTACCCAGTATCTTGTATATAGCTGTGCTATTTGTTGCTTTTGATCTACTTGGTCTAGGCTTTTGAGAGAGTCTGCATATCAATTACACAGCCTATATATTGAAAAGATTCAGTTTGTGTTTTCAAAAACTTCAAGACATACAATAAATTTCCCCCCTCTCATATTAATTAACTAGTGATTTATATGACTACATTTTACTAGGAGTGTACATAAACACCATTCCCACCACCAAAAGACTGTGACCCACCCACTCCCACCTCCCACTGGCCCAGGAAGCTGCATGTCTACCCCTCACCATAGGGTTTTTACTTTGGTGCCCTACTTACAATTTGGTCAGGTCCTGCTTTTAGTTTCCCTTTCAGATCATCTTAACTTCTGTTGATGAGTGGGATCATCCCATACTCATCTTTATCTTTCTGACTTAGCTCACTTAACATAATTCCTTCTAGCTCTGTCCAAGATGGGTCAGAGAAGGTGGGTTCATTGTTCTTGATAGCTGCATAGTATTCCATTGTGTATATATACCACAGCTTTCTCAGCCACTCATCTGTTGTTGGGCACCTGGGTTGCTTCCAGGTTTTAGCTAGTATGAATTGTGCTGCTATGAACATAGGAGTACACACCTGTTTTTGGTTGGGTGTTATGGAGTCCTTGGGGTATAACCCCAGGAGAGGAAATACTGGATCATATGGAAGGTCCATGTCTAGCCTTCTGAGAGTTTTCCAGACTGCTCTCCACAGAGACTGTACCAATTTACATTCCCACCAGCAATGTAAAAGGGTTCCTCTGTCCCCACAACCTCTCTAGCATTTGTTGCTGCTGTCCTTTTTGATGTATGCCATTCTTACAGGAGTGAGGTGGTATCTAAGTGTTGTCTTAATTTGCATTTCTCTGATAATCATTAAACTAGAGCAGTTTTTCATATGTTTGTTAGCCTTTTGGATCTCCTCTGTAGTGAATATTTTGTTCATATCCTCTGCCCATTTTTGGATGGGGTCATTTGCTTTTTTGGTGCTATGTTTGCTGAGCTCTTTATATATTTTGGTGATTAGTTTCTTGTCTGATGTATGGCATGTGAAGATCTCCCATTCTGTGAGGGGTCTCTCTGTTTGTTTAATAGTTTCTTTGGATGTGCTGAAGCTTTTCAATTTGATGTAGTCCCATTGGTTTGTTTCTGCTTTAGTCTTCCTTGCAATTGGGTTTGATTCATCAAAGATGTCCTTGAGGTGTAGGTGGGAAAGTGTTTTACCAATGTTTTCCTCTAAGTATTTGATTGTTTGTGGTCTAACATCCAGGTCTTTGATCCACTTGGAGTTGATTTTTGTTTCTGGTGAGATAAAGTGGATCAATTTCATTCTTCTGCATGTTATAACCCAGTTTTCCCAGCACCATTTATTGAAGAGAGCCTCCTTCTTCCATTTAATCCTTTGGGCACCCTTATCAAAGATTAGATGTCCATAGGTATGGGGATTTATTTCTGGGCTTTCAATTCTGTTCCACTGGTGTGTGTGCCTATTTTTGTTCCAGTACCATGCTGTTTTGATGATGATGGCTTTATAATATAGTTTGATATCTGGGAGTGTGATGCCTACATTTCTGTTTCTTTTCCTCAAGATGGTTTTGGCAATTCTAGGTGTTTTCATGTTCCAGAGAAATGATTGTAGTGTTTGTTCTATTCTCTTAAAGAAGCTTGGTGGAATTTTGATGTGTATTGTGTTAGATTTGTATATGGCTCTGGAGAGAATATTCATTTTGATGATATTTATCCTTCCAATCAATGAGCATGGGATATCTTTTCTTTTCTTGGTATCAGTTTCTATTTCCTTGAGTAGCGACTCATAGTTTTCAGTATATAAGTCTTTCACTTTGGTCAACTTTACTCCTAGGTTGATTGATTTTGCTGAAACAGTAAATGGGAGTGATATCTGGATGTCTTCTTCAGATTTAGTGTTTGCATAAAGAAATGCCACTGATTTTTGTATATTGATTTTGTAGCCTGATACCTTGCTATATTGCCTAATAACTTCCAGTAGTTATCTGCTGGATTCTTTAGGTTTTTCTATGTATACTATCATATCATCTGCAAATAGTGAGAGCTTAACTTCTTCCCTTCCAATCTGTATTCCTTTGATTTCTTTCTCTTGCCTGATTGCTATGGCAAGAACTTCCAATACTATGTTGAAGAGTAATGGTGACAGTGGACAGCCCTGTCTAGTCCCTGATCTGAGGGGGAATGCTTTCAGCTTCTGTCCATTGAGTATGATGTTGGCTGTAGGTTTGCTATATATAGACTCCACTATCTTGAGGAATTTCCCATCTATTCCCATTTTTTGTAGAGTTTTGAGAATGAATGGGTGTTGGATTTTGTCAACGGCTTTCTCTGCATCTATTGACATAATCATGTGGTTTTTGGCTTTGCTTTTATTGATGTGGTAAATGACATTGACTGACTTACAGATGTTGAACCAGCCTTGTATTCCTGGGATGAGTCCCACTTTGTCATGATTAGCAATCTTTTTGATATGTTGCTGAATCCGGTTGGCCAAGATCTTGTTTAATATTTTGGCATCTATGTTCATCAGAGATATTGGTCTGTAGTTTTCCTTTTTTGTTCTGTCCCTATCAGCTTTTGGTATCAGGGTGATGTTGGCTTCATAGAAGGTGGAAGGGAGTATTCCTGTTTCTTCCATCTTATGGAAAAGCTTAAGAAGTATGGGTACTAACTGTTTCCTGAATATTTTGTAGAATTCATTTGTGAAGTCATCTGCTCCAGGACTTTTGTTGTTGGGGAGGTTCTTAATAACGGTTTCAATTTCATTGTTTGTGATTGGTGCATTTAGATTTTGTAGTTCTTCTTGGTTCATTTTTGGAAGGGCATATGCTTCTAGGTATTGTTCCATTTCTTCCAGATTCTCTGGCTTGGTGGCACATAGTTCCTTGTACAAGTTTCTCAGGATTCTCTGGATTTCTGTGGTGTCAGTTGTGATATCTCCTCCATTGTTTACAATTCTATTAATTTGAGTCTTCTCTCTTTTTTGTTTGGTGAGTCTGGCTAGGGGTTTGTCAATTTTGTTTAATCTTTCAAAGAAACAACATTTGGCTTCATTGATCTTTTGTATGGTTCTTTTATTTTCGATGTTGTTTATTTCTGCTCTAATTTTAGTGATTTCTGTCCTTCTGGTTGATTTAGGGTTCCTTTATTCCTCTTCCTCTACGTCCTTGAGGTATGCAGTAAGGTCGTTAATTTGAGCTTCTTCTTGTTGTTGAATATGTGATTGTATGGCTATAAGTTTCCCTCTCGGTAATGCCTTATCTGTGTCCCAAATATTTTGATAGGTTGTGTCTTCATTTTCATTTGTTTCCAGGTACATTTGAATTTCCTGCTTGAGTGAGTCTCTGACCCTGTGGTTCTTAAGGAGTATGTTGTTTAGTTTCCAAATTCTGTGACTTTTAATAATTGTCTGTTTGTTGTTAAAAGTTAGTTTTACTCCACTGTGGTCTGAGAAGATACTTTGGATGATTTCAATGTTCTTGAATTTATTGATGCTGCTGTCTTTGTGGCCTAACATGTGGTCTATCCTTGAGTATGTGTTATGTGGATTTGAAAAGAAGGTGTATTCCAGTTTTTTGGGGTGAAGGACTCTGAAAATTTCCAAGAGGTCTAGTCTGTCAATCTCTTCATTCAATTCTCTTTTATCTTTTTTGGTTCTTTGCTTTGTTTATCTAAGTGTGAGAGTGGGGTATTGAAGTCTCCCACTATTATTGTATTACTATTGATGTATTTTTGAAATTCTTTCAGTAGGTGCTTGAAGTATTTAGATGGTCCCTCATTGGTTCATAGATGTTAATGTTTATTAAGTCTTATTGGCTAATTGATCCTCTAATCGTTATGTAATGTCCTTGCCTATCTTTTATTACTTTATTTAATTTAAAATCTATCGTGTCTGAGATGAGAATGGCTGTTCCTGCCCTTTTTTGTGGTCTGTTAGCCTCTATGATAGTTTTCCATCCTTTCACTTTAAGTCTGTGTTTATCTTGTTGTGACAGATGGGATTCTTGCAAGCAGCATATAGTTGGATTATGTTTTCTGATCCATTTCCCAACTCTGTGCCTTTTGATGGGTGAGTTTAAACCATTGACATTTATTGATATTATGGATTTAATGTATTGTAGTGCCAATTCTTTTTTGTTTGCTCTGATTTATTGCCAGTATTATACTGATGTTCTTGTTTATAAGAGGTCTTTTTGAACCTCTTTCAGGACCAGTGTGGTGATGGTTGTCTCCTTTAACTGTTGTTTGTCTAAGAAGGTTTTGATCCCTCCATCTAGTTTGAATGAAAGTCTAGCAGGATATATTGTCCTTGGTTGAAATCCTTTTTCATTCAGGGCTCAATAGATATCTTGCCATTCTCTTCTGGCTTTTATAGTTTGAGTGTAGAAGTATGCAGATAATCTTATGGGTTTTTCTTGTATGTGACTTTTTGTTTCTCTCTTGCAGCCTTTAGGATACTTTCTTTATCCTTACTCCTTCTCATTGTGACTATGATGTGTCTTGGTTTCTTCATGTCTGGGTTGATTCTGTTTGGTACTCTCTGGGCCTCTTGAATCTTGATGTCATTTCTGTTATTCAGGTCAGGGAAGTTTTCTTCTATTATTTCTTCTAGAATGTTTGCTGCTCCTTCCTCTCTTTCTTCCTCTGGCAGGCCAATTATACGAATGTTACTTCTTTTGAGATCATCTCATATGTCTCTTTTGTTGTTTTCAGTGTCTCTCAATCTCTTTTTGAGGTCTTTCACCTTTTTCTTAGTTTTCTCTAACTCATCCTCTGTCTGACTAATTCTGTTTTCTGCTTCTGTTAGTCTGCTTTCCCTTGCTTCAGCTTCTTTCCCTTGCCTCAGCTGCTTTCTCTTGCCTCAGCTATTTCAGCTTTCAGTTCTCTTATTGCCTCAAGATAATCAGTATTTTCCTTGTGGGTCTCAACCTTTGTTTCCCTAATACTGTCATTCCTTTCCTCCAATGTTGTTTTCATTTCTGTGATTAAAAAGTTTACTATTGCTTGCATACTTTTCTTATCTATGCTTACTTCTGGCTGATTTGTAGTTTCTTCTGGGATGTTGTCTTCATTCATTGGAGTAGCAGTTTTATTTGTTTTTGATATACCCATTTTTTTACTTATGTGTTTCTTTTTTTATGCTCTATTGTTCCTCAGCTGTTGTGTCTTGAGTACAAGCAACACTGTACTAAATACCTTTATGACAATTGCACTCACCAACCTCAGGAATTACAGTAGCAACTGAAGCAAGTATTGAAGCAGTTAGCCAAACAATGTCTCCAGTCCGTGAAAAAATAGTAACCAAATCCCAGTGAAGAAGAAAGAGAAAAGAAAGAAGGGATGGCAAGAATAGACAGTTATGCAAATCTACTATCCACTGTATATTCTAGGGGTAACAAGAGAGGAAAGGGAAGTAGAGCAGAGATACACACATAGAGAGTCCACTCTGAGTCAGATTTCTTCCCCAAAACAATTCACGAATTCTGAAAGTCAAAGAAGAAGTAAGGAAGAAGTATATGACAAGATAAAAAAAAAAAAGGAAAAGGAAAAAATAAAAAAGAGACAAGACAGAGAAAAGGGAAAAGATAAGAAAAAGAGATTTAATTAAAGAGCAGTCAAAGGAAATTTTTTTTGATTACTTTATTTTAACTTAATTTAATTTAATTTAATTTTTTTAATTAGCTCGGAGGAGTTGGGAGAGAGTCTGTAGAGGAGGTAGGAGTAACGAGACAATTTCCTCCCACAATAGATAAGATGCTCACTACCCTAGCAATGAAAGATACCCTAAGAGTTAATTCTGATCAACCTAAAGGGGGGGAAGATATATGCCTTTATATAATATTAATAATAAAATAGAGCAGGGTAAAAAAAAAAAACAACCCTGTCCCAGATTACCTCAAACCTCGTGATCAGAGGCAGCTGATTGTTAAGAATGAGAAAAAAAAAATCACCTCAGGACTAGACAAGTATAGCTGAAATAGACAGTTATGCAAATCTAATATCCACTGTATATTCTAGGGGTGGTTAAGGGAGTTAGGGAAGTTGAGCAGAGACACTTGCAGTGAGATTCCACACTGAGTCAGAATTCTTCCCCAAAATAATTCCCAAATGTGTATCAGTGAATTCAAAAAAGCACACTGTTTTGTGGTGTGGGGGTTGTGACCTGTGGCTTTGGAAGCTGTAGGATAAAGGAAGAAAGGATGACAAGAATGAGAAAAAAGAAAAAAAAAAGAAGAGAGAGAGAAAAATGAAAAAGATAAGAAAAAGGACAGTCATAAAAGAGCAGTGAAATGAAAGAATTTTTATTTATTTATTTATTTTTAATTATTTAATTAGCTATGTGGGGTGCGGTGTGAGGTTGGCTACTTAGAAAGAAAAAAGGGCAGAGTTTTCAGAAGGGTATAGACTAAGAATGAATGATACTCCCTGGTGGGATAGGAATTTGGTAAAGACAGAAGCTCAGCAGGGGAGCCTGCTAGGAGCTGGTCCCCAGGGACTGTTTGGGGGGAGGAAGGAAGTGGGGGTGTGCTTAATAATTAAAAGGAAAAAAAAATTTTCTCTTTTTTTCTACTCTATTTCTTAAGCCAAATTAAGTTATAGTCACCTCCTTGGTGTCACTGCTAGGACCCCTTATTGACTGGCCTACTAATGGCAGAAAATCCTACCATTTCCAGACGATGTGATCAAAGCTCAAGCCACTAGCAGCTTCTCAGTCTGCCATCTTCCAGGAACCTCTCTAAATAAATATTTTTTAAGAAAGAGAGAGAATGTAAAGAATAAATAAAAGAAGAAAAATCTGTAGTGTGGTAGATAACGAAGCAAATTTCTTTTCTTCTTTTTAATTAGACTGTTATTTAGTTATTATTGTACAAAGATGAGAGAAATTGAGAGGAAAGGAGGAGGTAGAGAAGGAATTGACAGAGAGGCACCTGCAGCCCTGCTTCACCACATATGAAGCTTTCCCTCTGCTGGTGGGGACCAGGGGACTTTAACCTGGGTCCTTGAGCACTGTAATGTATGTACTTAACCAGGTATGCCACCACCTAGCCCAGAAGCAAATTTTCTTATAAAGTTATAACAACTAAGGAACTAGTAAGATACCTCATTTCATAGGACAGATACCTTGCCAAATGCACAGTCTAGCGTTGAGCCTTGACACCACATAGGAAATGCTATGGCATCAGAGGTACCACTAGTTCCATGTCGTATTGACTTGTTTCTCTAGGACTCTTTCTTTGATTCTTTATCAGGTTGAAAAAGCAATCTAGGAAACAGTTAACATTTGAACTGTATACACATAAAAGCTTTAATGATTAAACTATAAGATTTATACATAGAAATATAGAATATACCATCAAGAATCAAAATATAGGATACATAAGAATGTCTTATTGAATAAAATTAGCTCTAGTAATCAGTGACATTTTTTAAACCATCATTTCTGGAATATAAATGGAAACAGTTTTTCTTTTTTTCTATATATTTCTAGCCTCTGGTTATTTTCATTTCTTTCAAGAATTGAATTTTTTTCTCTATGCCTAATAGACAATCATATTTACTGTAGTTTCATTGATTTGGGAAATAGATTACATTATCTATAAGCATATGAAGTAAATGAATATTTTCAACTACTTTAATATCAATTTGTCTTTTATTTTAATGCTTAATTTTTTTTATCTGGAAAAGTTTAGGACATTTCATTAATGCCACAAATACATATTTGTATATTTTGGTGCCATACTGCTCATCACAAAATGATTCAAAATAGTTGTTGTTAATGTAAATTGAAACCCTATAAGAAATGTGTGTGTGTGTGTGTGTGTGTGTGTGTGTGTGTGTGTGTGTGTATATATATATATATATATATATATATATATTGCTTATCTTATTTGCTTAACTGTTTATTTTTACTAGAATAGACATTTTATGTGTCTTATGTGATACTCTGTCATAGATACTACAGAGAATATGGCTTAAAGTTCCAGATGTCCTTTCACTAGAGAGCATCCCTTTTGTACAAAATTGGATATTCTCTCTGTCTTCATACTAGTTCCTTTTTTCTATGTTCCTCATACAATAAGACAGCCTGGCAGAGGACAGGGAACCTACTCATGTATTTCCTACTAATACTTCAATTTCAATAGTTAGTCAAAATTTTCTGATGGTTATTTTATTTCACTTCTCTTCTTGGGGTTGAAGAGTGCTCTTGGTGTCTGAGAAAAAAAATTAAATATTAACTGGGTAGGAACTTGGCTTTGAGATTTTTTTACATTGAAATTTTAATTTTATTGAAATGTTGACTTGTACATTTCATTGTAGTGAACTAAATGTATAAATTGTTTAAATGGACAAAGTTGAAACTGCATTTACCAGATGATTATATGATTTCTGTTCTTTATAATTCTCCATTTTTCTTTTCTGTATTATGGTAAACATGTTTTATTAGACATAAATTAGAAACTTGACGTCAAAAATTGTTAACCTGATATTTTAAAATAAAAGCACCTGGCATTACTTTTATGTAATTAGCACCATTAAAAATGAATATATTATTCTTCATATTCCATGAATACTACTGTGTAATAAAAATGATATTGTGTTCTTTGGGACAAAAATGGATGAAATTGGAGGTGACTATGCTTAGCAAAATAAGAGCTGAAAGACAACTAGCAGATGGCTTCACTCAGATGTGGAATCTAGACATCTGATACAATGTTGAAAAAAAAAACAGAAGCAAGCAAACTGTTTCTAAGACTTGTGAGAGCTATGGTGGTTATCTTTGGGAGGTGGGGATATAGAAATTTGGTGGTGGATGTAGTGTGGATCTATATACTGTAATCTTACAATCTTATAACCTACTATTAATCACAAATAAAATAACTAAATTAAAAAAATTAAAATGTTATAATTTATTTTCTATATCTATTTTAGATATTTATTCTTTTCTTTCCTATCCTAGATAATTAAGACAAATTTAGAAATTTGTAACAAAGTAGTTATGGTAAATTACACATACACTTTTGATAATTGTGGTTTTTCTGATAATGCTTGCATAGTTCTATATCTTTTATTCACATTCATTTTATTACATTTATTTATTTATTTATTTAATAGGGACAGCCAGAAATTGAGAGGGAAGGGGGAGATAGAGTGTAGGAGCTGGTTTTCCTCTGTGCATCAGCTGGGACCATGGAGGAAGGGAGGAGATGGGCCACCCTGGGGGTCCTGGGGACATTGTTGATGAGGATGAGCATATAGAGTAAACCACCACTCCGGGAGAAGCTTCAGAGAGACATCTCATTTATTTAGGGGTACAAGCAGGTAGATATACTCAAGGGTTAGGAAAAGGTTAAGGTAATCTTTAAGCCACACACAATACAGGGTTAAGTCTTGACCTATCAGTTTGTTCATTATTGGGAAGTTACCATATAAGGTCCAGTCACAAGCTCAGCATGCATACGTAGGCTTCTCTCTAAAGGTAAATCAAGAGAACCTCAGGGGAGGGGGGAAGGGGGCAGTTAAGCAAAACCAAGATATTTGCAGTGGGTTTCAATTGGCCATATATGGTAATATATGGCCTTTGTTCAAAAGGAACAAGGAAGTACGTGTAAGAAGGCTCCCAGTTTGGAAAATACAATCACCAGCCATGGGGTCAAGTGGAGACCTACCGACTGCCCCTCCTATGAAGAGGGGGCTCGAGGTCAACCCTCTCAGACTCTCATGGAGATAGTGGCCTGGATTTCCCAGACAGTGCACCTTTCCTTACAATAGAGAGGGGAAGAGACAGAGACAGACCTGCAGACCTGCTTCACCACTAGAAAAGTTTTCCCCCTGCAAATGGTGGCTCCAATTTGGATCCTTTTGCATTGTAACATATGTGCTCAACCAGGTATGCCACCATCCAGCTGCAGTACTATACCTTATCACTAGGAATATTCTGACTTTACTTTCAGGGTCTTGGGACGAATATTAGCAAAAAATCAGGGTGTTTAAGTCAGCCAAACTGGAAAAATAATTACTATTATTTTTATTATTTTTATTACTATTATTTTTATTATTATTATTACTCTAATTACTATTACATGAAGTTTTCTCTGAAACTAAATTTCTTTATGTATAAAGTGAGATAATTTTTCGACAAAGTTTTCATCATATGGCTGGAACATAGTAAATGGCTTTTAAAAACGGCAGCTATAATAATTATTCTTTTTATATAGTCATTCTTTAATTCAATTAAGTGTCGAAGTAATTTGTGCAATTGTTTCTAAAATAAGATATTCAAACTATTGCTACTTGTTTCCTTTGCCAGTGATTGATATCTTATTGATACAGTTATTTTAGTCCTAATGCTGGCATCAGAAATTAAACATATTTACAGTTTTTAAATGACACAGACTAATAATTTCTCATTTATGTAGGTTTGGATTCTTATAGATGTCTGAGCAGACCGAAATAGGAGAGTCTACTAGACTATGTTTTTTTTTTCCTATGGAAGAACATTTTTATTCATTTCCATTTTCTAAAGTCTGGCTACATAATGGAGAAAATAATAATTTCTAAGAAAGTTCTCATCTGTGTAGTTTCTTAACACCCTCTGATTGGCCTCTGCACACCACACCCATGATCAACTGAGATCTTCCTCTACCATTTTGTATTGGATCTGCAATGTCTTCTTAACCCCTTTCCACACCATCCCCTTCCAGTCCTTGGGTCTACAGAAATAGACCACAGCCAGGGTTAATTTCACCCTGAATCTTCTCTTTCTTTGCTTAAAGCCATTAATAACCCCTTTGCCATTACAACACCTGTCTTTGATCACAGCCTACAAGTATTCTCTGCTTTTTAGAATTCATGTGATTATCTTAGGTCCAAAGAATAATCTAGGATAATCTTCCTTTTTTAAAAACTCTTAATCACATCTGTAAATTCCCTTTTGTCATGTGAAGTAAGATAGTTACAAACACCAGGGATTAATTGTTCACTTCAAATATATTTTTTAACTATTCCATAATAATATCTTTCATATCATGTCTATTTTTATAGAAGAAATAACTGAATCTAGTCAGGTCATCTTTTTGTTATTTTGCAGTGAAACTGTTGATGATCTTTTCTTACTTAGCTTATGTGAAAATGCTTTGGTCTTGATATTTAGAATGCATATATATACATATTTTTTAATTGGGAGATTACATTATAGTTTATAGTTGACAGTATATACAGCTGTTTGCACATGTGTGAATTTTCTCAGCTTTCTGCAAAACACTCTCACCGTCTGCTTAGATCCTCCTCCATTATACACCAGGACCTGAGTCTTCACCCTCACCCCAGAGTTGTTTACTCTAGTGCAACACACCAAATCCAGACCAAGTTCTGTTTTGTGTAGAACATATGTTAATTTAGTATTTATGCTGAATTTATTATTTCCTTTCTGATTTCTTTTTTAAAAGATTTGATTTATTTATTTTAATGAGGAACAGAGTATGGAGGGAGATAGGTTGGTCAGATTACTGCTTAAATCTGGCATGCGACAGTGTTATGGATTCAGCCTAGGACCTCAGAACCTCAGGCATGAATGTCTTTTTGCAAAACCATTGTGCTATCTCCTCAGCCTACTTTTCTGACTCTTGACATGAAGCTAAAATGAGACCCTGATTTTTTTTTCTGCATGTATTTCTAGACTTGCCTCTTTTTTCTACGGTCCTCACTCATATAGGTATTGCACCTTTGTTCTTTCTATACTTACCATAATCCACTTGTAGAAAACAGAGCAGTGAAAAATTTGTATATGTTCTAGAAATTTACTCAGGCATGTTTACATAACTAACTCCAGAAAAAGAGTAAAAAAAATATGACATATGGTTTAAAGGAGATTGCTCAGGCTTTGAGTGAACATATTTTCTCACTTTGACAAAGTTCAGGCTCCAGGAAAATGTTGATCAGATGATTAATGTGGACTCATTAGCTTCTCATACTTATTGTACTCAGTTTTAAACAAGAAGATAGAATGTATCAAACAATGAGAAATGAAATGGTATATGGAATTAAGAGAATACAGAAAGTGAGTAATTGAGAAAATTAGCTATTTCTTTCATTTACATATTACTTTTTCATTGTCAGAAATAAATCTATTTTTACAGGAATATTATTGGCTATATGAAATAACTGGATATCTTCATTCTGACCTATTCTTTGAAACTGCTACTTCCAAGTTTATTGAGTAATTTATATCCTTAGGTTAGCAATTAGTATCCTTAGGTTCATGAAAAATGGAATACCATCTTACATTCTCAATAGTAAATATGATAAATAAGGACAAAGGACAAAGATTAGTTGCATCTCCTAGACTAGTTGACAAGGTAGCTGTCAAACAAAAATAATAATTCTATTTGAACCAAGTATCTGTTGGTTTTTTCTGTAATATTACACACATGCACACACACACACACATACACCAATCATTCTTGTTATTTTTCTATAAATTTTATCTTGGAACAGAGCATGGGAATAAATATCACAGATTGATCATAACTGTATATATTGTATTTAAGTAGTACTAGGTTCCAAGTATTGAAAAGTAGTAGAAATCTAAGACATGATTCAAATTTCACCATTTTGGTGAGCCATGAAATAAATATTAACAACCAGTTACTCCTCTAAGAATAACAACATTTTTGTGTAGTTATAACAAGTATACAGCAACTTTCTAATAGTTTCTCATAGCTGTTCATTTGATTTTTGTATGTGTTGTGTGGGAAAACTAGTTAATATTCTTATTTTTAATCTTAATATTCTTAGCTTGGCTAATACTTTAGAAATAGGAGGAGCATCTCAATAATTTCAAATGTTTGTAAGTTCAATAACACAACAGAAGTTAGCTCATCTTCTTTTAGCAATTATTTTGGTCAATAATGAAAACTAAAGTCCTAGGTGGGGCTATTTACCCAGGGCTAAGTACCACTCTTGCTACAGAACTGTAGTTTTTAGTGATAAATTGCAGCAGTGAAAAATAAAAGTGTTTACAATTATATTAGCTCAAAGGACCTCTAAAGCCTGTAGCTTAACTTCTGATTTCAGATTTCAGTGATTCACAAAACTTCTGAAGCCAAAAGCTAACCCATCAGAAGAAATATTACTATTAAAATGTTCAAGTTGTATTTTTCAGTAATTTCACTTGTTTATAAATGAAAAGTATCAGATCTCTTTGCTTGATCTCAGGAATATACCAAATCGGGGAACAGGCAGTGGTGTACCCAGTTGAATATACAAATTACCATGGCTAGAACCTGGGTTCCAGTCTCTGTTTCCCACATGCAGGGGGAAGCTTCAGAAACAGTGAAACAGGTCTGCAGGCATTTATCTCCCCTTCCCTCTAAATTTGTCTCTGTCATATCAAGTAAAATAGAAAGAAAAAAAGGGTGGGCGACTAGCCACTGAGAGCAGTGGATTCATAGTACTGTTGCAGAGCCCCAGCTATAACCCTGGTGGCAATAAATAAATAAATTTCTAAAACAAAGATTCATTTAGACTTATTAAAGAAGACAACTCAGTATAAATGCCATATTTCCATACATAGTAGTCAATACTACATAGCATTATTTGGGCAGAATAAACTCCTTTGCTAAAAAGCACTTTTATACATACCTGGTCCAAATGTAACTAAAACCCTACCACTCAAAACTAATTTTATTGGATGGAGCATGATTATTTTCCCTCCCTCTCTCCATTTTTCTTCCTTTCTCTCTCCCTTTCTTTTCCTCTTTCTCTCTTTTATTTGCTTTTTTTCCCCCTTTACCCACCCCTTTTCTTTTCTTGTTCCAGAGCCCAAGGTTAGGCAATGGCCTTCCAGGAAAACCCTCTCCCACTCCTTCCTCTCTGACCACTCCCCTGCCCCTTCCCCATTCTCACTCCCTAGTGGTGCCCCTGCATACTGCTGCTGTCCATGACTTCTACCCCAGGCTTCATGCCTTTCCCAGCCTTTGATTCTAATTTAGATAAAACAGTGAATACATTGTGCTACACTTACCACTCTCACTTTTTACAGGGAGGCTAATTAAAAGTAGAGTCTACCCTCATAGATATGATACATTCTGCACAGTTTGTGAGCTCTTTTCATCTTCCTGAATCTTAAAATTATGAAATGTGCTTATATTCTAGAAGTCACAAAAGTTTAACATTCTTTTTCTATATGATTGCTACTGACTCCTGAGTAAATATGCACAAAAATCTTGTATGATATAATTTAGTTGACAAGTTCATGACAACATAACATTTTTAACAATGAAAACAGTATTTTCAAAACAGTGCTCCATATCTTAAGATTTTTCAGCATAGCAAAGTTTAAGTGTAAAACAAATACACTCCCTATCATGAAAAGCTGTAACTAACACAAATGAGTACATAATCAGAGGCAAGGCAGATGTTATATACAGAGAGAGAACAGTAAACGAGATAGAATGTGCTGGGGGAAGGAAAGAAATATTTGGTAAGTAACTTTTGCTATACTTAACAGCATAGTGTAATCAGGAATTTCTAAAATGAAAAACATACTTCTTCTAATGGGATTATAACTTCATCCACCTAGAATGCATTTCCTTGTGTGAGTAGTGAAGAAAGTCAGCGAGCTAGATCTTTGATGATTTCCAATTTACAGTCTGATCTTGAATTTTTAAAAACAAATCAAGAAAAAAAACTAAATAAATATTTAAATATAAAGTTTCCTCTGACTTGGTATTATTTGGATTTTTGTTTATTAAACTTGTAAAGCCATTTCCTCTCTTCTTTTTCCACTTAGCTTCTGATGACATTGTGTTTCACAGCTTCCTGACGAGATAAAATTTTTGCTTTCCAGAAATAAAACCTTTCATGAATGTTTCAAATGCTTTCTTTTAAACCACAATAGTAAAAATAACACTTCCAAGCAGTTGCAACACTCCAAAGGAGATTTTAAGAAACCTATGCAGGATCCTGTGTTTTGGACATATATGTATCATGAAGATATAGACAATGAACTGAGTAAACATTGGGACAGACTATTTATTAGTATAGGTTCTTTATCCTGTCATTAGCCCAAGGAAAATCTTCTCTTTTTTTGTTCCACCAAACTAGTCATTGGTGCTGAGTGACTGAACCTCTACACAATTGCCAGCTGCCAGAAGTTCTTTGGTTTTTTTTTTTCTTTCTGTTTTTGATAGATGCTGAAAGACAAGCAGAGGAGGAAAGAGAAGGAGAAACACTTGCAGCACTACTCTAAAGCTTGTATAGCTTCCTCCCTGAAAATGGGGGTCAGGAGCTTGAATTTGTGTCTTCATGCAACATAGTCACTTTACCAGCTGTATTGTCACCCAGCCTCTGGTAAAAACAACTTAGCTTCTTTGTTAAAAATAGTGGTAAAGGGGGTCGGGCTGTAGTGCACCAGGTTAAGCACAAATGGTGCTAAATGCACTGACTGGTGTAAGAATCCCGGTTCAAGCCTCCGACTCCCCACCTGCAGGGGGATCACTTCACAAGCAGTGAAGCAAGTCTGCAGGTGTTTACCTGTCTCCCCCTCTCTACCTTCCCTTGCTTTCTTGACTTCTGTCCTGTTCTGTCCAAAAGGGGGGGAGGAATGGCCTCCAGAAGCAGTGGATTCATAGTGCAGGCACTAAGCCCCCAACAATAACCCTGGAGGCAAGAAAAAAAAGAGAGAAAGAAAGAAAGAAAGAGAAAAAGAAAGACAGGGAGGGAGGGAGAGAGAGGAAGGAAGAGAAAGGAAGGAAGAAAAGAAAGAGAAAGAAAGGAAGGAAGGAAGGAAGGAAGGAAGGAAGGAAGGAAGGAAGGAAAGAGTTTTTAAAAAGCGGTCAAAAGGGGGGGGGGGGGTCAGACGGTGGCACAGTGGGTTAAGCGCACGTGGCGCAAAGTGCAAGGACCAGCCTAAGGATTCCAGTTTGAGCCCCTGGATCCCCACCTGCAGGGGAGTCGCTTCACAGGCAGTGAAGTAGGTCTGCAGGTGTCTATCTTGCTCTCCCCCCTCTGTCTTCCCCTCCTCTCTCCATTTCTCTGTCCTATCCAACAACGAACAACATCAACGATGGTAATAATAATAGCCACAACGAGGCTACGGCAACAAGGGCAACAAAAAAGGAAAAAAATGGCCTTCAGGAGCAGTGGATTCATGGTGCAGGCACCGAGCCCAGCAATAACCCCAGAGGGAAAAAAAAAAAAAAAAGCGGTCAAAAGGGGACCAGGCAGTGGAGACCCAGCTCAAGCACCCGTTCCTCACCTACTGAGTGCTGTTTCATGAGTGGTGAAGTAGGTCTTCAGGTGTCTCTCGCTCCATCTTTATCTCCCAATTCCTTTCTGTCCTATCAAAGAAAACAGAAAGGAAAAAAAGGGGGGGTCTGCTGGAAGTAGAAGATTTGTAGTGTAGGCACCAAACGCCAGTAATAATAATTTATTTGGGCACCAAACGCCAGTAATAATAATTTATTTGCCCTGGTGGCAAATAAATAAATAAAATGAAACAAAATAAAGTAGTGGTTAAAAAAATGTCTTTCAATGGCTCTAAGAGTTAAGATAGCTCAAGTGAACCACCATCAAATCCTGTCATGAAAGAGATATCCAAATATTAGTTGAATTAACTGATACTTATAAGTCACAGGACTCTTAACAGTCTCTATCTTTGATTTAGAGTAATGCCAATTTTGGGTTTTTGTTAAGCATTTTTTTTTTACTCTGGAGATAGAAATACAGGGAGACAGAAAGTGAGTGAATGAAAGAGACCACAGCACCAACATATCAACTTGATAGGGAATGAAAACATGGAAAAAGAGATATTTCTCCAGTCAAAACTAGTCATATTTTAAAAAGTTTCTCCCTTGTTTTAATAAACAATCTGTGTTAAGCCTTTCAATGGAAAGAAATCAGCCAAAAATTTATGACCCATGAATGAATGGCTATTATTCCAAGACCTGGAAATCTACAAGATAGGTTACTCTGAACTAATAACAACTTAGCTTCCTTTTAAAAAAAATATCAGTGACTTAATAATAATTAGAAAAAGATTGTAAGATAACACAGTTCACACCACCAGAGTGCTGTGCCCCATTCCCTCCACTGGAGGCTTCCATATTCTTTGTGCCTCTGATAGTATGAAACAAAATCCTTTATAGAATGTAGAAGGTGGAAGGTCTGGCTTCTATAATTGTTCCTCAACTAGACATGAATGTTGGCAGGCCGATCCACAAACCGTTTCTATCTTTTCTTATTAAGGTAGAGTTCTGGAGAGGTGAGGTTCTGGGACACATTGGTGAGATCATCTGCCCAGGGAAGTCAGGAGAGTGTCATGGTAGCATCTGTGACTTGGTGGCACGTGGCTCTCTTGTTCTTTTCAGCATCCTTTTGCCAATTCACAGATGGGTTGTAATTTTCCAGCATAGTTCTTCTCTGTCCTCTCCCCTGTAATTTATCTCCTTCTGACTTGGAAATTCTAGTTCCACTTAGAATTGCCAGGGTTCAAGTTGTGTTTTTTTTTTTTTTTTAGTAGAGTCAGCTTTTATACTGTCTTTATGCAGCCATCTTGACTCCATACTTTTAGTTTTAACAAATTGTTTATTTTTGACTTGTCCTCAACATTTCATAAGATGACATTCTTTGGTGGCAAAAATTACAGCAATTTTCAGGTGAATAACATTAAATATAATTTTTCATTAACATTGTTGGAGAATGATTTATTTTAAAGATTTTAAGTTATACCATTGTACAACTGTATAGACTGAACCTAGGAAAGGTTTTATTTTTTCATAAATAGCATCTTATTTAATTTATTTTTACTTAGGTTTAATATCTTTTCTCTCATTTTAATTTAATTTTTATTTGACATTAATAGTAAGATACATGATTTTAGTATTACAGTGTCTAATTTCTACACCACTATCACTAAAGTTCTGTGTCCCCATTCTCTCAACTCCCAAAGATAGCCCTCATATAGATACCCCTTTTTGTTCTCATAAGTCTTAAAAGCAATTTTCTTCATTCTGATTTTTTTCCAGGTTCATGTGTATGAGATCACTAGATTCCACATGAGTGAAACCATCTGATAATGGTCTTTCACCTCTTTACTTATATGCTAAGCATAGTCATTTCCAGTTCCATCTGTTTTATCCCAAAGAATACAATTTCATCTCTTTTGATTGCAGAGAAGGAGTCCATGGAATATATATCCCATAACGACTTTAGCCAGTTATCTGTCAATAGACTGCTTCTGTGTTTTAGCTATTGTAAATAATGCAGCTATATATGAAAGTAGGGGTTCCTATGTCCCTTTGAATTAATATTTGAATGTTCTTTTTTTCAGATTTTTTTCTTTATTGGAGGGTTAAGTTTCACAGTTGACAGTAAATACAATAGTTTGTACATGTATAGCATTTCTTATTTTCCCACACAATAATAAAACCCCCACTAGGTCCTCTGCCATCCTGTTCCAGGACCTGAACTGTCCCCTCCCACCCACCCATCCCAGAGTCTTTTACTTCGGTTGCAATACACCAACTCTAGTGTTTTCTCTTCTGGCCTTGTTTTTCAATTTCTGCCTGTGAATAAGATCATCCCATATTCAGCCTTCTGTTTCTGACTTATTTCACTTAACATAATTTCTTTAAGCTCCACCCAAGAAGGGCTGAAAATGGTGAAACCACCATTTTCACTCTGAAAATGTCCGGTAGTCTATTCTATCTATCTTTTCATTTAGCACCCTCGTTTCTTTATTGATTTTCTGCCTGGATGATGTCAAGTTGAGAGGAGGGGGTGTTTCCGTGCCCTACTATTACTGTGTTGCTGTTAATATATTGCTGTAGCTCTTTCAGTAGATGTTTGATAAATTTATATGGCCTCTCCTTTGGTGCATAGATGCTGATAATCATTAAGTCCTCTTGATTGATTAATCCTCCGAGCACTAATTTACATCCCTATCTTTTTAAATTTTATTTATCGTAAGGTCTATCATTTCAATATGAGCATAGCTATTCCAGCCCCCTTTATTGTGATCTATTGGTTTGTATGGTAGTTTTCCATCCTTTCACTTTGAGTCTCTGTGTGGTTGTCTTGTTGAGTTAAGTGGGATTTACTACAGATGACATATGACTGGTTTTGTTTTCTGGTCCATCTTCCTACTCTTCCCTTTAATGGGTGAATTGAGGCCATTAACAGTTATTGACATTATAGACTGAAGATATTTTAATGCCATTATTGTAGTGTTTAGAGTGTTCTGATATATAGCGTGTTTATGGTAATCTAATTGTTTATAGGAGACCTTTCAGAATTTCTTTCAGGGCAGGCTTGGTGATAGTTGATTCCTTCAACTGTTGCTTGTCTGAAAAGGTTGTTATGCATCCATCTAGTCTGAATGACAGTCTAGCATGGTACAGTAGTATTGTTTTAAAGCCTTTTTCATTGAGCACTCAATAGATATCTTGCCATTTTCTTCTGGACTGTAGTGTTTTTGTGGAGAAGTCTGCTGCTAATCCTCTGTAGGTAACTCTTTGTTTTTCTCTTGCAGCCTTCAGGATCCTTTCTTTATTCTTATTTCTTGGTGTCTTTAAGTCTGGGTTAATTCTGTTTGGGACCCTCCGGGCTTCTTGAACCTTTATGTCTTTTATGTTGTCTAGAGTAGAGAAGTTCTCAGCTATTATGTCCTGTAGAAGGCTTTCTTCCCTTCCCTCTCTTTCTTCCTCTGGTAGGCATATATTGGTAATGCATATATTATTTCTTTTGACATCATCACATGTATCTCTGTTGCTGTTTTCAGTATCTCTTAATCTCTTTTTGATATCTCTTACTTCTTTTTTAGTTGTCTCTAATTTTGCTAATTCTGCCTTCAGCTGCATTTATTATATTCTCTCTCCCCTTTGCTGTTTTCTTTACCTCAGCTATTTTGTTACTATGTTCTGATATTGTATTAGGTTGTTCAGCTAGTAGTGCTCTTAGCTTAGCTATTTCATCTTTCAGCTCTCTAATTACCTCGAGATAGTGCTTTCTTTCAGAGTCTCATTTGTTGTGTCTTCATTCCTGATAAAAATTCTTTCATACACTTTCCTCACTCCTGTGACTAATACCATAGCTAGTGTTTGGATGTTGATCTCGTTCTTCTATGCTTCTACCTTTTGGGGGCTTTTACCTGGACTTTTTGTCCTAGTTTATTTCTCCAATGTTTCTCCTTGGTTTGACCATTATTATAATGTGTTATGAGGTCCTTCTCTCAGCACTTTTCATTCCACTGATCACTCTTGCCTGGATTGACTTGTGTCTAAATAAGGCACTGAAAGAGTTCACAGTTGTGGAAATTAACAGTTGTTTCAATGTTATCTCAATCCCTGAGTTGAAGTACAGTGGCTGTTAAAATGTCTTTTATTCTTTTTATTCCCTGTAGGCTATGGTAGCCTGAGGGCTTTTTACAGGTGACTTGACAGGTTCCCAAAGTAGTCCCAGTCTTGTTGCAGTCTTAGGTGATATTTGCTAGTCTTTGTTCTTGAGAGACATTTCTCAACTGGGTAGAGCTTGAGGTCTGGGAAGACTTGTGGTCTCTGGATGCTTTAGTGTTTTTGTGGGTTCCCAAAGTAGTTTGAGACCTGTATTGTTGAGGTACCAGTTGGTCTCTCAATGTTTGAATGTTTTTCAGATATATACCTATGAGTGGAATTTCTTGATCATAAGGTTACTTTCATTTTTATTTGTTTAAAAACACTCCATACAGTCTTCAAAAAAAAAAAATCTGTACCAGTTTTCCAGCAGTGTAGCAGAGTTCCTTTTTCTCTACAATTCACCAATACCTGACATTTCTTGATTTGTTGAGAACCTGGGAAATTTTAATTCTTAGAGTGACCCTGGAAATCAATTTTAAATTTTAATTATAAATTGATTAAAAAAAAAACTGCTACATGAGGGCAAGGGATTTCCTGGGGAGGAACACATATTTTCAGTTAGTAGCAAAAATTTATAAATCTGTTCACTGGAGGACAATATTGAGTATGAACATTAGAAATAAGAGAATGTGTGTGAATGTACTGATGACAGATGATGAAAGATAAACAGAAAGTCGGATACCAGAAGGTGGTACACCAGGTTGACTACTCACATCACAATGCACAAGGACCCAGGATCAAGCCCCTGGTTCCCACCTGCAGAGGGAAAGCTCCACAAGCAGTTAAGTAGGGCTACAGGTGCCTCCCCTTCTCTTTCTTCCTTTCCTCTCAGTTTCTTTCTACCACTATCCAATATAAAATAAATAGGGGGTTGGGCAGTAGTGCAGCAGGTTAAGTGCACATGGCACAAAGAGCAAGGATGGGAAGAAGGATCCTGGTTCAAGCCCCTGGCTCCCCACCTGTAGGGGGAATCACTTTTACAGGCAGTAAAGCAGGTCTACAGGTGTCTGCCTTTCTCCCTCTCTGTCTTCCCCTCCTCTCTCCATTTCTCTCTGTCCTATCTAACAATGATGACATCAATAACAACTGCAACAATGAAAAACAACAAGGGCAACAAAAGGAAAATAAATATTAAAATAAATAAATGAATAGGTGCATATATACATAAGGGCCAGGCAGTGGTGCACCTGGTTAAGCACACATATTGTCACTGTTGGCCCTCAACAATGACACGGACACCAGAGTCTTCTTCCTCAGTTTCCTTTATTTCCTTCTTATGGCCACCTTAAGTACCTTTCACTGTTACATAGTCAGCCAATGGGCATTAAGCAAGCATACAGCATTCATAGATCATGCAGCTTTCTACCAATCATAAAACAGTTCACGTGTACAGCACACAGTCTGTTCAGTTGGATCGTCCAACTTCCACAAAGTTGTTTGCCACTTTACTGGTTAAGCCACCACGTGGCCGGCGCCATCTTAGGGGCATGATGTGCAGTGTCATTATGGCTCCCAACACATATTACAGTGCACAAGGACCCAGGTTCAAGCCCCTGGTCCCCACCTGCAAAGGGAAAACTTCACAAGTGGTGAAGCAGGGCTGCAGATCTTTCTCTCTCTCTCTCTCTCTCTCTCTCCTCTCAATTTTTCTGTCTCTATCCAATAATAAATAAATAAATGTTTTTAAAATTTACTTAAAAATTAATAAAATATTTTAAAAAGAAAAACAGAAAGTTCAAAATAATGTGTCAATATTTTTGAAAAGTAGAGTTTTTGCTTGTGTACACAGGTCTTGATTCTGTGTAACTCCCTAGTTTATCTACAGTCAGTCAACAAGATAAAATCATTCTAGTACCTAAATTCTAATCAAGTTCACTCTTAGTTTCCATTTTATCAACCTAATAAAACCCTGTGCCCTTCATCTTCAATGATAATTCAGTTGATCCTGTGTGTCTCTGGATGCATTTTAACAGTTCACTTATTCATAATTCTTTGGTTAAAGTATTCTCTGTGTTCAAAAATCCCTGAATGGTTGACCTTTGTCTGCAGGTTAAATCACATAATCAAATGGCATCCAAAGTCTTTCCTATAGAGGAGAATTTAAAGTAACTTTGAATAACAAGCAAGAATTAAACTTTGAAAAGAAAACATAAAACCAATGGAAGGTTTCAACATGAATATTTCAGTGCTATATACATAATATAAACTTGATAAATGTTTGCTAATTAAATTTAATTAAATATTCTTATTTAATTTTTCTAAATATTATCTTGCTAAGTACATTCAGAGTACTATTTTGTCCAGTGTTTGCAGTGAGACTGTTATATGCTGTAGTGTTACCGTTCTTCCACCCACCTACCACTCCAGTTGCAGAGCCATCTGCAAAAGTTTTATCTATAGGGGTGACTCTATGAACATTTCTCAGAAGCTTAGTCACTTATCTTTCAAAAAAGAAAGTTGTGAATTCAATCTAGTTTTAACTGATTGTGAGAGATAGGGTTAGAGGTGTTAACCCAGAAGTTGACTTAAAGGAAGGAGAGAAAGAAGTACAATGTATTTTAGGCTGTAATTGACTGTTCTAGGATTTTAAAGTCATATCAAATATATCTGCTTTTGAAATGAAGTAATTTCCTTCTGAAAAGCCATTTATGTAATGTTGAGTTTAAGATTATATATTCTCTAGTTGACCTAACTTTGACTAAGATTATTTTTAAAGTAATTTTAAAGGGGACAGGCAGTGGCACACCTGGTAAAGGGCTTACATTACAGTAAGAAAAGACCCAGGTTCAACCCCCGGTCCCTACACACGGAGGAAAGATACAGGAGTGGTGAAGCAAAGATATAGATGTTTCTCCATCTCCTTCTCTATCTATCCTTCTCTTCTCAATTTATCTTTGCCTCTATCTCATAATAAATAAACAATATTAAGATAATATTCTATAAATAAACAATTAAATTTGAAGTAGTTTTGAATTCATGATGAAAGTGAAAAGAAAGTACATAAATTTACCAAATCTTCCTATCCCCATATAGTAAGATTAGTCACATTAGCCCATTAGTAAGATTAGCCCATTAATAACATAAGTCATAAAAGTGATATTTTTTTTTTATAAAAGATGAACCTATATGGGCTTAATCACACAAAGTCCATAGCCAACATTATAATTCATCCTTGGTGTTATGGATCCTATCAATAGTAGTTTGGAGAAATGTACAGTGATATGTATCCTCCATATATCAAGTATTTCACTGATTTAAAAATATGTATCTCTCCTTCAACCAGTATTCATGGTTATTTTGTTGTTATTTTATGAGATAAGAGGCAGAGATAAAAATCAGGAAAACACTCAAGCATATGAGATCATAAGGATTGAGTTTAATACCTTAAACTTTTAAGTCCATAACTATATTGTTTTACCAGCTCTCAGGCTGCAAGACTTTAATTTCAATGAAGTGAAACTTTTCATTTATTTACTTCATGGATTATCATTTTAGTTAAATCATAAGACTATGTTAATACAGATTTTATAACATGTAAACTGCTAAGACATATAATTTTGTGTTTTCCATTTTATTCTATGATTTATCTTCAATTCTATTTTTGTGAGGAATCTAAAGTCTGTGTCAAGATTATATTTTTTCACATGTGGATTTCACCCTCTATTGATCTATTACTAAAACTTTTTCTTTTTCTTTTTTTTGTAAAATATTTTATTTATTTATTAATGAGAAAGATAGGAGAAGAGAGAGAAAGAATCAGATATCACTCTGGTACACGTGCTGCTGGGGATTGAACTTGGGACCTCATGCTTGAGAACCTAGTGCTTTATCCACTGTTCCACCTAAAACTTTTTCTGATAAATAGGTAGTTTGATTTTGTATTGATATTTCAATACCAAAAATTATTGGATAGTGTGTGATTATTTTTGAGTTATTGGTATAAAGAATTGATTACATTGATTATCAAATGCTATACAAAGCTTGTATTCCTGGGATGAATCAAACTGATCATAGTATCAAATTATTTTTATTTTATTTATTTTAAATAACATTTTATTTTAATGATATTTATTTATTTATTTATGAGAGAGAATCAGAGTATCATTCTGGTGTGTATGTGTTGTGACTTGAACTCATGAATTCATGCTTGCAAATGCTATGATCACTTGTGACCTATCTCTGACCACTAGAATTACTTTTATATTTGGAGAGGGAAGTGATTTGATTTGTAAATATTTTTGTTAAATGTTTTTGCATATATGTTCACAAGGATAACTGGTATGTATTTAACTTCTCAGAAAGTTTTTATTGGCTTTGTTATTAAGGCATTATTGACCTGATGCTGTTGACTGGCTACGGAAGAAGGGCAAACGCTAGAAGAAGAATTGACTTTATAGAAAGAGAATGTATTCTCTCTGGTTTTTTCCTCTTAGACAGTAGTGGACTGGTATAAAGTCTAATTTATACCAACCAGCAAAGCTGGCTTGACTTGGGAAAGTTATTAATTACTGATATGTTTTTATTTTAAAAGTTTATTTAATTTCTTACAAATGAAGGAGATGCATGTAAGATGGAAGAGACAAATAAGAGCACTATCTTGATGTATGACAACATCAGGAGAATAAAAGAGAAACTTTGTGAGTTCATTGCTCTAAAAATTGAGTTGTTTTCCTGACCACTGACCCATTTTTTTTTTAAATAAATACATATAGGAGTCACCAATGGCCTACCCAATGAAGTGCACACATTACCATATGGAGAACTCAGTACTGCAAATGACTTCCTTGCTCTCTCAGTCTTTCCCTGTCTCTCTCCCTCTCCATTTCTTCCTCTGTATCTCACCTTCAATCTAACAAAAATTTAAAAAAGACTACTAGCAGTGGTGGAATTGTGCAGGCACGGAGCCCCAGTGATAATCCTGCTATGAAATAAAATAAATATTAACCTAATTAAACCATGAACTTATTCTTATATGAGTTTTTGGATGGTGCTAGACTGGAGTCACAGCTTCTAAGTGGCTTACATGTGGAATTAGAGCTGATATTCTGACTATAGTTCTTAGAATCTTAACATTACTAATGCTATATGACAAAATATGATTCCTAAATATAATTAAATCACATTATAGACACCAAAGAGACAAATTCTGAACTTACATATCTAGAAGAGGAATTCCTATATTGCAAACCAGAAATCTATAGTAAAGTATATGTGGAGATGGCTTAACTGGCTTGAGCACCAACTGTCAGGCCAAAGACCTAGAGCTCACAGGTTCAATCACCTTGACCATAGTATGCCAGAGTAAAGGACTGCTCTGATCTTCTCTTTCTCCCACCTTTCTAATTTTATCTCCCATAAATAAATATTTAAAAAGAAATCTACAGTATTTATAAGACACTTCATTTCACCCCTGACAAAAAGTGAACAATGTACTATCGCATGGCCTTTTAAGATAAGTTAACCCTCATGGTGAAGACAAAGAACCTAAAAGATCAGTTTGAAGAAAGTAAATGGCAAAAGAGGAGACCTTGTGTTTGCATTGCACCTGAAATGACGAGATCTGGGAACATCTTATATATTGGCAGCTTCCAAAGTTCATAATGTTTTATATATTTAATTAGTTTTTTAATTTATTTATAAAAAGAAAACACTGACAAAACCATAGGATAAGAGGGGTACAACTCCACACAATTCCCACCACGACGACACCATATGCTATTCCCCTTCCTTGATAGCTTTCCTATTCTTTAACTCTATGGGAGTATGGACCTAAGGTCGTTGTGGGATGCAGAAGGTGGAAGGTCTGGCTTCTGTAATTGCTTCCCCGCTGAACATGGGACTTGACTGGTTGATCCACACTCCCAGCCTGTCTCTCTCTTTCCCTAGTGGGGCAAGTTTCTGGGGAATTGGAGCTCCAGGACCCATTGGTGGGGTCCTCTGTCCAGGGAAGTTTGGTTGGCATCACACTAGCATCTGGAACCTGGTGGCTGAAAAGAGAGTTAACATATAAAACCAAACAAGTTGTTGACTAAGCATGAACCTAAAGGCTGTAGTAGTGCAGATGAAGAGTCTCCATTTTGTAGATAGCTAGTAGGCATATTTTAGTTATATTCCAAAGGGCCTGTGGCTATACTAGTTTTCTTTTCTTTTCTTTTTTTTTCTCCTGAACCTGAAATCTGATATGCAGTTGGGTCCTAGTTATTGTCTGGGGAGATGATGTCATGGCTGGAAAAAGGACAGAAAGCTGGGTGAAGGAAGAAAGTAGCTCCCAAATATAGGAAAGGTATGGGAAAAATAGCTTTCCAAATATGGGAAAGGTGCATAAATATTGTTGACTGTAAACCCCATTAGATTTGATGTGCTCTGGGGCCCATATTCAGCTTAGGAGCCTTTGTGGTACCTGCATCCTTGTAGATCTGAGCTCACATTCTGTGGTCATGAGTAGGAACATTCCAAGCTGCCCTAATATGGACCCATCTTCTTCAGGTGTAGCATAGAATATCTTATCAAGCCTCCCTTTGGAGGATGGAACATTCTCGACTGTTGTTGATCCAAGTTGAGGGCAAAGTCCTGTGGGGGCCCACAAAGGGGTCTATTTTGTTATTCTTCATACAGATGACAGTTAACAATGGAGAGAGGGATTTATTACAGGTCTACGCCCATCATGTCTGTTTGGGAATCTCAGGAATCCCCGAAATTTAATTAGTTTTTGTTGCTTGTAACCATAGACCTCTAAATGATTATCTGAGCATTCCCTCTTAAATATCCAATATGCTCTGCATCTCTATCATTTGTAAATAGCCTTTGTTGGTATGCAGTTTCACTTTACCTTCTGCCTAGCTATTATTTCAATGATAAAATAAAGTATTACTTCTTTGAAGAAGGCTTCCCCAACACCCAATATCTTAAGTGACTAATTTTTCACTATACACCTGTGACACGTTCATATCCACCATGCTTTATTTTGTTACTTCATTTAAACACTTTTGTCTAAGAACATTCTTTATCTAAAACCTAATTATAGTTATTTGCCAGATTTTAATCATGTTTCTATGTTCAATGTCAGCTTCAGTGTCCTCAATCTTAGCAATGCTCATAGGATTCATTTAATGATGAATATAATTAGAAGCAATAGACACTAAGGAAAACTCATGGAGATCCCAAGGGCCCCCTAGAGGCAGCAATTTTTCTCAATGAGTTATTTGCATACTATCTGAATTAGTCATTTCTGGTAAATTATTAAAATGCCATTATCTTTACTCTTCTATAGCCTTTTAAAAAATGTCTGGAGGAGTAGCATGGGATTTACATTTTTACTCATAATTCTGTGTAACTTAAAGGACCCTACTGTTTTGCTCTATCCTCCCCTTCCTTCTCAGTTTCTCTCTGTCTCCATGAAATACTAGAAAATAAGGAAGGAGGGATGGAGGGAGGGGTGTAAGGGAATAAGAGAAGGAAGGAAAGAAGATAGATTGCTGAGAGTAGTGGATTCATCATGTAAGTGCCAAGCCCCAGTGATAACCTAGTGGCAATTAAAACATCATCTAACTGAACCTCTCTCTCTCTCTCTCTCTCTCTCTCACACACACACACACACACACACACACACACACACACACACACACAGCGCAAAACAAAAAGGTGAATATAGTGCAGTCATTATATTAGTGAAGTGCAGAAGAACTAAATTTTGGTCATTGCAGGACATCTCTCATTGTGCTATATAGTATCTATTCTACCTTCATAATAAAATGAAGATTTATACACCAAACAAAAGATTTGAATCCATAATCTACTATTATTTCCAAACAACATTCTAGCAGCCTACTATAGAATAATTTTGGGGAAAGAGGAATATGTTTATTTCTGATATCACAGTATTTTGCTTGCAAAGGAGTTTAAAGAATCGTTTCAAATATTGGAAGCACATGAAATGAATACATTAATTTCAAGTGTTAACACTGAAAAAAAAAAGGATTTCTGATTATACTCTTTACCAAATATAGCTGACAGAGCCACATGCTTTCAGCTCACACACTTCATTTCAAAATATTCTACCTATTGTTATATGGCATTCTGAATCAACAGCCACAGATAAATTGATTTCTACAATTAGAGATGGTGTTCTACACCAAGTGACCAGAGAACAAATAAAATATCAAAACAGGCCCACCAGCCTGAGAAAGTGGCAGGTGATGAGTGCATAATGAAGCTCGTTACACCTGGCCATTAAGTTGGACAATTAACCTGCACTGCTCAAATTTTTCATTTTCATATGAACCCAAGTAAATATGCACTGATTTCTCTCTCCCTCTTAAGTGTCAAGGCAGATGTTGGCATAAAGCTGGCTTGACAGGTATAAAAATATGCTGAATTATCCACAAACAAATTGCAGAAGTTAGCTGGAGCAAAGGTCAGCTTTGTGTGGCCAACAATACAGCCACACTGACTATCATTTTAAAGAAGAAAGCAAAAGACAGCTTGTCAACCGATTTAAAGGGAAAGTACACTGCAGTACATCCAAAAGCTAAATACATTATTATGTGTAAATAATTTACTACACTGACAGAAGCAAAATTAAGAGATTTAGTTTCCTACACCCATTTAATTCACTAATGCCCCTATCGAAACTATTAACAGGATGGCATTTGCAGTGATCGTCAGTGTTTTTTTTCTTACATGTGCTTAATTTGCAGGAAGTTTAGCATCTGTGAAGCTGCTCATCTGACAGCCCCAGAGACTAAAATCTGTTTATTGGCAGAAGGAAGAGGCCTAGGCAGCTCCAAAGTCTCAGCTAATATGATCACCTTTGTCTTTGCAAATTTCTCATCAATCTGAAAGCAATCTGGGAGAAAGAGGGTCTGCAAGAACCACTAGACAATGACTTTTCCCAATTCTTAAATGTATTCTTTTTGAAGGAGGGCAAGATGAAGTAAAAGACATTTTTAAGAAACTGCTTATTCCAAGATATTTTCTTCTTGAAAGATCATTTTAGAGACTGAGTGGGCAGAAATCAGAGTTATTTATTTATTCTAGTTATTTATTTATGATATTTATTACCAGGAAATGTTAAAAATATACATCGAGGTCAATTGACAAATTTTTAATAATTTTCTTCCTCAAACTTGCTTTTGTTACAGTGGCAATGATGTACATGGTTTTACACTTTGTTGTCAACTTTCAGGGCTGATCTCTACTTTCAATATGGACCATACTCTATGCCCAACAATATCATCTTCCTATGATTACCTCCTTTCCCTTCAATCTGGGAAATAATAACTAGAACCTACATCTGAAAGTTCTATAAGGATTATACAGTATAGTTGCATACTACTTCATATATTGAATAAGCAGTTTAAAACAATGCTTGGCACAATGCTGTATTAGTTATTTTTTTGTACTTTTTTTTTTTTTTTTTTGCCTCCAGGGTTACCTCTGGAGCTCAGTGCCTTCACTATGAATTCACTGCTCCTGGAGGCCATTTTTCCCATTTTGTTGCCCTTGTTGTTATTGCTGTTCTTGATATTGGATAGAACAGAGAGAAATCAAGAGAGGAGGGAAAGACAGAGAGGGGGAGAGAAAGACAGACACCTGTAGACCTGCTTCACAGCTTGTGAATCGAGCCCCCTGCAGGTAGGGAGCTGGGGGTTCCAGCCAGAATCCTTACTGTGGTCCTTGTGCTTCAATCCATGTGCATTTAACCAGCTGCACTACTGCTTGACACGCCCCCTCCATTTTCCTATTCTTATGCTACAAAAGTCAGTCACTACTCTTAACAGTTGCTTTCCTTTAAAGTGAGTCTTTTTTGATGACCTAAATATTGCAATTTTCCATGACTGACATTGAATATCTGAGAAGAGTTCTCTCTCATGAGAAAGTAAAACAGAGCTTCACAATGGCATATGAAATGGCAGGTACCTTATACTTGCAAGTCCAGTACTCTATGGTTAAACCACATCGCCAATGAAGAAATAACTTTTTGAGAATGAGGCTGAAGCATCATTCTGGTATATGTGGTGCATGAATTGAATATAGTGCCACAGGCAAGCGTTACACTCTACCAACTGAGCTATTTCTCCTGGTCTTTTTTTTTTTCTTTTAAATTTCAAAGAAAAAATGTAATTTCTTAAAATGTGGAATTCTCAAGCTTGGTGTTCCTCTCTGATCAACTTCCTTTCTTTGCCTATTATTACATAAAACAACTCCTTTGTAGGTTCATGGAATGAAGTGATCATATCTTGCTGGGGAAGGTTATACATAGTTACTATAGAATAGTCTAGACTGTTTCATATCTGCTGGGGTTGCATAATTTCATTTCCTGCTACTGATTACGCTGGTTCCTTGCATAACATAGATGCCTACTCTTTACTTGACCCTTATTTAAAATGCTAACTGATTGTCTCACTCCTATGTGTAGAACTTAATAAGTAAGTAAAGAGGAAATGCAGGGTAATTGTATAGGGCCTATTGCAGTGAATCCAAGGATTCTAAATGGAGGAAAAGGAAGCAGGTCAAAAGGCTGGTGGAAACCCAGTGTCCTATGATGTAAGCAGTGCACAAGTTACTTGAGGGTGTATTGTGTTAATACTTATCATGAGTGGATGTGAAATTGTACATTTATGGGCATCAGTCTCACAAATGAGTATTTGTTCATACAATATAATCTATTAAAATCTGTGACATTGAGAATATACATCCTTTGTTTAAAAATATTAGAAATTTGTATACTAAAATAGCAGAACATTGAAAATGAAGATTTTTTTCCCTAAGTGTAAGTCCCTATATAATTGCCCAGGTCACTAACCATAAAGCTGCTCTTGATGTGAGATAGTTCAGTGTTTTTTGTTCAAAGTTAAGATATACTTAGCACTAGCTAGAAGTGTCTTCCTGGGAGTCAGGCTGTAGCACAGCGGGTTAAGCGCAGGTGGCGCTAAGCACAAGGACCCGCATAAGGATCCTGGTTCAAGCCCTGGCTCCCCACCTGCAGGGGTGTCGCTTCACAAGCGGTGAAACAGGTCTGCAGGTGTCTATCTTTCTCTCCCTCTGTCTTCCCCCTCCCCTCTCCATTTCTCTCTGTCCTATGCAACAACAATGACAACAATAATAACTACAACAATAAAACAACAAGGGCAACAAAAGGGAATAAATAAATAAAAATAAATAATAAAAAAAGAAGTGTCTTCCTAATAAGAAAGTTTTCTGTCAAGTAAACATTGGATCTTGTTGTAAATAGGTGTGTACTTTTTTATATTTATTTATTTATTTTCCCTTTTGTTATCCTCTTTTTTTTTTACTGTTGTAGTTATTGACCATAGGATAAAAGGTATACAATTCCACCCAATTCCCACCACCAGAGTTCCATATCCAGTCCCCTCCACTGGAAACTTTCCTGTTTTTTATCCCTCTGGACCCAGTATCCTTATGGAATGCAGAAGATGGAAGGTCTGGAGTCTGTAATTGTTTCTCTGTGATTATTTTTTTATAGCTTTAAAGGAAATAGTGAACAAACAAGGTAATTGGAAGATAAATGATATGTCAAACTACATTATTGTTCCAGTGAATTCAAGAATGCATATGGATTTGGTTATGACAATGACAATTTATTATGTAATATAATATCCACATTACTAGTTCAATATAGCTGAAAATACTGAAATTTCAAGTGTGGGCATTTGTACTGAGATAGGGAAAGAGCAAATAAATATAAAAATTTTGGAAATTGATGAGTGTGGATGAAAATCATAAGTATGCTCATTGTACTGTTAGTTCAGGTTTCCTTTAAATTTGAAAAAATATATTTTAACTTATTATTTTTTAATTAATTACATATTTTAAAACAAATATTTTATATGTGATTATAAAAGAAAAAGTGTTATAATAACTACTCTAAAATTCAAACTGCTGCACTTAACATTTATTTAGGTAGATAAAACAAGGAGTGCAATAAAAATAACAACCATATTTAAAAGTTTTTTTTAAGAATTTATTTATTTATTCATGAGAAAGATAGGAGAGAGAGAGAGAGGAGAACCAGTCATCACTCTGGTACGTGTGCTGCTGGGAGCTGAACTCAGGGCCTTATGCTTGAGAATCCAATGCTTTATCCAGTGCGCCACCACCCGAACGGAGCACTATTTAAAATTTCTTATTAATCAATGAAAAAATGATAAACACCTAAAAATAAATTTTGAAAAAGCAGTCAATTTTATTATTATACTCATCATTAAAGCTATTTATTTAACACAGTTGCTCTTATAAAGTCTTTCTGGAATGGAACTCTGTACATATTTTTCCAAATTACAAGTATTTTCTAGTTTAAATATAAATATGTACATTCCATTCAAGAGTTAATCATAGAATATCAAAAATTCCCCTAAAAGGAAAGCACAAAGAAATGTATGGTCATTATTGATGGCTGTAACAATTATGAAATAACTTTTATGATGAAAGTAAAGACTTAGTTATATAATTTGTGGTACCAATATATGATTGTATATAATGTTGTCATTAAAATATATTTAGTAGATAATATTGATGGGCAAAAATTCGTTCCAAGAAAGGAAACAAAAGGTTATAAATTAGTAAAAGTCTTTCAATCTAAAAAAGGAGATATGTGTATCATGCACTCGTGTCTGTATGAACATATAAGCAAACTGAAGGAAATTTAATGATATATTACTTGTGGCATATTTTTTCAATATTGTAGTTTTTTCTGCATTGTGATTTTACTTGAAATATATCATCTATTAAAATATATTGAAAATGTGTTAAAAACGAAAAGCTTAAAAAAACAGTTGAAATGACTACAAAGGATGCTCTAAAAATAACTCTGATTTTAAAGACTTTATTTAAATGAAATACAGAAGCATCTTCAGAAGTGTTACTAGATAGTTTTAAGACAAGTGTCAGAGGATCAAGATCATGATAAAATAAGACTAATAGAAAATAAAACCCACAGAAGGAATGATGCTTTCTATTTTAGAGTAGAAGGAGAAAGAAAGAGATAAGACAAAGATAAGGAATGGGGAAGAGGAAAGATGAAGAAGAATTTATTGCCTTTTCCCCTACAAAAAAAAAAAAGTGGTTTTTAGATCGTTAACGTAATTTGCCAAAAGATATTCAGTACACTTCATATGTGGAAAAGGAAGGAGTGATGGGAGGACAGAGGGAGTGAGGGAGTGAGGGAGAGATGGAAAAAAAAGAAGGAAGGAAAGAGAAAATGAAGAGAAAGGTAAGGGAAGAACATAAAAGCACATAGGTTCTCTAATCATGCTCAATACTTTACCCATAGAAATTATTTGTCAGGGGGCCAGGCAGTAGCGCAGCGGGTTAAGCTGGCATAATGTGAAGCCAAGGACCATTGCAAGGATCCAGGTTCCAGCCAATGCTCCTCACTTGCAAAGGAGTTGCATCACAGGTCTTGAAGCAGGTCTTCAGGTGACTATCTTTCTCTCCCCTTGTTTGTCTTCCCCTCCTCTCAGTTTCTTTCTGTTCTATCCAGCAATAACAACAATAACAACAACAGTGGAAAATAGAGGGCTGACAGGAGCAGTGGATTCTTGATGAAGGCACCAAGCCCCAGCTCATCGATAAGCCTTGGAGGCAGAAAAAAAATATTTTTCACTGAGCTGAAAATGAAAAATAACTTTAATAAAATATGTCAGATAAGACTGTTAGTTAGACACATGGCCTACAAACTATACATGGAAATGTTCTACTTCAGTCATTATTAGAGAAATGCACATTAAAACTACATTGAAATTCCACCTCATGTCTATGAGAATGGTCTTCATAAAAAAAAAAATGGGAAACATTAAGTGTAGGAGAGGATGTTGAGAAAGAAAAACTTTATTACACTGCTGGTGAGAATGCAAACTAGTACAGCCATTATAGAGAACAGTATGAAGAATTTTAAACAAATAACAAATGGAAATACCTTGTGACCCCTCAATTCCACCCCTAGGCATTTCCTCAGAAGATCTGAGAACACTAATGTGAAGAGACATATGCAACCCCAAGTTCATAGCTGTATTTACAATAGCCAGAATATGGAAACAATCTAAATGCCCATTGTCCAGTGATGGAATAGAGAAGTTATGGGACATATATTCAGTAGAATACTACTCATCAATTAAAAAAAAAAAAGACAATATTATGTCTTTTAGAACAAAATGGATGAAACTAAAGGTGATTATACTTAGTGAAATAAGGAAGTGAAGGACAACTACCAGATGACTCTACTCATATGTGGAAAAAAGAGAACTGAAGCACATGAATTTGAGAAAGAAAGCCAACTCATATCAAAGACCTTGGGGGATCCATGGTGGTTTATCATTGTTGGGAAGTAGCACAGAACTTTGGTGGCGGGAGTGTGTGGAACTATATCCCTACTAGTTCATATGTATTAAATAACTGTCAGGAAAAATTGTTTTAACAAAGTATTAAAGTATTACCCTAAGATAAGTCTTAAGAAAGGAAAAATCCTATTTATTGTCATTTTCCATGGTCAAGGGGAATAGCACAGTGGTTTTCACAACAGACTTTCATTCCTGAGGCTCTTAGATCCCAGGTTAAAACCACAGTGGAACAGAGCTGAACAGTACCCTGGTAAAATAAATAATAAATAAATAAATACAAAAGTAATTTTTTTGCTTGAAAAATATGGTGGGCAGTGTGCACTCCTGGAGAATTCTCCCAAGGATTTTGGTCTTCTTATCAATTCAATGCAGCATTTCACAGTGGGTTTAAGTTAGAGGAAAGCTTGTATAGCACTTGGAATAATTACAAGAATTATTAGTTTGGACAAAAGAAAGTATTGCTGAAAAAAAAATTGAAAAATGGGTGCTATGAGCAACTTCCCATTTTAAACTATCTTCCACCTCATGCCAGATGATTGCTTTCTTTGTGGCAGCTAAACTGCATCTGAGCAACTGTCCATTTGTGTGCAGTGGCATTAAATCCTTTTACCTACAAACCATAAAAGCTCAATTTTCCCAGCTTGCCAACTTTCATCCAACTCACCAACTATGCAATCAGAAATAGTGAAAAATGTGGGGTCAACAAATTGCTGAACTATTCTATCAAACCATATGTCAAGGGCTAGGTCTTTAGTGCCTGTTAAGAAAAGTTACTACAGTTCTTATGAGAGCAGCTGATTCATAGTTCATATTGATGGCAGTTGTACTACTCTAGTTGCCCTCAATTCACCAACAGCTGAAAAGACACACTGATATTTATGAATACATACAGTCACACAATCTATACTTATCAAACCAGACAAATTCCATTATAACATAAACCTAATTATTAGTTTTGATTTTTTTTCTTGAAAATTTGCCAAAATATAAGCATTTTCCGATAAGCCTGTCAAAGGTATCTGAGTGGTGAAATTTAAATGTTTTGAGGTTTGCTAAGGATGTAAAAATGTATAGAAATAAAAATTAAAAACTGTGAGGCCAGAAGAGGATTTTCCTGGTAGAATAAATATAACCCCATATGTGAAGTCCTGGATTCAATTCCTGAAACTACATGAGAATACCCTGTACAGCATAAAGAAAGCTTCATGGATAGTAGGCAATGCTGTTATTCTCTCTCTCTCTCCCTCTTCAAAATGTAAAAATGGTGAGAGGAAGGCACTCAATGGTGGTAGTGCACATGAGCATGGTTCTAAGTTCATTCCTTGGTGTTGCATTAAAAAAATAAAAGTAATAAAACTCATATCTGGATAAGAAAAATATCTGATGAAATAATTATTTACAAATACTAGTTACCATATATTAAACATTTATTACTAGTACATTTAATTATATTTATTTCTATTAAATATTAATTACTGGTACCTGATACAGCTCTAAGTGGCTAGGTATATTAGCTAGTCATTGCAATGCTCCTATGAAATAAATGCTCTGTAAGGTAAGTATCGCCATTTTTGATATACTTAGGCTATGATGTACAAAAAGTTATTTCAATTGATAAACTAATTTCTCAAATTCAGCTGTTCCATAAAATAAACATCTTATTAGCTGTATTATTACTTCATCTAAGCCAGAAGAGTATCAGTGAATTATTGTTTATAGCATATGTAATGTACATGACTGTAGTATATAAGTACAGTGTATTTTGGGGATGTATTTTAAATCATATCAGCTTAAGTTTAAACCCATAATATGTATCGATGTATTTGTCTTCTGACATGAAGTTGTATAATCATTAAGTAGTGTATCTGGCCAAAAAAAGTAACCTAGAAATTTTTATTTGTTAGTTTCTAATTAAAGGAACACAAATCAACAGTGAAAAAATTCACCTGAAAAAAAATGTCTCTTCAGATGATTAGAACTATTAATAAAGCTAGAAAAAGCAGCCAGGAAGTGGTGCACCAGGTTGAATGCACACATTACTATGTGCAAGGACCAGGGTTCAAACACCTGGTCCCTACCTTCAGGGGGAGAAACATCATGTGTGGTAAAGCAGTGCTGCAGGTATGCCTTTTCTTCTCTCCCTATCTCCCCCATCTCTCTCAATTTATTTCTGTCTCAGTTCAGAAAAAAAAAAAACTTAAAAAGCAATAAAGCTGGAGGAAAAAATATCCCTACATAACAGAGAAACAGTAACAAATAAAGAGAAAGAAAGAAAGGGAGGAAAGAAGGAAGGAAGGAAGGAAGAGAAAGAGAAAGAGAAAGAGAAAGGAAGAAAGAAAGAGGGGAAGGAAGAAAGAACGAAATAAAGAAAGAAATGAAGGAAGGAAGAAAGAAAGAGAAAGAAAGAAAGGAAGGAAGGAAGGAAGGAAGGAAGGAAGGAAGGAAGGAAGAAAGAAAGAAAGAAAGAAAGAAAGAGAAAGAAAGGAGAGAAACATTAAGCTACATGGAAAAATAAGGATTAGAGCTGGCTATACTATCTTATAATATGGTAGTCACAGCCTGTTTGTATTTATTAAGGACCTGAGAATGAATGGCCTGAGTGAATTGAGAAGTGCTCTTAAGTGTCAGACTCATATTTGAATCCAGAAACTTAGAAGAAAAATAAGGGAGTCAGGTGGTAGCGCAGCGGTTAAGGGCACATGGCGCAAAGCGCAAGGACTGGCAGAAGGATCCTGATTCCAGCCCCTGGCTCCCCACCTGCGGGGGGGAGGGGGGTCGCTTCACAGATGGTGAAGCATGTCTGCAGGTGTCTTTCTCTCCCCCTCTCTGTCTTCCCCTCCTCTCTCCATTTCTCTCTGTCCTATCTAACAACAACGACATCAATAACAACAACAATTTAAAAAAAAAAAAGCAAAGAAAAGGGAAAATAAATATTAAAAAAATTAAAAAGAAGAAAAATAAAAGCAAAATTTCATTAGTAGTTATTTATGTTGATTACATAGTAAAGTAATAGTTTTACATACTGCACATCTTAGATCAAATGAAACACTTTAAAGTTAAAGTGAACCACTTTATTTTAATTATTTTGAAAATTATCATCAGAATACTTTAAATTATATATAGAACTCAAGGAAAAAACTTCAAGGTAAGAACTATAGCAGGAAACATGATGTTCCTCACTTTTGTGATATAAATTATCATCCTTTGGGAATTGTTTTCTTTTCAGCAATAGCTAGAAGAAAAGATTAAACAAATAAAAGACCTATTTAACATTTCAGATGAGGTCTGAAGACATTATTTACATATTCCAGTTTAAAATGAGAATGAAATAGTCTTTTCCACATACCACTATTTTGAGGATAGAGATGGCAACTATAAATCATTGAACACAATGTCTGATATAATGCCCTTAGCTATTTAGTTGCTCAAGGTCAGCTACATTATGTCGCAAAACAGTAAATCCTAAAATTTAATGACTTCAATGATAGAAATATATGTGCAATATAATTTTACCCTCCCCCAATTGGATGAGGAGGAAGGATCTAAATATTGCAGTCACCCAGGAGGAAAGACTAATGAAGGAAATACTCTCCCCACTGTGATGATAAGATTCATAAATAAAAAGGAAAGATTGCATGAAAAGTACATTTCAAAAAGACAAAAAATAAAGTTTTTCTTTATCAAATCATCTACAGCAGAAGCGGTTCAAAGAAGCAATAAATGTCTGACCACTATTTTCTCCATAGTTGTATCCAGAGGACACTGCATTTCTGTCTTGTCAGAGATATTAAAGACTGAATTCACATCACACTAAATACAGCTATATTAAACCAAGATCTTCCACGAGGAGAATGGGAATATATTATATACCCCACAGAAAGGAAATTTGATAGCTTAAGAACACACAGCAGTAGAGTCAAACTGATTAAAGGTCAGAAAAATGGGGAAGGCAACGTTGCATGGGAAAGGACAAAAGTGCCCCAGTTAGAAGTACTCAGCTGAGTCCATTTTCATATTTAAAGAGAGGGAGGGAGAGAGAGAAAGAGAGAGAGAAAGAGAGAGAGAGGAGAGAGAGAGAGAGAGCTACAATGTAGTGGCTTCTGCTAGCTTCTTGTTTCCAAGAGCCCCCTCCTGCTGTCCTAATGAGGTGAAAAGTGACCTGCTGGTTCTTTTTTTTTTTCCTCCTTAGTAACTGTGAAATGCTGAAAAAACTGTGTGTGCTGTGTTAAAGATTAGATCATACAATACCTAACAGATGCTTTTTTTGGTCTTTGAAATAGTAAATCTCAAGTTTCAAACTGCATGTGTTTTTCATCTAAAATGCTGAAGGAGTAACACTGCTCCTGCTAATTTCACATCCTTTCACATATGGTTCCTTCATTACAATGTGTCACAAGCTAGTTGCCTACAAATTGCTTTGTTTGCTATTCCAATCAATAATTATGAGCTATGAAGAGCCCTCAAGTGTCCCATTTCATTTGCTGATATATTGTGCACTTTTATCCTTCTATAAAAAAAAAAATCTTTCTTTTAACAGCATTACTGTCACCTTTCAAGGCTGGGCTTACAAACTCAGATCACAGGGGTTTTAAAATTTCTTTTTTCACCAGATCAAGGGCACTGCTTTGAGTGTGGTCTTGAGGTCACTCTAGATACAACATACCTGTGTCTGTAAACCTGTGCTCACATGAGGAATAGAGGGTGGAGAAGTACAGTTTACCTGGAAGTTAGAACAATATAATTTTTGGTGACTTATTCATTTTAAAGAACATGAAACCTTAGAAATGAAGAAAAATACAGAGTGAAACATAGAGTAGTTTTAATGTATTACAGGACAGTCTAGAACTCTAAAGGGGGAGGGGGGAGGGAGATATGAAAGGGTGTTGGGGACCCAATACACAATAAGACATCAGTGGTGGTGGGTTTTTTTTGCAGACAGCTATGGAGAGGGGAGGTGATAATAAACTATGCACAACTTTGTGGACCACAACTATCCTAAAATCATTATTTCCTCCAATAAAGTGATTAAAAAGAATGCAGTTTAACAGTTAAGGTTAGCATCAGATAAATATAGTTTCCTTACTATACTACACATATTCTGGATATAAATGGTTGTCATATAGGAAAGGGTTATGAGTGAAGTGTGGGGACCTGTGTTAAGGATCCTGGTTTGAGCCCCCGATCCCCACCTGTAGGGGAGTTGCTTCACAGGAAGTGAAGCAGGTCTGTAGGTGTCTTTCTCTCCCCCTCTCTGTCTTCCCCTCCTCTCTCCACTTCTCTCTGTCCTATCTTATAACGATAACATCAATAACAACAAAAATAACTACAACAATTTAAAAAAGGGCAACAAAAGGAAAGGGATATGAAAAGGAGATAAGCTAGTTCATTTCTACAGTGTGTGGATCTAATGAGCCATGAAATGTTTTTGTTGTTGTTGTTTTTAAGAGAAAGTGTGAAGAGGGTTTTACAGAAGAGAAAAAGGAAAGAGAATATGTAAACTATGAAAAAAGCCCAAGTGCTAAGGGTCAGGCAGGGGCTCACTTGGTTAGTGCACTTGTTATAATGTGTGAGGACCCAGGTTCAAGCCCCTGGTCCCCACCTGCGGGAGGAAAGCTTCACAACTGGTGAAGCAGGGCTGCAGGTGTTTCTGTCTTGTTCTATCTCTATTTCCCTCTCCATCATCAATTTCTGTCTCCATCCAATAGTAAATAAAAATATAAAAAAAAAAAACCAAAAAGCTCAAGTACTCATCAGAAGCTTTCCTTCTACAGGTAGGGTCCTGGGAAGTGAACCCAGGTCTTTGCACATGGTAGCATATGCACTTAACCAGGGGAGCCACCACTCTGCACCCTCCTCCTTTATTTCTTTTCTTTAATTACATTTCTGCTGAGTACTTTAATGGGCATAAAAGCATGTTTGCATACAGACAGTGAACCAAGCACCACAACATCTGAGAGTAGTAAAACATTCACTAAATAGCTAGTCAAGAGGGGGAAAAATACTATGATTTTCTGCTTAGATGCTAAGATTTTTTTTTCAGATGAGTATTGATTTAAGTTTCAGATTGTAAAATACAAACCTCAGTCACTCACAAATTTCTTCAATTTTCCACCTAAATTAATTCATCTGTATAGCAGGTTTAACATTAGGTAGAACAAACATTCCACTCTACATATTAGTTGTTTGTTTGCTTGTTTTGCCACCAGGGTCATCACTGGGGCTTTGTGTCTGCACTACAAATCGACTGTTCCTGGGAGACATTTTTCCTTCTTTTTTTTTTTTTTTCATAGAAGCCAAGAAATAAAAGAGATAAAGAGGGACACCTACAGTACTGCTCCACCTCTCACGAAGCGACTCCCCTACAGGCGGATACCTAGAACTTGAACCTAGAACCTCTAGTATAATAATGTGTCCTCTACCTGGTCCTCAACTGCCCAGCCCTGCTCTTCTTCATTCATTTATGTAGCTGCTGTTAATATCCCTAATATTTTATCTAGTTCATCTATAAGTCACATAAATTAGCTTTACTTGGAAATAGAAAACATAAGGGTAGTATAGTAAGATTTCCCTTTTCTTGAACTGTATTCAGTTTTGTTTTAATGACAAAACCTGTTTTTCCCAATGATATTCACTCTATGTCTCTCTCTCTATCTCTGTCTGTCTCTCTTTTTTAAGTTTTTTTTTTTGTTATTGGATAGAGACAGAGAGAAATTGAGAGAGAAGGGGGAGATAGAGAAGAAGAGAGACAGAGAGATGCCTGCAGACCTGCTTTACTGCCTGTGAAGCGATTCCCCTGCAGGTGGGGAGCCAAGGGCTCTAACCAGGATCCTAACCGGTCCTTGCACTTTGTGCCATGTGCACTGAACCCACTGTGCAGCTGCCCAACTCCCTGTCTCTCTCTCTCTTTATAAGTTGCACTATCAATAACTTCAGTACTATCAACCTCTTGTTTTTAATATCATAATCTTGCTCAGAACATGTCTTCAAATATAATATGATAGAATATATATATATGTATATATATTCTGGGCTTTAAGATAATAACTTTTTTATTCAAATAAACATATATTTTGTAAATGCCTCAATTTTGGGAAAACTTTTAGCTGAAAGGAAGAAAGGACTCCTTCTCATTATATATTTACAGCTTTAAGTTCCCTGCCTAACTTACAATAGGTGTACAATGAATATCTAATATTTATAGGTTACATTGACTTTGTGAAAACTATATTTATTATTATAATTGGATAAAACAAACAAACCTTACTGTGGTTGAATCTGTGTTCTGTTGCTAATTTGATTCAATAATTATTCATTGTATTCTGTCTAAAATAAGGCTAGAGCTAAAAAATATTTATCCTGCACATAGTTATCTTGAAATTTGGTACACAGAAGAAAGAAGAGCTAGTTCCAAAAGTATGAGAAAGTGACTTAGGAAGTAGCATAGTGCATAAAGTGATAAAATGTTGGACTCTCAAGCATGAGACCCTGAGATCACTCACCAGCATGTGTGAGTGTAATGCATGCTCGCTCCGCTTTTGTTTTGTTTTGTTTTGTTTTGTTTTGTTTTGCTACTAGGATTATCTCTGGGGCTTGGTGCCTGCATGCCAAACTAATTGCTCCCAGAGACCAATTTTTCCCTTATTTTATTTTCTTTTGAGAAAGCGAGAGAAAGAGAGAGGAATAGAGCAAGAGTGGGAGGGAGAAAGAGGAAGACCTACTGCCTGTTTCACTGTTCTTAAAGCTTTCTGCTGGTGGTAGAGACTGGGGCCTTGAACTATGTCCACATGCATGGTAACTTTGTATATTTTATCAGCTGTGCTACCACCTAGCTCCACCTCTCCTTCTCATTAATAAGTGAATGTTTCTAAACATAACAGAGAAAGTAATTTTTAAAAAATCCATAAATTTAGTTATATATATATATGTGTGTATATATATATATATATATTGCTTCCAGTAATGTCTAAGGTTAGGGTATGGCTGGAGGAATGAAGAGATAAAATAACAGAGATAACTGGTTATATAAAAGTGTATAATAAATTTGGGGGCTGAGCAGTAGGGCAGCCAGTTAAACGACATGGCCAAAGCGGAAAGACCAGCATAAAGATCCCAGTTCAGAACTATACGCCACCAAGCCAAAGAATCTGGAAGAAATGGAACAATACCTAGAAGCATATGCCCTTCCAAAAATGAACCAAGAAGAACTACAAAATCTAAATGCACCAATCACAGACAAAGAAATTGAAACCGTTATTAAGAACCTCCCCAACAACAAAAGTCCTGGACCAGATGGCTTCACAAATGAATTCTACAAAACTTTCAGGAAACAGTTAGTACCCATACTTCTTAAGCTTTTCCATAAGATTGAAGAAACAGGAATACTCCCTTCCACCTTCTATGAGGCCAACATCACCCTGATACCAAAAGCTGATAGGGACAGAACAAAAAAGGAAAACTACAGACTATCTCTGATGAACATAGATGCCAAAATATTAAACAAGATCTTGGCCAACTGGATACAGCAACATATAAAAAGATTGTTCATCATGACCAAGTGGGATGCAAGGCTGGTTCAACATCCGTAAGTCAATCAATGTCATTCACCACATCAATAAAAGCAAAGCCAAAAACCAAATGATTATCTCAATAGATGCAGAGAAAGCCGTTGACAAAATCCAACACCCATTCATGCTCATAACTCTACAAAAAATGGGAATAGATGGGAAATTCCTCAAGATAGTGGAGTCTATATATAGCAAACCTACAGCCAACATCATACTCAATGGACAGAACCTGAAAGCATTCCCCCTCAGATTGGGAACTAGACAGGGCTGTCCACTATCACCATTACTCTTCAACATAGTATTGGAAGTTCTTGCCATAGCAATCAGACAAGAGAAAGAAATCAAAGGAATACAGATTGGAAGGGAAGAAGTCAAGCTCTCACTATTTGCAGATGATATGACAGAATACATAGAAAGACCTAAAGAATCCAGCAAAAAACTACTGGAAGTTATTAGGCAATATAGCAAGGTATCAGGCTACAAAATCAATGTACAAAAATCAGTGGCATTTCTTTATGCAAACACTAAATCTGAAGAAGAAGACATCCAGAAGTCACTCCCATTTACTGTTTCAGCAAAATCAATCAAATACCTAGGAATAAAGTTGACCAAAGAAGTGAAAGACTTATATAGTGAAAACTATGAGTCGCTACTCAAGGAAATAGAAACTGATACCAAGAAATGGAAATACAGATACGCCATGGATTGGAAGAATAAATATCATCAAAATGAGTATTCTCCCCAGAGCCATATACAAAGTTAATGCAATACCCATCAAAGTTCCACCAAGATTCTTTAAGAGAATAGAACAAACACTACAGTCATTTATCTGGAACATGAAAACACCTAGAATTGCCAAGACCATCTTAAGGAAAAGAAACAGAAATGAAGGCATCACACTCCCAGATCTTAAACTATATTATAAAGCCATCATCATCAAAACAGCCTGGTATTGGAACAAAAATAGGCACACAGACCAGTGGAACAGAATTGAAAGCCTAGAAATAAATCCCCACACCTATGGACATCTAATCTTTGATAAGGGGGCCCAAAGTATTAAATGGAAGAAGGAGGCTCTCTTCAATAAATGGTGCTGGGAAAGCTGGGTTGTAACAGCAGAAGAATGAAATTGAACCACTTTATCTCACCAGAAACAAAAATCAACTCCAAGTGGATCAAAGACCTAGATGTCAGACCAGAAACAATCAAATACTTAGAGGAAAACATTGGTAAAACACTTTCCCACCTACACCTCAAGGACATCTTTGATGAATCAAACCCAATTGCAAGGAAGACTAAAGCAGAAACAAACCAATGGGACTACATCAAATTGAAAAGCTTCTGCACAGCCAAAGAAACTATTAAACCAACAAAGAGACCCCTCACAGAATGGGAGAAGACCTTCACATGCCATACATCAGACAAGAAACTAATCACCAAAATATATAAAGAGCTCAGCAAACTTAGTACCAAAAAAGCAAATGACCCCATCCAAAAATGGGCAGAGGATATGAACAATACATTCACTACAGAGGAGATCCAAAAGGCTAACAAACATATGAAAAACTGCTCTAGGTCACTGATTGTCAGAGAAATGCAAATTAAGACAACACTAAGATACCACCTCACTCTTGTAAGAACGACATACATCAAAAAGGACAGCAGCAACAAATGCTGGAGAGGTTGTGGGGACAGAGGAACCCTTTTACATTGCTGGTGGGAATGTAAATTGGTCCAGCCTCTGTGGAGAGCAGTCTGGAAAACTCTCACAAGGCTAGACATGGACCTTCCATATGATCCAGTAATTCCTCTCCTGGGGTTATACCCCTAGACTCCAGAACACCCAACCAAAAAGAGGTATGTACTCCTATGTTCATAGCAGCACAATTCATAATAGCTAAAACCTGGAAGCAACCCAGGTGCCCAACACCAGGCTGAGAAAGCTGTGGTATATATACACATGGAATACTATGCAGCTATCAAGAACAATGAAACCACCTTCTCTGACCCATCTTGGACAGAGCTAGAAGGAATTATGTTAAGTGAGCTAAGTCAGAAAGATAAAATGAGTATGGGATGATTCCACTCATCAACAGAAGTTGAATAAGAAGATCTGAAAGGGAAACTAAAAGCAGGACCTGACCAAATTGTAAGTAGGGCACCAAAGTAAAAACCCTTTGGTGAGGGGTAGACATACATCTTCCTGGGCCAGTGGGGGGTGGGAGTGGGTGGGAGGGATGGGTCACAGTCTTTTGGTGGTGGGAATGGTGTTTATGTACACTCCTAGTAAAAGGTAGTCATATAAATCACTAGTTAATTAATATGAGAGGGAAAATTAATTGTATGTCTCGAAGTTTTTCAAAACACAAACTGAATCTTTTCAATATATAGGCTGTGTAATTGATATGCAGACTCTCTCAAAAGCCTAGACCAAGTAGATCAAAAGCAACAAATAGCACAGCTATATACAAGATACTGGGTACTGTACAGCAAACCCTAACAAAAGGACTTTTCAAGTTAACACAATTATCAAATAATGTGATGATAACATTAACTATCGATTGTCTTTTTGAACCCTAATACAGCAGGAACTTCACATCTCCACTATAGAGCCTCTAGTTCCCCCAGTCCTGGAACCCTTGGATAGGGCCCATTTTCCTGTATGCCTTCCCAATCCATATCAAATAATATCGCATCTGCCGATCAGAACCTAACCAACACAACTATTGCCACCTCTACATGCTTCACTTCAGACTGTGTCCAGAGACTTCACGTGTGGAATGACAACCCTTCAACTTCATTACTTGGGTGAGACCTTTCCTTTCATTGTATACTCTAATTTCATCTCAGGTGGTTCACTTTCTAACAAAGTCCCAAAACCTAGATATACACCAGTTTCTGTGAGAGAGCATATGTTTATACGTATCTGTAAAATACTGCAAAATTTATGCCTGAAAGCAGAAGTGCACTAGAGTTTGCAGTGAGTACCCCCCCCCCAACATTTCATCTCCACTATTCCAAGCTTTGGGTCCATGATTGCTCAACAATTTGTTTGGCTTCACATGTCTTTTTTCAGTCACCAGGTTCCAGATGTCATCAGGATGCCGGCAGGCTTCCCTAGACTGAAGACCCCACCAATGTGTCCTGGAGCTCCGCTTCCCCAGAGACCCACCCTACTAGGGAAAGAGAGAGGCAGACTGGGAGTATGGACCTACCAGTCAACGCCCATGTTCAGTGGGGAAGCAATTACAGAAGCCAGACCTTCTACCTTCTGTAACCCACAATGACCTTGGGTCCATGCTCCCAGAGGGATAGAGAATGGGAAAGCTATCAGGGGTGGGCGTGGGAAATGGAGATTGGGTGGTCGGAATTGTATGTAATTGTACCCCTCCTACCCTATGGTTTTGTTAATTAATCCTTTCTTAAATAAAAAATAAAAAATAAAAATAAATAAAAAAAGATCCCAATTCAAGCCCCCAGCTCCCCACCTGTAGTGGGGTTGGGAGGGAGTCACTTCACAAGCAATGACGCAGGTCTGCAGATGTCTATCCATCTCTCCGTCTCTCTGTCTTCAGCTCCTCTCTCGATTTCTCTCTGTCCTATCTAACAACAACAATAACAAGAAGGGCAACATAATGGAAAAAATGGCCTCCAGGAACAGGGGATTCATTTTGCAGCCAACAATACCCCGCAATAATCCTGGAGGCAAAGAACAAAAAATGTATCATAATTTGCATATAATATATGTAGGTATGGTTAAATGCCCGTGGCACAAAGTGCAAGGACCTGCTTAAGGATCCCTGTTTGCCCCCCCGGCTCCCCACCTGCCAGGTCACTTCACAAGCGATGAAGGTTTGCAGGTGTCTATCTTTCTTTCCCCCTCTCTGTCTTCCCCTTCTCTCTCCATTTCTCTCTGTCCTATGTAACAGTGATGACAACGATAGTAACCACAGCAATAAAAAGAAACAAGGGCAACAAAAGGGAATAAACAAATTGATTAATTGGTTAATTAAATACATATGTGTATGTACAATATCTTGAACAAATGTATGATTTTAAACACCTTTAAAATATTTTCTGTTAACATTATGTCACAATAAAATCATGTTTCATCAGAAGAAGTTTTTTCTGGAATTATCAAAAGAAATTATCATTTATTTTCAATTTGAAATGATCATGACACACTTTTATATATACACTTACATTTATAATTTATCATGTCCAATTGTACAAAATATTTATGTAATAAAATTAATAGCATAATGATTATTAAATAATAATGTTGACCTTTTATATAGTAATAAATGACTGATGAAGAAATATAAAATATGCTAATGATTGATTTCAGCAAATTATCCATTATGTATTCATTTCAAGGCATCACATCTTACTCGGTTTGACTCAGAGGAATATATTTTGACAAGCTTTTAACTGTGTTCTTTTAACTAGAGGACCTTTAATTCAATACAAGTTAACCCCTCTATTCTAGATGCTAGAAGATATATCTTGGGATTTGTCACTGGTGAATGAGACTGCAAATCTTCATTAGTATGTAGATAAGTAGAGGAAGCTCAAAAATCCTGTACATGAAGACAGGGAAGATCCGTAGTACTGCATATTGGTGGTTGTAGAGGAGACTGCTGAGGACTGCAAGGTGCTCTGAAGTTCATCCTTTTATCAGTGGATGACTTACTTAATTACCACTGAAAACCCTGACTCATTTCTTACTAACTTGTGATTGGACTATTTTTACAACTATTTTTTCCACTGGTGGATAATTAAAATAAATTTGACTTAGGTCCAAATACTTTGAGGAGAAAAAGTTTACAGAAAGTTAGAGAAGGAGGCTGGGGAGACAGCATAATGCTTATGTGAAAGAATCTCAAGCCTGAGGCTCCAAGGTCCCAGGTTCAGTCTCCAGTACTACTATAATAAGCTAGAGCTGAGCAGTGCTCTGGTGTCTGTGTTTCTCTTTCTCTCCCCCTCCCCTCAAATAAAATAAAATGTTAAAAAGGAAAAAAAAGGATTTATTTATTTTAGGGGGCAGGCTGTGGTGCACCTATTAACAGTTCTCAAGGACACAGGTTCAATCAAGCCCCTGGTCCTCACCTGCAAGGGGGAAAGCTTCACAAGTGGTAAAGCAGGACTGCAGGTGTCTTTCTATCTTTTTCCCTCACTATCTCATCTTCCCCTCTCAATTTCTCTCTGTCTCTATCCAATAATAAATTAAAATATTTTAAAAAAGAAAATTAGGGAAGGGCTAATCAAATTACTCACTTAAATATTGCACTGCTTTGCTATGTTTAAAATCCAGGCTAAAGCCGAGCCCCCACTTCATAAAAGGAAGTTATCGGTCCATATAAAAAATGCAAAAAAAAAAAAAGAAAGGAAGGAGGGGGGGAAAAAGGGGGAATAGGAGGGAAAATTAGATCAAATATGTGTCCTTAGCCATTAGGGATTAGAGATTTTTCTAATAAAATATGTTATGTCCTTTATTACATGTGTATTAAAGTGAAAACAATATTTTTTCATATAAACACTTTTAAGTTTTCCATACTCATTTTTTCAGTATATTTAGGTCAACAAATTGATAAGATTTCAGCCTTTTCTTCCATTCTGACTCAATGATCATTTCCCTTCATAAAAGTCAAAGTAAACTAGAAGCTGCTTGTAGAAACCTAAACTTATCATTAGAAAAATGGAAAAAAAAATTTACTCAACTTTAAGCCAAATGATTGAGATGACATGTCCCTTATTCTGCTCATGTTTTTTTTTTAATTTTTTATTTATAAAAAAGAAACATTGACACCCATCCAAAAAGATCTGTGTACAAATAAGTTCTTAACAACACAATTTGTAGTAGCCAAAACCTGGAAGCAACCCAGTTGTCCAACAACAGATGCATGGCTGAGCAAATTGTGATATATATACACAATGGAATACTACTCAGCTATTAAAAACAGTGACTCCACCGTTTTCAGCCAGTCTTGAATAGACCTTGAAAAATTCATGTTGAGTGAAATAAGATACAAACAGAAGGATGAATATGAGATGATCTCACTCTCAGGTAGAAGTTGAAAAACAAGATCAGAAGTGAAAACACAAGTAGAACCTGAAATGAAATTGGCGTATTGCACCAAAATAAAACACTCTGGGGTGGATATGTGGGGGAGGAGAATAAAGGTCTAAAAAGGATGACAGAGGACCTAGTGGGGGTTATATTGTTATATGGAACACTGGTGAATGTTATGCATATAGAAACTATTGTACTTACTTTCAAATGTAAAACATTAATTCCCCAATAAAGAAACTAAAAAAAGAAAAAAAAAAAAAGAAAGAAAGAAAGAAACATTGACAAAACCATAGGATAAGAGGGGTACAGCTTCACACAATTCCCACCACCAGAACTCTGTATTTCATCCCCCCACCCCACCCCTGATAGCTTTCCTGTTCTTTAACCCTCTGGGAGTATGGACCCAAGGTCATTGTGGGCTGCAGAAGGTGGAAGGTCTGGCTTCTATAATTGCTTCCCCACTGAACATGGGTGTTGACAGGTCGATCCATATTCCCAGTCTGTCTCGCTCTTTCCCTAGTGGGGCAGGGCTCTGGAGAAGCAGAGCTCCAGGACACATTGGTGGGTTGTCTGTCCAGGGATGTCTGGTCAAATCCTGCTAGCATCTGGAACCTAGTGGTTGAAAAGAGAGTTAACATACAAAGCCAAACAAATTGTTGAATAATCATGGACCTAAATGCTAGAATAGTGCAGATGAAGTGTTGTGAGGCCTTCCATTTTGTAGATAGCTAGTAGGCATGCTTAAAGAAGCTCCTAGTGGTCCATGAAGTGGCACAAGGATAAAGCACTGAATTCTCAAGCATGCATCCCAAGTTCAATCCCCAGCAGCACATGTACCAGAGTGATATTTAGTTCTTTCTCTCTCTCCTCCTATCTTTCTCATTAATAAATAAATAAAAATCTTTAAAACAAATAAGTAAAGAAGCTCCTAGACAGAGCATAACCAAACAGAGAACTCTGCCAACTTCCAAATTGTCAGCCCCCAAATATTCAAAGTTGTTCTAAATATTTTACACATATGCAGCATGGATACCCATTGCTTTCTAGAAATATTTTTAAAAGCTTTAATAGAGGATTTTCTTGAATGAAGTTTTGCTCTAACACAATCAAAGAAAGAAGTCAAATTTGAGGAAGAATTGCTTAGTACCATGCAAGTAGGCTTGAAAAAAAAACCTGGGTTTATGCTTGCCTACATCCTCTTGTTAACATCTTTCTGCATCTGTAACCATCAGAAAGCAAGAGAGGAAATGAGTCAACATTTTTCCTACTATTTATTTAACATCTAGTCATCACCATGTGGGTAATCAAAAACCTTAATTTCTCATATTTGATCCATTTTTCTATTCATTAGAATGGTGATAATATTTGGAAGGCAAGCATGATTTTTAACAACAAATATTTTCTGAGTGTTTTGTGAGTAAATGTCACTATACCAGACATTATGGGGATTCTATACTTTGTAAAATGTTTAAATTGCTTCTGAAAGCTATTGTAGTTGAAGCTAGTAACTGGTAATGGAGTAAAAGTGATAGTGACTTGACATACTGTTTTTATTCTGTGTCAATTTTAAGGCAGTCTGGGTATAAAATTATGTTTATTTTAGATGTATAGCAAAGTTTTCAATACTGCATATATTGTGAAATGATCATGAAAATGAATTTACTTAAGATTTGTCACCATACAAAGTGATAGTTTTTTTTTTCTTCTGATGAGAACTTAATTTTTAATACTTTATTTATTGGATAGAGACTGAGATAAATTGAGGGGTAAGGGGAAAGAGACAGAGAGACACCTGCAGCACTGTTTCACTGCTTGTGAAGACTTGTCCTGCAGGTAGGAACTGGGGGTTTGAACCTGGATCCCTGTGCACTGACACATGTGCACTTACCAGATGCACCACCAGCCAGCCCCTTGTGATGAGAACTTTAAAGATATACTCTCATGGGTCCAGGTGGTGGCAGCACCTGGTTGAGCATACATGTTATAATGTGCAAGAACCTGAGCTTGAGCCCTGGTCCCCACCTGTAGGGGAGAAACTTTACAAGTGGTGAAGCAGTACTGCAGATGTCTCTCCGTCTCTCCCCCTCCCTAACTCTTCATTCCCTCTAGACTTATGGCTATCTCTGTCTGATAAATAAATAAAGATAATTTAAAAATTAATTAATTAAAAAGACATACTCTTGGGGCAGGGGTAGATAGCATAATGGTTATGCAAAGAGATTCTCATGCCTGAGGCTCCAAAGTCCCAGGTTCAATCCCCTGCATTACCATAAGCCAGAGCTGAGCAGAGCTCTGGTAAAAAAAAAAAAAAAAAAAAAAGATATACTCTCAGCAACCTCAGATATAACAGTCCAGAACTGTACTTATCATGTTGTACATAGTCAGTGAAAATTTATACCTTTTGAGCCTCTTTACCCATTTACCCACTCCTTATTTTGTATCTCATCACCCAACTCATTTCAACCTGGAGTCACTTTAAACCACTATTATTACCTGCTACAAATTAATTTTATATGACAGAGAAAATTTGAAGGATAATTGTTACCTGTGCTTTAAAGGCTTTTCTTCCTTCTCACTCTTCTCTCTAATATTTCCTCTTTCATTTTTTTCTTCTACATCATAAAATAATATTAAGAGAATAATTTCCCATGTATTAGAAAAATATCTGGTTCAACTGAATATTATAGGATTAATACAAATGGACTTTGTTCTTACCAGGCATATTTTTTTAATTAGATAAAGAACTAATATGAATCTCATAATAATTACTCTAAAATATTTAATGTAGTATTGAAATTCTGTAATCCCATTTCATTTTTCCTAATTATCTTTAATTATATCTTACTTACTTAAACCAAAGATATCCTGACGAGCTTCTTTCTATAGAACCACTACTTAAGGATGTCCCACTTATGTCTGCCCTTCATACATCTTTAGTGAACTCCTGAGTATATTTTATTACCCATCATTCTTTGTAAAGATATACAAAATATTCATCTAACATATTATTCTTTGATTTTCACACTCATCTACCAATTTTTTAGATAATTTTTACCTAATGTAATTATTTAATACTGATTTTGTATATTTTTCTTTCTCTCATTTTATAATATCAATGTTAAGAATGTCAATAGGACTGCTTTTACGAGTTTCTTAACATGCTCCACTCTAGTTAATTCAAGTTCTACTATACATCCTTTCAGTTGTCCAATCTCTTTCATCTTGTGACTCAGGAGATGGTACCATGGAAAAAGAGTTGGACTCTCAAAGATACAAGCTTCCTAGTTTGATCTCCAACATCACTTCTGCCGAAATGATTCTCTCTCTCTCTCTCTCTCTCTCATAAATAACTATTTTAAAAATATCTATTTGTTTCATGTATTGAACTAGGATTTTTTCAGCCACAATCCACACAAATTTTTCTAAAGTAAAATATTTTCTTTTTAAAAAATATGTTTTTGTTTATTAATGAGAATGATAGGGTGAGAGAGAGAAAGAACCAGTCATCACACCTGTACATGTGCTGCTGGGGGTTGAACTTGGGACCTCATGCTTGAAAGTTCAGTACTTTATCCATTGTGCCACCCCCCAGATCACACTAAAATAAAATATTTTCTATGTAAAATTCATTACCTTTCTTCTAAATCTTTTATCTTTCTCTTTAATTTACATTTAAAAGCTTCTAATTATCTTTGTTTGTTGGATAGAGAGAGCTAGAAATCAAGGGGGTAGGGGAAAATAGAGTAGGAGAGATAGAGAGAGACACCTGCAGCACTGCTTCACCACTAACAAAGATTCCCCTTGCAGATAGGGACTAGGGGCTCACACCCAGGTCCTTGAGCGTTGTAACTTGTGCACTCACGCAGATGTACCACCACCCGGCCCCCTTTCTCTTTCTTTTATAAAAGTTTCTATTTCTACGAGAGAGAAAGAGAGAGAGAGAGAGAGAGAGAGAGAGAGAGGAGAGAGAGAGAGAGAGAGAGAGAGAGAGAGAGAGAGAGAGAAGAGAGAGAGAGAGAGAGAGAGAGAGAGAGAGAGAGAGAGAGAGAGAGGAGAGAGAGAGAGAGAGAGAGAGAGAGAGAGAGAGAGAGGAGAGAGAGAGAGAGAGAGAGAGAAGAGAGAGAGAGGAGAGAGAGAGGAGAGAGAGAGGGAAGAAGCGGAGCATCCATGCTTTAGCAAATACACTACTGGGAATTGAATCCCATACAACGTGAATGTAAGTTTTCTTTCTACCTGCTAAACTAATTCATACTTTCACCATGAACTTCCCTTTCCCTTTATGATACCACTATCATCAAAGTTGGAATTCTTGTTCTTGAAGTCTCTCCATTTTTTGTTTCATTTCTTTCTTTTGTTGTTGTTTGTTTGTTTGTTTCATTTCTAACCAGTAGCTAAAATTCAATACATCTCCTACCTATAACTATCTTTTAATTTTGCTTATCTTTTAATGAACAGCTATAATGGACTGGTCTCTGGCTATCTAATATTGTTCAATAATTATGTCTGAGAATGAGAGTATAATTAAACTTTTTAGCATCCCAAAATTCTTTAAGTACTCCCCAGTGCATGAGAGTCAAGTAACAGTGACTGGGTGGTGGCATACTTGGTTGAGTGCACATGTTACAAAGCACAATGACCCAGGTTTAAGACCCCAGTCCCCACCTGCAGGGGGTAAGTTTCACAAGTGGTGAAGCAATGCTGCAGGTGTGTCTCTCTATCTCTCTCCCTCTCTAACTTCCCTTTCCCTATTGGTTTCTGACAGTCTCTTGCCAATAAATAAGTAAAGATAATAGAAAAAAATAATAGATTTAAGTAATGATCCTTTACAACTGCATAATAATGTGTTACAATTAACAAAACACTTCATGTGCATTATCATATTTTTGTTACAGAAATAGGCTTGTAATATTTTGGCTTGGGGGGGGCGGGTGGTGGCTCATCAGGTTGAGTGTCTATTACAATATTGGAGGACCCCTGATCGAGCTCCCAGGCCTTACTTGCTGGGGAAAGCTTTACAAGTGGTGAAGCAGGGATGTAAGTGTCTCTCTGCCTCCCTCCCCCTTCCTCTCAACTTCTAACCATCTCTATCCAATAAATAAATAAAGATAATAAACAATTTAAAAAATAAAAAACACCATTTAAAATATTTTAGTTTTTTATGCAAAAAGGAGGCCTGGATTCACAGAAGTGGAATTATTGAATAGTTTTATGTGGTGAGAAAGTGGCAGGAATTTTTGTCTTATCCATTACACTCATCTATTATTTTTTTAGAACAAAATTTTTTTTTTCATTTAGCCATTGTATATCTTCCATGGGGAGGGTATATTACATTTCTCTTATCTTACATGTCATCGTCACTATCCTTTAATAAAATTATGCTACTTGATCCACAATTTTTAATCAATATACTGTATTTGTATATGCAATACTCATCATCTCTCTCTGTTATTTTACATGTCATTCCAGTTTACAGTGAAAACTGCTGATATTGTATAATATACTCCTTTAATTTTATTCTAAATTATTCTCTTCTTTACATTTTTGGTAGTTTTCTTAATTTACATTTATTTGGGATTTTATGAAGCCAGGACCTTGTGTATGTATGCTTTTACCATTCCTGGGTCAACTTTTCTCATTCAGATTGAAAGTAGTTCCATAATGCCCAACCAAAAAGATATGTGTACACCAATGTTCATAGCAGCACAATTCATAATAGCTAAAATCTAGAAGCAACCCAGATGCCCAACAACAGATGAGTGGCTGAGAAAGCTGTGGTATATATACACAATGGAATACTACGCAGCTATTAAGAACAATGAACCCACCTTATCTGACCCATCTTGGACGGAGCTAGAAGGAATTATGTTAAGTAAGCTAAGTCAGAAAGATAAAGATGAGTATGGGATGATCCCACTCATCAACAGAAGTTGAAAAAGAAGAACAGAAAAGGAAACTAAAAGCAGGAATTGACTAAATCAAGAGTAGGGCACCAAAGTAAAAACCCTGGGTTGAGGGTAAGGGTGGTCATTCAGCTTCCCAGGGTGGGGGGTGGGGGTGGGGTGGGGGTGGAGGGTGGAATGGGACACAGTCTTTTGGTGGTGGGAATGGTGTTTATGTACACTCCTATTAATTTGTAGTCATATAAATCACTAATTAACATGAGAGGAGAAAAATTTATTGTATGTCTCAAACTTTTTAAAACACAGACTGAGTCTTTTTAATACATAGGCTGAATCTTTGATATGTTGACTCTCTCAAAAGCCTACACCAGGTGAAACAGAAGCAACCAGTGGCACAGCTATATACAAGATGCTGGGTATTCTACAGCAAACTCTAACAAGGACCTTTCAAAATTAACCCAATTACCAAATAATGTGATGAAAACAATAACTATCCATTGTCTTCTTGAACCCTAAGACAGCAAGACCTCACATTTCCACTATAAAGCCTATATTTGCCCCAGTCCTGGAACCTTAGGGTAGGGTCCACTTTCCTGCATGCTTCTCTCAATTCATACCAAATAATATTGCATCCGCCAATCACAACCTAATCAACACGAGTGCCATGCCAGCATGCTTCACTTTAGATTGTGTCCAGAGACTTCAGGTGTGGAATGACAACTCTTCAACTTCATTACTCGGGTGACACCTTTCCTTTCAAAGTATTTTCTAACTCCATTCCAGGTGGTTCACTTCCTAACTTCCTAAGTCCCAAAACCTAGATATAGACCAGGTCCCCTGAGATAGAGCATGTGTTCACACATATCCATAAACCAGGGCAAAATATATACCTGAAAGCAAAAGTACACAATAGTCTGCAGTGAGTACCCCCCCAACACTTCCTCTGCACTATTTTAGCCTTTAGGTCCATATTGTTCAACAATTTGTTTGGCTTTGTATGTTAACTCTCTTTTCAGCCACCAGGTTCCAGATGCCAGCATGATGCCGACCAGACTGCCTTGGACAAACAACCCCACCAATGTGTCCTGGAGCTCTGATTCCCCAGAGATCTGCTCTACTAGGGAAAGAAAGAGGCAGACTGGAAGTATGTACTGACCAGTTAACACCCAAGTTCAGTGGGGAAGCAATTGCAAAAGCCAGACCTTCTACCTTCTGCAACCCACAACGACCTTGGGTCCATACTCCCAGAGGGATAAAGAATGAGAAAACTATCAGGGGAAGGGATGGGATATGGAGACCTGGTGGTGGGAATTGTGTGGAGTTGTACCCCTCCTACCCTATGGTTTTGTTAATGCCTCCCTTTTTAAATAAATTAAAAAAAAGTAAAGTAAAAGGAGAGAGAGACCAGCACCAAGGCATCCACCTATACTGTGACTCTCTATATGATGCCAGAACTCAAACCCGTACATCATATATTGCAAGGCATATGCCCTACCTTGTAAGCTATCTCTCCAGACCCTACAATAAAATTTGAAGTTGAATGCATCCTCAAATTATTATTGGAGACAGACACTTTTTTATGTAAAACACTCAGTACACAAATGGCAATTTAACATATTTGATTCATACCCATACTATATTTGGAAGACCATAAGAATCTCTATGCTAGATTTGACTCCAGCATTCTGTCTTTAGCAGAAGAAACAGACATACTTTGAAGAAAAAAAGTGTATTCTGACACTTGTTAAAAACAATAAGACAAACTGCATCCATAAGATTACAATAAATTTTTAAATTATTATAAAAAAGCGAAAAGGATCAGGCTAAAATCGAAATTCACAAAGACTGCTAGTGATGCCACACAACAGGAAGAATCAGGAAATGAGAGATGCAAACTGCAAAGAGATGTTTTCTAGGGTGGCGGCATTCTCACAAAACTTAGTGGGAGTCTTGCTACAATTAGACTAGGCATAGCAAAGACAGGACCCAACGATGAAACCTACTTGAAGAGAGACTTAGGGGGCCAAGTGGTGGCACATCTGATTGGGTACATAAGTTAACTGGGTTCCAGCCCTGACTTACCACCTGCAGGGGAGAAGCTTCACATGCAGTGAAACATTTCTGCAGTTGTCTTTTTCTCTCTTCTCTGTCTTCCCCCTAAACTCTCAATTGTTCTCTTTCCTATCAAATAATATAGAAAGAAAAAAAAATGGCCATAGCAAAGAGTGAATTCATAGTGTTGCCTCTCTGAGTCCCAGCGATAACCCTGGTAGCAGTAGAAACAAAACAAAACAAAACAACAGCAACAAAAAAGAGGCTTAGAGGAGCCTGCAAAAAAGTAGGTTAGAGAAGTCTCTGTGACATAATAGGAAGAACGGGTAAGACAAATTGGCTTCTTTCCTCTAAAAATTAATATTAAATTTAGTTTGTGAGTATGAGTTAATATCTAGTAATTTTTACTAAACTGCTCTTTTATCCAATTGTAACTTTATGTCATTCTGTAAGGAAATCTTATCTGTTTTGTGAGGTACAGACAAATATTATCTGTTATGTGAGGGTCGGGTGGTGGTGCATCTGGTTGAGTGCACATGCTACAATGTGCAAGGACCAGGGCTCGATCCCCCATTCTCCACCTGCAGGGATTAATCTTCACAAGTGGTGAAGCATGGACAAATAGTCATGTTTAATTTTCACTCTTTACTTCAGCTTTCACATTAGAATTAAGCAGCCATCTAGGGTATGTGTGTATTAAGAAAATGAAATGTCATTTTGGTTGAACCTATGTGACAACAGAAAAGTTATCTTTAAAGTATAACCAGAGCAGGTCACATGCTGAGAGGATGACAGAAGAACAAAAGCTGTAAGTATATTAGAATCATATAAGATTTATCTTTTTTAAGCTAAATTAGCTTGAAGAATAATAATTTAGAATACAAAAATATCTCTTATAGATATGATTTCAGGAACTGTTCTGACCCCCATCAAGAATTGTAAATATAGTAATACCAATTTATGCAAGAAAAAACACACTAGGAAACAAAGTAAAGGAAAATGAGATGAATTAATCCTTATTGATAGAAAATGAGATCCCTGAGTATAAAATAATATTTTTTATTCTTTAGAGATATAAAAATTAAATTTATCCAATGTTGATCATTTTTTTGTTTACTTTATTCCTTCTTGTAAGAGTTGCCAGAGGGTCAAGTGGTGGCACACCTGATTGAGAACACATATGATAGTGCAGAAGGACCTAGGTTCAACTTCCCAGTCCCCACCTACAGGGTATCTATCTGTCTTCTCATCTATCTCCCCCTTCCATCTTGTTTTCTGACTATCTCTGTCCAATAAAGTTGAAAAGAAAAAACAAAGAGGAAAGGGAAGGGAAAGGAAAGGAAGGGAAGAGAAGGGAAGGGAAGGGAAGGGAAGGGAAGGGAAGGGAAGGGAAGGGAAGGGAAGGGAAGGGGGGAGGGGAGGGGAGGGGGGAGGGAAAGGAAAGGAAAGGAAAGGAAAGGAAAGGAAAGGAAAGGAAAGGAAAGGAAAGGAAAGGAAAGGAAAGGAAAGGAAAGGAAAGGAAAGGAAAGGAAAGGAAAGGAAAGGAAAGGAAAGGAAAGGAAAGGAAAGGAAAGGAAAGGAAAGGAAAAAAGAGTTGCCAGTAGAAACTAGAAATGTCGTCATCAGAAGACTAGAGACCAATTTTCCCTCTTTCTGGACACACACACACACACACACACACACACACACACAATAGCAAGAGAACAACTAATCTCTCCAGTAGCTACAGCTATTTAAGAAAACATTATATTGTGGGTGATAACGTAATAGTTCATGTGAGCAAGTCTGCACAAACGGAACCTATTTATTACTATCAAATGACATTAGTGAATATCATCATTAATGTACAAACTCTTGGAAAAAAATGTATCCACCATTGTTAACCAATTTACTAGTAAAATTGAAAGCAAAGTGGAAAAAGTAAAATTTAAATGGAACACTGAGAAATGTGTATTTTGGTTTAAAAAACAAACCTTATTTTTATTTAAAATCAAACAGGACAAAAGAGGAAGGCAATTACCAATAATCAAGCATATAAATATATGGTTGCAGGAAAAGTTATGATGCATTTTGCATAGAAAAAAAACAGAAAAATACATTATAACTTTTCTGACAACCTAATATACTAGTAAAAATGTAGCATGCAAAATTGTGGTCACATAAAAACATGTCTGAATTTCAGGCATAGGAAATATCACAGGACTCAAAAACCTGAGGAAAACAGGTAATTATACCCTTTACACACATAAGCAATACACTTATGAAGAAATTTCCATAATAAATTTGTGAATTTAGCAGTATTTATAAGTATAGTTCTCTTAGCCCTCCATTTCCTTTCTCTAAGATTAAGAATGTCTCTTCTTGTTGATAGTGAAAGAGTAACAGTCACATGGGAGATTGTTTCCTGTTTGCACAGGAAGAGGAAAGGTCAGAATGACCTTGTGCTATTTGTTTCTTGAGTAACTTTAGTTCAAAATACTCAGTCTACCAAAGTAACATTTTGTGATGGCCTGCCCTGAAACATCACACCATCATATTTGTATTACATCATATGTCTTTATGTTCGTAAAAAGTTTGCATCCAATCTCTTGTTCATATATTTATATACAGATTATCCTTTTTTTCCTTCATCTTATATAGGTTTTGCTACTAGAAATACGCATTAAATACATAAAATAAATTCTTAACATGTTTGGTAAGACATCTGCTGAGAAGAAAATACCAATGTGCCATCACAGCCCCATATAAAAGCATAATTTTAATCACCTAAAATTTAAATTGAGTCACAAATAAAAAATGGCAGTTCATTAAGTAAATGTGTATTTATGACATATCTAGGAATTGAAGAATATATGAAAGATAAAATTCAAGTAGGGAGTAGCCATTCAAATCTCAGTTTCTTCTTTTTTCTTTATTTTTATTAGTCATTAACAAGATTGTAAGATAAAAAGGGTTCAATTCCAACAGAGTTCCCTGTTCTTTATCCCTCTGAGAGTATGGTCCGAAATTCTTTATGGGGTGCAGAAAGTGGAGGGTCTGGCTTCTCTGTTTCTTCACTGGATATAGATTAAGGCAGGTTGATCCATACACACAGCCTGTTTCTATCTTTCCCTAGCCAGGTAGGGCTCTGGAGAGGTGAGACACGTTGGTGAGGTGAGGTCATCTGACTAGGGTAGTTAAGATGGAATGGTAGCATCTTCAGTTTGGTAGCTCAAAGGTGGTAAGATATAAAGCAGGGCAAACTGTTTAATAAACAGGAACCCAAAGGTAAGAATAGAACAGATGAAATTAGGGGTCATTATGTGGGAAGAAGCTAGGAAGTGTAATTTAGTTATGTTCTAAGAGGCCCATGATTTTACTAAGTCTTGGCTGAGTCTAATAGCTAACATGTAGGTGGGCAAAATGTATTGTCTGGGAAGATGGTATGAGTTAAAAATAGGGTTAGAAAGCTGTATTAGGGCAGAAAGTGGTTCCCAAACAAGAGGAAAGTATATAAATACCATTAACTGTTTATCACATTGATCTGACCTAAGGTCCATATCTATTCATATTTAGCATAGAAGCCTGTGTGACCTCTGAGTCCCTTTCAGTCTGAACTAGAAGTCCATGGTTACAGTTAGGAACATTCTAGGCTGCACTCATTTCAGGACCATTCTTCCTCAAGTGGCAGAGTGTGTTGACCCAGCCTCCCTTCCGAGAGTGGGGTAGCCATTACAGAGCATCTGCAGTCCCTACCATTGCAGTACATCTACAGTTCTTACCACTGTAGAGCATCTACAGTGAGGGCAAGGTCCTGTAGAGGCCCACAGGAGGACTATGCTTATGTTCCTGATGGAAGTGCCCAGTGATGGTGGAGAGAGGGAGCTACTAGAAGACTAGGCCCATTATATTTATGTAGAAACCCAAAGATTCTTTGACTAGAGCCCCAGATGATGGAGTGTTTACCAAAAAGGCCATCATTAAAGTGGACCAGTCTCTTTCTTGTCCCCCCACCCCTCTATCTTTTTTTTTTTTTTTTTAGCTTTTGTAGTGCTTTATCTGACTAGGTTAGATTTTTCTCCCAGTTTTTAAATTATTGAGTACATTTGTTGTATCTAAATCAGTAATGGATTTATGGGATCTGGCCTCAAGCTGGGAAGGTATGAGACCTAGGTTTTAAGGGATCTAAGTTAACCTTCAGTTTTACTTGTTTGATGATTATAATAGAGGTTTTCATAGGGAACCATAATTGTCCTTTATATGCTTTTGCCAGTATATCTCTTGACCATTGCATACAGTATTTCTTCTAAAGATTATCAAGTGAGTGAAATTAATGCTTATATTGTCATCAATTTCTTCATTTAAAATTTTAAAAAATTACCTGAATAATTTTAGAGATGTCGTCAACCTTATTAAACAAGTTATGAACCAGGAAGCAGATAAAAAAAGGCATTGAGTTAAGATTCAAATGAAATAGCAGGAATATTCAAATCTCTGTGGCTATCTGTGGGAAAGACATTCCTGAATGATCAGCAAAGGCTCTGAGATGAGTGTATATTTGAGGTGTGAAAAAGAACAATCAGAAAAAGACTAAATGAAAGGAAGACTATGAGGATAGGTAAAATCAGGCAGAAGTGGATTCAAAGTCGAGAATGAGTCAGACTCATATATACTGCCTACTAAAGAGTTCTTCAATAAACCAATTGACAGTATCACATATTGCCTAAATTTATCACTAAGAAGCGGAGAGAGAGGTATCTCTTCATTATGAAAGATTTGTATGAAAATTTGAGCGTATGTTTTACATTGGGTATATCAGAGGGATGAAAACAAAAGGGAATACAGTATTAACTTACTTTTCTCAATACTATTTAAACATATTTTTTTAATAAGACTTTTGTAGTCACAAGTAGTTAAGGACAAGGTCTAGTAGCAAAAGAAAAAGATTATTTCAGGCAAAACCATCTTCCTTTAGGAAGATAAGAAAATCTTATCAAACATATCACCTCATTAACTCCAACCAGGAAACTCCAGATCAATTAGTTTTTAGTTCCACTTTTAGGAGAAGGAAACTACAATTAAGATTAGGTGCTGGGTCTTAGAGGGCAGCTACATTCAGGACTCCACTTGGGGTCTATTGTTCTTTTATTAACACTTCAAATGTGAAATTAAATATCACCATTTTCAATTGTGAATGCAAGTTCACACAGATAACATCTTTGTGATAATTTCTGTGAAACATTTTGAGAGTGATAACATTTTATTAAATGCCAGGACAAAAACTGCTGGCTTGTAACTGGCATTTTTCTCTGCCATTCTGTTTACAACTATATAGCTGTATCTCCACACTGTATAGCTCTGATATCCTTTAAGATGTTGGGCGTATTTTATATAAGGAATGTTGTCCAGTAAAATGAAAAGATATTGGCAATACCATCAAAGAAAGTAAAAAGTAATGTGTATTTGGAAACTTGTACTCCTTGCAGAGATAATATTCTTGAAGTTCAAGAGAGGTTGAGATACAACTTCAATAATGGTCAGATTCAAGTTAACACATTTTTTTTTCAACATGCTATACCATGTACTTATATTGTTCCATTTAGTATCCTGTTATCCTGCATCCCATCTAGTCTAAATAATTTTGTTTAAATGAAAAGACCATTTTTAACTTTGTAATACAAAATACAGATGAATCATTGACACTTCAATCAGCTTTTATTATGCTGAAATCACAGTAGGATATCCTCTCTACCCAGAATGTACTGACACTAAAGTAGAATTGATTTCAATCTAAAAATGAAAAGCAAAACACATCAATACGTTTGTGTATCTGCATAATAATCCAGAGTAATTTCATTATAACTGTGTTCACCCAACAGCAAAAATCACCATGAAAAAGAACTGAATCTGACTGCAACTATTTATAAATGTAGATCTAAGAAAAATTAAAAAGATTGACACTTTCATTTGTATAGACATATAATAATTCCCATACTTGAAGTGTGCATTAGAAGAATGTCTTAAATTTGTAAAGCACTTGGGCTTTGCTCACCTAGAGATATGCATTGTTTATTATTACAGATATTTGGAAGCTTACTGAAAGTCATCTTCATTCATTGCATAGGTATACACCCTTTTATTGGTAGCATAGTAACATCAGTTCTTCGGCTATAGGATACTGAGTTTAGAGGTAAAAAGCAGGTTAACAATAAAACAAACAAATAAAAAACTAGTTTTTGTCTTGCCTAAAAAAATGTGTGTGGAAATATGTACACATATAAGAGCAAACCGCATTCTTCTTCTTCTAGCGTTTGCCCTTCTTCCGTAGCCAGTCAACAGCATCAGGTTGAGCCTGATGTAAAGTTTCGAGACCTCCTTTGAATCTGGAGAGGTGGCAGTCGTTGACTATGTGGGTCATAGTCTGTCTGTAGCCGCAGGGACAGTTCGGGTCGTCTCTGGCTCCCCAGCGATGGAACATAGCGGCGCACCGGCCATGGCCGGACTGTCCGATAGCGATTGAGGAGGGCCCAATCATAACGTGCTAGGTCAAAGCCGGGTTGACGCTTGCAGGGGTCTGCGATGAGGTGTTTGTTCTTTACTTCAGCTGACTGCCAATTCTGTTTCCAAGAGTCTGGAACAGAGAAGTTCAGTGTAGGCATAGGGGACCAGATTGGGTGACGAGACGTCAAGCGTTGGACAGGGTGGGCGAAGATATCCGCGTATATTGGCAGGTCCGGTTGAGCATAGACGTGGGAAATGAACTTAGATGATGCCTCATCCCGACGAATATCTGGCGGGGCGATGTTGCTAAGAACTGGCAGCCATGGAACCGGGGTGGAACGGATGGTTCCAGAAATTATCCTCATGGAGGAATATAATTTGGAATTGACCAAGTGGACATGGGGGCTACGGAACCATACTGGGGCACAGTATTCTGCAGTGGAATAGCATAATGCCAGAGACGATGATCATAGTGTGGAAGCGCTCGCGCCCCATGAGGAGCTGGCCAGTCTTGCAATGATGTTATTCCTCGCGCCCACCTTTGCTGCAGTTTTTATAAAGTAGATTTATAAAGTAGATTTATAAAGTAGATTTTATAAAGTAGATTTATAAAGTAGATTAACTTATATAACTGCCTATTCTCTTCAATAAGAACCCTGCCTTTCTGAGGAAAATACTTTGCAAATGAGCAAGTTTCCAGAGAGTTTAAGCCTTGCATTGTGGTAACTTCAAACTGAACCAGCAAGATCTGATTTTTTTAAAAGCATATTCAAAGTTTTGTTTATTTAAACTGAATGCTGCATAAAATTCCAAGCAAGTCTCTGAATTGGTGAGGAATTTGTTGGCTTTTCTTCACTTATACACTTAAAATTGAAACAAACCATGCTGTTGCCTAAAATGATTTCTGCATCAGATGAAAATGGGGACTCCTACATAATGCATATGTTCCATTAATTGCAGGGAAGTAACATTTAAAAAAATCTAGTTTATAGAGAGCACAGTACTCGGAGCTAAAAATGCCAGCATGAGCAAGAAAAAAAAGAGAGAGTTACAAATGAGTACATTTACATGCAGAAAAAAAAGAGAATTTGAATCGCCAAGGCAGGTGATCTGTTTTAACAGAGATCAGTGTGTTATTTAACAAAAAGCACTAAGCATAATTTCACAGTTAAATCCATCCTGTAAGGTAAAGTCAGAACAGTGCAGCAACCTAAAATTATCTATAATGGAAAGTGCTCCCTATGCAGAGACCTCAGATGTTTTAAAACTGAAATCCATAACTTAGTTAAACATACGAAGGACATGATTCTTTAAAAAAATACATATATATGAAATATCTACACAGAGTTCATGAAATTAACACAAATGTCCTAACTGCATAGGGAGATGACGGGATGAGGCTAATTGGATAGATATATTATTTTCTCAAAAACTTACCTTCATCTATAAAAGAACAGTTGAACTAGTTGAATATATATATATATACACATGTATATATATGACATAATTGAATATATAAATAGTTTTGGTATTCGGCAATAACTGAATAGAAGATCATATTAAGTCAGGTCACTAAAGATGACAGAGTCTGACTAATGAAGATATATAGCAAAGATATGTTTTCACCAATAAAAAGAATATTTTTGAAGTGACTATATAGTATCTAGGAATTATATACTTTACTAAGTAAATTAAAAGATATTGAAATCTTAGTTATTTACATGCTTTTTAGCTCTCCAAAGCCAATTGTTGCAGGGTGGTAAAGAAGCCTAAATGTATCCCCATAATGTCTAGTTTGCCATGCTAACTCTACAAAGAATTTGAGAGATCATGGTTCCAACTATTTTCAACTTTAAATTAGGAAAAGTCATACACCAGAGAATGGGCCATTCCAACAAGATGACTGATGCCATGCAGAAGCAGATGCCTTTATATGCATTGTTAGCCCCTACCTTAACTTCCTTTCTATGCCACCTATACCTATTACAAGTTCTGGGTATCCATCCTTCTTTCTCTTCTAAAGTAAGGAATTGGGCCTGACTTCCTCAAGTGTTCTCATAGTCTCCTTTCTTTCAGTTACAGGCAAAAACAAAAGTTCCTAGTTACATATGTTCTTAGCCCCAGTAGAAGTGGGATTCAGGGCCCTCTGGTACTGACCTTTCCCTAGTACAGTAGCCTCGTCAACTTAATATTTGTCCTGATTTACAATCTATATATTTAAGAAAATAACTTACAATTTATGTATATTTAAAGTCTTAGCAGTCTCAGTGCAGAATTTTACTGGAAGGAATAAAACCAATAATGTAAATAAAATATATTTTAGACCACTATTTAGAACAAGCTATAGAACTTTAAGATCAAGTTCTATATGTATAACTTCGGCATGCTCCACTTCGAAATGTGTCCAGAGATGTCAGACATGGAATGTCAACCCTTCAGCCTCATCACTCTGGTGAGACCTTTCCTTTCTCATGGGATCCTTTAATTCCATTCCACCTGGTTCACCTCCTTACATAGCCCCAAAACCTAGATATAGACCAGGTCCCTTGACATAGAGCAGATGTACACATGTATCCATAAATTAGGGCAAAATATATACATGAAAGCAAAAGTGCACAATAGTCTACAGTGAGTCAATAAATGAAGCAAGCAAGTAGAAAGACCTAAAAAGACACCATAAAGTTCATAATGAAGTAATTTCTACTTAGACCTAGATACCCTCCTCATCTACTTCCTATTACAATTACCTCAGTCACTCCAAAGTTAACCTTATCAAAGTTAGGACTACAAAAGCTGAATAAGAGCGAGAGACTGGCATACTTTAATGATGACTCTTTAGTCATTATCAGGCCACCCCATCATCTGAGACCCTATCCGGGGAGTCCTGAGATTCTCACACAGACATGATGGCCCTAGACCTCGAATAGATCCCTCTCTTCATTGTCGTTGGTCATCTCTATCAGGAACAACAAAATAGACCTCTTTGTGGGCCCCTACATTGCCCTCAACATGGATGTTCCATCCTCCAAAGGGAAGCAGGATAACATACTCTATCTACCACCTGAGGAAGAGGGGTCCTGAAATTGGGGCAGCTTGGAATGCTCCTACTCATAGCCACAGTATGTGAGTTCAGACCTACAGGGATGCAGAGGTTACATAGGTTCCTAAGCTGAATAATAGGCCCCAGAACCAATCCATGGGGACTATAGTCAACAATATTTATACACCTTTGCCTCATCTGGGAGTTACTCTTTTCCCTGATACAGCATTCTAGCCCCTTTTCCAGCTATGACATCATCTCCCCAGACAATAACTTGGGTCCACATGCATATCAGATGTCAATCTCAGGAAAAAAATACTATAATCATGGGACCTTTGGAATTTAACTAAAATAGACCTACTAGCTATCTTCAAAAGAGAGACCCAAAATCTTCATCTGCAATATCTAGTCTTTAGGTTCATGATTAATAAACAAATTTGTTTGTCTTTATATGTTTTTTTCTATTTTTTAATATTTATTTATTCCCTTTTTGTTGCCCTTGCTGTAGTTATTATTGTTGTTAATGTCATCGTTGTTGAATGAAGTGGAGAGAGGAGGGGAAGACAGAAAGGCAGAGAGAAAGACACCTGCGGACCTGTTTCACCCCTTGTGAAGTGACTCCCCTACAGGTGGGGAGCCAGGGGCTCAATGGGGATCCTTATGCTGGTCCTTGCACTTTGCACCACAGTGCACTTAACCCACTGTGCAACTGCCCAACTCCTGGCTTTATATGCTAACTCTTTTTCAGCCACCAGGTTCCAGAAGCTACCACAATGCCAACTGGACATCCCTATGAAGACGACCCTAGCAATGTTTCCTATAGCTCTTCTTCCCTAGAACTCTAACCCACTAGGGAAAGAAAGAGACAGGCTGAGAGTATGGATCAACCTGCCAAAATCTATGTTCAGTGGGGAAACAATTACAGAAGCCAGACCTTTTATCATCTACACCCATAACGACCCTGTGTCCATACTCCCAGAGGATTAAAGAACAGGAAAGCTATCAGGGGAGGGGATGGGATATGGAGTTCTGGTGGTGGGAATTATGTGGAGTTGTACCCCTCTTATCCTATGGTTTTGTCAATGTTTCTTTTTATAAATATATTTTTTAATTTCTTTACTGGGGGGTTAACATTGTACATTCAACAGTAAATACAGTAGTTTGTACATGCGTAACATTTCTCAGTTTTCCACATAACAATACAACTCTCACTAGGTCCTCTGTCATCCTTTTTGGACCTGTACTCCCCACCACCACCACCCACCCCAGAGTCTTTTACTTTGGTGCAATAATCAACTCCAGTCTAGGTTCTACTTGTGTTTTCTTTTCTGATCTTGTTTTTCAACTTCTGCCTGAGAGTGAGATCATCCCATATTCATCCTTCTGTTTCTGACTTATTTCACTTAACATGATTTTATCAAGCTCCATCCAAGATGGGCTGAAAACAGTGAAGTCACCATTTTTAATAGCTGAGTAGTATTCCATTGTGTATATATGCCACAACTTGCTCAGCCCCTCATCTATTGTTGGACACCTGGGTTGCTTTCAGTTTTGGTTATTACAAAGTGTGCTGCTAAGAACATAGGTATACACAAATATTTTTGGATGGTTGTGTTGAGTTCCTTCGGATATAACCCCAGGAGAGGAATTGCAGGATTATAGGTTAGGTTCATTTCTAGCCTTCTGAAGTTCTCCAGACTGCTCTTCACAGGGGCTGGACCAATTTACATTCCAAACAGCAGTGCAGGAAGGTTTCTTTGACCTCAGAACCTCTCCAGCATTTGTTACTGCTACTTTTTCTTACATGACATTCTCACAGGAGTGACATGGTGTCCCACCATTGGCTTTATTTGCATTTCTCTGATAGTCAAAGACTTGGAAGATTTTTTCATTTATTTCTCAACCTTTTGGATTTCTTCTGTGGTGAATATTCTGTCTGTTAACTCTCCCCATTTTTGGATGGTGTTATTTGTTTTCTTGTTGTTGAGTTTGGCAAGCTCTTTGTATATTTTGGTTATTAGCCTCTTGTCTGATATATGGCATGTAAAGATCTTCTCCCATTCTGTGAGGAATCTCTTTATTTTGGTAGTGGTTTCTTTGCTGTGCAGAAGCTTTTTAATTTGATGTAGCCCTATAGGTTTATACTTGCCTTAGTCTTCTTTGTAATTGGATTCATTTCATTAAAGATGTCTTTAAAATTTATGAGGAAGCTTGGTGGAACTTTGATGGGTATTGCATTAAATTTGTATATGGCTCTGGGGAGAATATTCATTTTGATGATATTTATTCTTCCAATCCATGAGCATGGGATATCTTTCCATTTCTTGGTATCAGTTTCTATCTCCTTGAGTAGCGACTCATAGTTTTCAGTATACAAGTCTTTCACTTCTTTGGTCAACTTTATTTCTAGGTATTTGATTGATTTTGCTGAAACAGTAAATGGGAGTGATTTCTGGATGTCTTCTTCTTCAGATTTAGTGTTTGCATAAAGAAATGCCACTGATTTTTCTACATTGATTTTGTAGCCTGATACCTTGGATAGGGCCCACTTTCCCGTATGCATCTCCCAATCCAAACCAAATAATATTGCATCCGCCGATCACAACCTAACCAAAGCAACGATTGCCACCTCAACATGCTTCACCTCAGACTGTATCCAGAGACTTCACGTGTGGAATGACAACCCTTCAACTTCATTACTCGGGTGAGACCTTTCCTTTTATAGTACACTCTAATTTCATCTCAGGTAGTTCACTTTCTGACAAAGTCCCATAACCTAGATATACACCAGTTTCTGTGAGAGAGAGCTTATGTGCACACGTATCCATAAACTACTGCAAAATATATACCTGAAAGCAGAAGTACACTAGAGTTTGCAGTTCCAGATGCCACCAGGATGCTGGCTAGGCTTCCCTGGATTGAAGACCCCACCAATGTGTCCTGGAGCTCAGCTTCCCCAGAGACACACCTTACTAGGGAAAGAGAGAGGTAGACTGGGAGTATGGACCGACCAGTCAACGCCCATGTTCAGCAGGGAAGCAATTACAGAAGCCAGACCTTCTACCTTCTGCAATCCTCAACAACCCTGGGTCCATGCTCCCAGAGGGCTAGAGAATGGGAAAGCTACCATGGGAGGGGGTGGTTTATGGGGATTGGGTGGTGGGAATTGTGTGGAGTTGTACCCCTCCTACCTTACGTTTTTGTTCATTAATCCTTTCTTAAATAAAAAATTTAAAAAAAAAATTTATGAGGAAAACAGCTCTGCCAATATTTTCCTCTAAGTATTTGATAGTTTCTGGTCTAACATCCAAGTCCTTGATCCACCTGGAATTTACCTTTGTGTTTGGTGAAATATAGTGGTTCAGTTTCATTCTTAAGCATGTTTCAACTTTTTTTTTTTTTTGCAACACCATTTGTTGAAGAGACTCTGCTTTCCCCATTTAATAGTCTGGGCACCTTTGTCAAAGATTAGATGTCCATAGGTGTGTGGGCTTACTTCTGGGTTCTCAATTCTAATCCACTGGTCAGTGTGTCTGTTCATGTTCCAGTACCAGCAGTTTTTTTTCCTTTTTTAAAATATTTATTTATTTGTTTGTTTATTCCCTTTTGTTGCCCTTGTTGTTTTATTGTTGTAGTTATTATTGATATCATTGTTGTTAGATAGGACAGAGAGAAATGGAGAGAGGATGGGAAGACAGAGAGGGAGAGAGAGAGATAGACACCTGCAGACCTGCTTCACCTCCTGTGAAGCAACTCTCCTGCAGATGGGGAGCCAGAGACTCGAACCGGGATCCTTCTGCCGGTCCTTGCGCTTTTCACCACCTGCGCTTAACCCACTGTGCTACAGCCCGACTCCAACCAAGCAGTTTTGATGACAATGGCCCTATAATACAATTTGAGATCTGGGAGTGTGATGCTTCCAGTTCGGTTCTTTCTTCTCAAGATTGTTTTGGCAATTCTAGGTCTTTTCTGGTTCCAGATAAACATTTGTAGCAATTGTTCTATTCTCCTAAAAAATGTGGTTGGGATCTTGATGGGACAGCATTAAATTTGTATATGGCTCTAGGCAGTATATTCATGTTAATTCTTCTAACCCATGAACATGGAATATCTTTCCACTTCTTTGTGTCTGTTTCAATTTCCTTGAGTAGTGACTCATAATTTTCAGTATACAAGTCATCCACTTCTTTTTTAAAAATATTTATTTATTTATTTATTCCCTTTTTGTTGCCCTTGTTTTATTGTTGTAGTTATTATTGTTGTCTTTCTTTGTTGTTGGATAGGACAGAGAGAAATGGAGAGAGGAGAGGAAGACGGGGGGGGGGGGGGGGGGAGAAAGATAGACACCTGCAGACCTCCTTCACCACTTGTGAAGCGACTCCCCTGCAGGTGAGAAGCCAGGGGCTCGACCCATGATCCTTATACCACTCCTTGTGCTTTGTGCCATGTGTGCTTAACCTGCTGTGCTACTGCCTGACTCCCATCTTTCACTGTTTGATTAGGTTTATTCATAAATATTTCATTGTTTTTGTTGCTATAGTAAAAGGAATTGATTTCTGGATTTCATCTTCTTCTAACTTAGTGTTTACATAGAGGAATGCCACTGACTTTTGAATGCTAATTTTGTAGCCTGACACCTTACTGTATTGCCTGACGATTTCTAAAAGCTTCTTGTTGGATTCCTTAGGTTTTTCTATGTATTCTGTCATGTCATCTGCAAGTAGGGAGAGCTTGACTTCTTCTCTTCCAATCTGTATCCCTTTAATTATTTACTCCTGCCTGATTGCTATGGCAAGAATTTCCAACACTATGTTGAACAATAATGGTGATAGTGGGCAACCCTGTCTAGTACCTGATCTGAGGGGAAATGCTTCCAGTTTTTCACCATTGAGTATGATGTTGGCTATAGGTTTGCTATATAGAGACTCCATTGTCTTGAGGAATTTTCCATCTGTTCCCATTTTTTTGTAGCGTTTTGATCATAAAGGGATGCTGTATTTTGTCAAAGGCTTTCTCTGCATCTATTGGTATGACCATGTGGTTTTTGTTCTTACTTTTATTGATATGGTGGATCATGTTGATTGATTTATGTATATTAAACCAACCTTGAATCCCTGGGATAAACCCCACTTGGTAGTGATGAACAATCTTTTTAATATACTGCTATATCCTGTAAGCTAGAATTTTGTTCAATATTTTAGCAGTGATTTTTTTGTAACTTACGTAAGCAAGGAAAATGAATGTATAAAATTTTTTTTAAAAAATAAGAAAAACATAGAAATATCCAACTGTAATCTTAAAAATAAATAAAGAGTGCCAATAGGGCCAAAGGCAATGGCACAGTAGTCAACACAACAGAATTTTATGCCTGTGCTTTGAATGCCCAGGTTAAAGTCTTAGCATCACCATAAACCAGTATTAAGTAGTACTTCTGGTTTAAGAAAAAAAATGCTAGTGAAACATAAAGGTATCTTTTGGTGGGAACAGTTGGTGGTGTACCTGGTTAAGCCTCACAACAAGAAGGGATATTACTAAGGACCTGGGTTTAAGCTCCCCATAGGCAGCAGGGATGCTTCAGAAGCAGTGAAGAAGGTCGGCAGGTGTCTATCTTTCCCTTTCTCTGTCTCCTCCCCCTCTCAATTTCCCTATCTAATGAAGAAAAAAAAAAAGGAAAGAAGAAAGACTACAATAAATAGTGAATTTGTATTTCAGCACTGAGCCCAGTGCTGAAAGGAAAAAAAAAGTCTTTTGCTATGTAGTTAGCCTCAGGTATAAATATATATATATAAATATATAGCCATACTTTTTTGCAAACTAACTGCAACATTAAGATGATAGTGATGATTTGGGCAGTAGCATATGTCTAAACAAATGTTTAATTATTTGGGGTAATCTTGGGGAAAAAGTCAGTTTCAACAAGTAGAATTAACATGACAAATAAAATGAATATAAATTAATATATGTAGTCTTCTTAAAATAATTGAAATTTACACATGCATTAAAATTAAAAGGACATCACTAAAATATTTTCAATGATTTTAATGTGTAATAAATCACAGAAGTTATGGAATGTTAGTAAAACAGACTAAGTCCTTTAATGGGGTAACCTGCATGAGAACCCTTCTCCTAAATTCCCTACTAGAAATAGATTGGATCTAAAATGATTCTTTTCGTTTTTATTGACAACATTATATAGTCTTCTTTCTTCTTCCATTTTGTATAACTTCATGCAGCAGATTCTGCTTTTTTGGTTGAGATACTATCTATCCACTTAATTATCTACCTGTCTACATATATATGTGTATGTCATATACATGTACATTAGCATGATGAGCAATATTTACTTTCCAAAATATTATAAAATGTATAATGAAATGTTCTTTTAAAAAGTGATGACCCAGTGTGTTCTAGGACCTCACCAATCCAGAGCCCTATTCCACTAGGGAAAGATAGAGACAGACTAGGGCTATAGATCAACCTGCCAATGCATGTTCAATGGAGAAGCAATTACAGAAGCCAGAACTCCCACCTTCTGTGCCTTAAAAATAATTTTGGTCCACACTCCCTTGAGAGGTATATGACAGGGAAATAATGAACAGAGTGCTCTGAACCCCTATGCCATCAGGACCAAAGACATTTGTCACTGAGAATTTTGTTTTTATATCATCACTAAAAAGAAGCAAATTTGGAAAATACCTGATGAAATCAGGCATTATTTATCTTCTCTGAGAGAGAAGAGGAAAAAGGGAAGGACACTCAGAAGCAGTGATGGGTATAGGTGTGACTTAGAAAAGAAGTGAAGGCAGGACTATAAAAAAAATGGGTAAAAAAAATATAGGTTGATAGATGTAGATAGTGAAAGATATAAAATCAAGCCACATCTATGACCTTGTATCAACAACGGTAGAGAATGTTCCATCCTCCGAAGGAAGGATGGACAACATACTCTATGCTACACCTGAGGAAGATGGGTCGATATTGGGGTAGCCTGGAGTGCTCCTATTCATGACCACAGAATGTGAGCTCAGATCTACAGGAATGCAGAGGTCACATAGTCTCCTAAGCTGATTATGGGCCCCAGATCACATCAAATCGATGGGGTTTACAGTCAATCATATTTATGCACCTTTCCCATATTTGGGAGCTACTTTCTTCCCTGATCCAGCTTTCTGGTCCTTTTTCCAGCCATGACATCATCTCCTCAGAGAATAACTTGGAACCACTGGCATATCAGATTTCAGGCTCAAGGGAAAAAATAAACTAGTATAGCCACAGGCCCTTTGGAATATAACTAAAATATTCATACTAGCTATCTACAAAATAGAGAACCCCCCCACACACTCTTCATCTGCACTATTCCAGCATTTAAGTCTGTGATTGTTCAACAATTTGTTTGGCTTTGTATGTTAACTCTCTCTTCAACCACCAGGTTCCAGATCATGCCAACCAGACTTCCTTGGACAGACAACCCCACCAATGTGTCCTGGAGCTCTACTTCCCCAGAGCCCTTCCCCACTAAGGAAAGAGAAAGACAGGCTGGGAATATGGATCGACCAGTCAATGCCCATGTTCAGCTGGGAAGCAATTACTGAAGCCAGACCTTCAACCTTCTGCATCCCACAATGATCTTGGTTCCATACTCCCAGAGGTTTAAAGAATAGGAAAGGTATCAGGGGAGGGGATGGGATACAGAGTTCTAGTGCTGGGAATTGTGTGGAGTTGTACCCCTCTTATCCTATGGTCTAGTCAATGTTTCCTTTTTATAAGTAAAAAAAAAATTAATAAAGCAGTGTGGTGAAAAGGTCAGGGGAAAATTACATTACCCAGTTTTGTAAAAAGTAAAAATACACTTAATAGCTCTCAATCTGGTTCTTTCAACCAAGTCTTAGCAAAGACTGTGGAAATACCCATCATAGGGTTTCTTTGCTTGGGGGGGGGGGGGGAATTGATTCTGCATTTTAAAGCCCTTGACTTTCTTCTTAAAATGGAGAGATTCCCCTTTGGCTGCCTTCATCTCCTGTGGATTATAATTTTTCACATTGCAGAAGTACATTGTGCTTCTTTGAAAGGATACTGTTTCCCCATGCTGTTCTGTGAATGGGTTCTCAAGTCAGTCCTGTTTGTGGGTGTGGGTGGTGATGTCACACCATGCAATCCTGAAAGTGCTACAAATCACATCCATAGGGACTCTGTGTAATGTGTTTAGGGAAGTTTGCCTTTAAATCAATAGAAAAAAAGTTTTTTTGAAACAATGCTAGCTGTGTGAAATAAACGGGTACAAGAATTCTATGAAACCTGAGCTAGTGAGTGGAAAAATCTTGTTACTACTGGTTTAACCCATAGTAGTTGTAACTTTTTAATAATACATTTAAGTTATGTGGGTCAAGAAGACAGGTATAGGTCTCAGGCTGGATCCCCCTGTACTACCAATAGCCAGAGCAGAATGGCATTATGGTCACAACAACAACAACAACAACAACAAGACAATTAAGTCACGAAAATCTGAGATTATTTCTCTGCATACAACAATGCATTCAAATGGACAAATTTACCTATTCCTGGTATTAATTGTGTATATGTTAAGCACACTAAAAACTTCAAACTACTCCTTAGTGGAAGCATAGTTCAAATTCAAGACGTCGTAAACTTTATAGCACCAATAAAGGATTTCAATTATACTTAAATATAAGAAAATTAATGTGTCTACAATCACTATGGCATATGATGCATTCAGTTATATAAAATATGACTAAATAATTTTTTAAACCAGGGAGAATGAGATCTTCTGGGAGCCAGGTGGTAGCGCACTTGGTTAAACACACAAGTTTCAGTGCACAAGGACCCAGGTTCAAGCACCTGGTCCCCACCTGCAGGAAGAAAGCTTCATGAGTTGTGAAGTAGAGCTGCAGGTGTCTCTCTATTTCTCTCCTTCTCTATTTCCCTCCCCCCTCTCAATTTTTCTCTGTCTCCATCCAATAATAAACAAATAAGTTTGAAATGAGATCTTCCAGAAGAACAATAAGGAGAACAGCAATAAAGACATGATATGTGGAGTTCAAAAAGACTGTTTATGTGAATATAGGATATAAAAACATCATTAGTTATCTACAACTGAAAAGAGAAAAAAAACATAATATTGGCAAATAAATACATAACATAATATGAGTAGAAAAGAACCCTACTCATTTCCTAAGATTCATTTTAAAAGCCTATAGGGAGTAAGATTTTCAAAGAGAAACAAGAAAATAAGCAATATAAATTCCCTTTTGGATGTCTTACCTGGGTCATTTTTACAAATATTAGCACAACTTCCTAGAAACAACGATGTAGGTCATGAGTATTCAACTGTAATGTATTCAAAGTTACTACTGAAACAATTCAACTGGTAAGGGGTTTAATGAAAGATTCCAGTTAGATAACAATGAAAATCAAATAAAAGTTTCATAATTAAAGAAGAGTCAGTTCAATATTGAAAAGATAGAGTTTAGTAGATTAAAGTCAAAAATTATTTCTCTCTCTCATTAATTGAAATAATGAGTACAGGAGGAGATGTAACCTAGTGAAGGCAAATTGGAAGAAATTAAGTTATGATTAAAGTAGAACACATGTTTGCAGTTTGGACCAGATAATAAATTAGAAAGTTGAGACATATAGGGGAAGATTAGTTGGTTACTATGGAGGTAGTTATATGAAGTGAAAAAAAAAAGAATAGTGGTTATAAAATGTTGCTAAACTAATTTTTTCTTTTTGTTTTCCTTCTTTCCTTTCTTTTCTTTTTCCTTTTGGTAAAGTTGATTTATAAGACAGTAAGTATTTTAGGAGTATAATTTTATTTATCATTATCAGATGGTATGATATTACACCACATAACCACCACCAAGGAAACAATATCCCTCTGCCAGCTTGATATACCTTTCCTCGCTTTGGTTACCACAGTTCTATGTCAGTCAGTTAAAAAGAGTATGTAATAGCCACCAATTATATCAAGAATATTAATTATTAACTAGAGTATTAATGTTCATGTTAATATGTTAAAAACTCAATGACCTTATATAAGTATAATTTAATTCTAATATGCACAGACATACCACAGTCTATCACATGCACCAGTATTATTACAAATGAAAAAAAAATGCAAACTGGAAAAAGACAAATGAATTTTCCTAAGAATCAAAATCTTTAAGTGGCAAATTGGGAGTCAAAATGAAATATAAGTTCAGTGTCAATGTTCAGAACTTCAGTGTCAATGTTCAGAATAGTTATTTCACTCTGTTCCAATACTGAAAGTGGATATGTCTTTTATAGTTAAAATAACATAACCACCCAAAAGTTCTTACAATAAATCTCAATAAAGCAGAGCAGAGATAGTATGGCTAGCATCACTAGTTCACGGGGAAAATAAAGAAACATCTCAATTCACTTCACCTGGAAGGGGGAATTAAAAGACAAAGGAAATAAGAAAGGTTTAAAGTGAATATGTGAGAAATAAAAGGAGATGGATTTCATGTTTGGATGAGAACTACAATGTAAAGTAGCTGGATATAAACAAGAAGTACAGCAAGAAAACAGCAGGAGGAAGAAAGCTCGTGTAGAGTAAGTAGATAGAGCGTGTTTATTTCTGAGAACACAGCCATATGTGAAGTCTCAATATGAGGTAGGGGGAGTAAGGGAACAGAGAAGGAAGGCATTAAAACAAGGGAGGGTATACAACAGCAACAACAACAACAACAACAAACAACAACAGAAGAATATCAATTAGAGATTAATGTTTCTAATCTAGGATAAGAAATGTGACAAAGAAATAATCTAACACACTATTTACATTTAAAGAACAAAATTAGAAATGAAAGATCCTACAAAGCTACACATATTGCTGTGGGCCAATCAGCATAATTAAAAAGAAGGCACAAAAAAAGTGATTTATTGTTCTCTGAGGAATGAAAAAAGGAAATGTTTAGTACAAGAAAAACTTATGTGGAAAATAAATACTGCAAAAAATGAATTTAATTTGGAATTTATGCCAATGTTTAATAAAAGGAAACATAGCAAAAAGAAAAAAGAAAAGGCATCTGACAAATTTTCAATTAAATTGGTCCCTTACTGTAAATTTTAGAATGGAGTTTTCAGGAATTTTCATAATTAATGTTTCCTCAGTCTACATTTTATTTCATGTTAATTAGAACTTAAAGTAAAAAAAAATTAGAGTGGGTAATTCTTTTTGTTATGTTTAATTTTTTATTAGCAATTCAATACTGATTAACAAAATTACAGGTCAACAGTGGTATAATTTGACACCGTTCCCAACACCAGAGCTCTGAATCCCAAGTCCCTCCATTGCAAACCACTATAGTTCTCTCAAGGTTGCAGATTTGGGTTAATTGTCATCTCTACAACTGTTTACATTTGGACATAATTGCCCCTTTTTCTTCCAAGTACAATCCTCTCTTCCCCTCCAAACCACACATAACCCTATTACTGCATTCAAATATCTTTCCCTTTTTGTCCTTTCTCTCTGAACCTGGTGGAGCTGGAGTTCAGAGCTCTCTTATTCTCTTCCTCCTATCACTTTTTCCCCACTGGGAGTATGGAACAAACTTTTTTGGGGGGTGCAGAAGGTAGGAGTTCTGGTTTCTGTAACTGCTTCTCCAATGGAGTTGAGCATTTGGCAGGTCAATTCACACCCCCAGCCTGTCTCTATCTTTCCCTAGTGGGGTAGGGCTCTGGAGAGGTGAGATTCCAGGACACATTGATGAGATCATATGCCCAGAGCAATCAGAGTGGAATCATGATAGCGTCTGGAAGGTAGCAAGTCATAAAGAGAGAAAAATGGCTAATGAACAGAAACCAAAAAAGCAGGAACAGAGCAAAGAAAATTAGAGCTCTTTTGGTGGGAGAAAGTTCAGAAATACATTTTAGGCATGTTTCTAGGGGCCCACAATGATGGTAACTTTGCTTGAGTTTCATAGCTAGCATGAAGTTGGATAAAATCATTGACTGTGAAAATGGTGGTGAATAGAATTAACTGTTTGCCTCCGTCTAACTGATCCAGGGTATATATATCATCAGAGCCTGTGTAACCTTTAAGTCCCTATTAGATTGAGCTCACAGCTCATGGTCACTGGGAACAGTGCAGGCTGCATTAATTTCAGGACCAGTATTCCTCAAGTGATAAGAGTAGGATACCTCAGCCTCCTTTCAGAGACTGGGGCAGTCCCTACCATAGCTGCACTATGGTGAGGGCAAGGTCCTAAGAGGGCTAGAGTGACTAATTTTGTATAGCTTTATATGTTATGTTAAGTGGAGGTGATTCAAAATAGAATTGTTTTTAAAGATAATGGAATTTGAAGTGATCTAAGGAGGAAAAATCTGGAAATCAAACTTGCTATCATAACCCAATGGTTTCTAATTGTGAATTTATTTATTTTACATATTTCAAAAGCAATCTACATACATTGTTATCTTTTACAAAATATTCTTTACAACAACAATGCAAACCTACAGGTGTAACATTGTAATCTTAAACTTACTGTGCAAATCTCTTATATACCTTTGCAGATACTTTACATAGCTTTTTAATGTGATATAGATATTCTTCTAGATCTCCATTTTGGACAAACTAAATGCCCCTAGGTAATTTTTCAGAAAAATCTATTCAGTGTCATTCATCCTAATACCAAAATGACAAATTATTTACTATCTCCAAATGTCTATCTACTCACTAGTTTTTTTTTTCTTTTTTATTTAAGAAAGGATTAATTAACAAAACCATAGGGTAGGAGGGGTACAATTCCACACAATTCTCACCACCCAATCTCCATATCCCACCCCATCCCCTGATAACTTTCCCATTCTCTATCCCTCTGGGAGCATGGACCCAGGGTCATTGTGGGTTGCAGAAGGTACTAGGTCTGGCTTCTGTAATTGCTTCCCCGCTGAACATGGGAGTTGACTGGTTGGTCAATACTCCCAGTCTGCCTCTTTCTTTCCCTAGTAGGGTGGGTCTCTGGGGAAGCGGAACTCCAGGACACATTGGTGGGGTCTTCAATCCAGGGAAGCCTGGCTGGCATCCTGATGGCATCTGGAACCTGGTGACTGAAAAGAGAGTTAACATGCAAAGCCAAACAAATTGTTGAGCAATCATGGACCCAAAGCTTGGAATAGTGGAGAGGAAGTGTTGGGGGGGGTACTGCAAACTCTAGTGTACTTCTGCTTTCAGGTATATATTTTGCAATAGTTTACAGATACGTGCGTACATATGCTCTCTCTCACAGAAACTGGTGTATATCTAGGTTTTGGGACTTTGTTAGAAAGTGAACCACCTGAGTTGGCATTAGAGTATACTATGAAAAGAAAGGCCTCACCCGAGTAATGAAGCGAAGGGTTGTCATTCCACACCAGAAGTCTCTGGACACAGTCTGAGCTGAAGCATGTTGGGGTGGTAATCATTGTGTTGGTTAGGTTGTAATAGGCAGATGCAATATTATTTGATATGGATTGGGAGAGGCATACGGGAAAGTGGGCCCTATCCAAGGGTTCCAGGACTGGGGGAAGTAGAGGCTCTATAGTGAAGATGTGAGGTTCCTGCTGTCTTAGGGCTCAAAAAGACAATCGATAGTTAATGTTATCATCACATTATTTGGTAATTGGGTTAACTTTGAAAAGCCCTTTTGTTAGGGTTTGCTGTACAGTACCCAGTATCTTGTATATAGCTGTGCTATTGGTTGCTTCTGATCTACTTGGTCTAGGCTTTTGAGAGAGTCTGCATATAAATTACACAGCCTATATATTAAAAAGATTCAGTTTGTGTTTTGAAAAACTTCGAGATATACAATTAATTTTCCCCCTCTCGTATTAATTAACTAGTGATTTATATGACTACCTTTTACTAGGAGTGTACATAAACACCATTCTCACCACCAAAAGATTGTGACCCATCCCTCCCACCCACTCCCACCCACCACTGGCCCAGGGAGCTGCATGTATACCCCTCACCACAGGGTTTTTACTTTGGTGCCCTACTTACAATTTGGTCAGGTCCTGCTTTTAGTTTCCCTTTTAGATCTTCTTTATCAACTTCTGTTGATGAGTGGGATCATCCCATATTCATCTTTATCTTTCTGACTTAGCTCACTTAACATAATTCCTTCTATCTCTGTCCAAGATGGGTCAGAGAAGGTGGGTTCAATGTTCTTGATAGCTGCATAGTATTCCATTGTGTATATATACCACAGCTTTCTCAGCCACTCATCTGTTGTTGGTCACCTGGGTTACTTCCAGGTATTAGCTATTATGAATTGTGCTGCTATGAACATAGGAGTACACACCTCTTTCTGGTTGGGTGTTATGGAGTCCTTGGGGTATAACCCCAGGAGAGGAAATACTGGATCATATGGAAGGTCCATGTCTAGCCTTCTGAGAGTTTTCCAGACTGCTCTCCACAGAGGCTGGACCAATTTACATTCCCACCAGCAATGTAAAAGGGTTCCTCTGTCCCCACAACCTCTCAAGCATTTGTTGCTGCTGTCCTTTTTGATGTATGCCATTCTTACAGGAGTGAGGTGGTATCTAAGTGTTGTCTTAATTTGCATTTCTCTGACAATCAGTGACCTAGAGCAGTTTTTCATATGTTTGTTAGCCTTTTGGATCTCCTCTGTGGTGAATGTTTTGTTTATATCCTCTGCCCATTTTTGGATGGGGTCATTTGCTTTTTTGGTGCTATGTTTGCTGAGCTCTTTAGATATTTTGGTGATTAGTTTCTTGTCTGATGTATAACATGTGAAGATCTTCTCCTATTCTGTGAGGGGTATCTTTGTTTGTTTAATAGTTTCTTTGGATGTGCAGAAGCTTTACCATTTGATGTAGTCCCATTGTTTTGTTTCTGCTTTAGTCTTCTTTGCAAATGGGTTTGATTCATCAAATATGTAGTTGAGGTGTAGGTGGGAAACTGTTTTACCAATGTTTTCCTCTATGTATTTGATTGATTCTGGTCGGACATCTAGGTCTTTGATCCATTTGGAGTTGATTTTTGTGTCTGGTGAGATAAAGTGGTTCAATTTCATTCTTCTGCATGTTACAACCCAGTTTGCCAGCACCATTTATTGAAGAGAGCCTCCTTCTTCCATTTAATACTTTGGGCCACCTTATCAAAGATTAGATGTCCATAGGTGTGGGGACTTATTTCTGGGCTTTAATTCTGTTCCACTGGTCTGTGTGCCTTTTTTTGTTCCAGTACCATGCTGTTTTGATGATGATGGCTTTATAATATAGTTTAAGGTCTTGGAGTGTGATGCCTCCATTTCTGTTTCTTTTCCTAAGATGGTTTTGTCAATTTTAGGTGTTTTAATGTTCCAGATAAATGACTGTAGTGTTTGTTCTATTTTCTTAAAGAAGCTTGGTGGATCTTTGATGGGTATTAAATTAAATTTGTATATGGCTCTGGGGAGAATATTCATTTTAATGATATTTATTCTTCCAATCCATGAGCATGGTATATCTTTCCATTTCTTGGTATCAGTTTCTATTTCCATGAGTAGTGACTCATAGTTTTCACTATATAAGTCTTTCACTTCTTTGGTCAACTTTATTTCTAGGTATTTGATTGATTTTGCTGAAACAGTACATGGGAGTGATTTCTGAATGTCTTCTTCTTCAGATTTAGTGTTTTCATAAAGAAATGCCACTGGTTTTTGTACATTGATTTTGTAGCCTGATACCTTGCTATATTGCCTAATAACTTCCAGTAGTTTTCTGCTGGATTCTTTAGGTTTTTCTATGTATACTATCATATCATCTGCAAATAGTGAGAGCTTGACTTCTTCCCTTCCATTTGATTTCTTTCCTTTGATTTCTTTCTCTTGCCTGATTGCTATGGCACGAACTTCCAATACTATATTGAAGAGTAATGGTGACAGTGGACAGCCCTGTCTAGTCCCCGATCTGAGAGGGAATGCTTTCAGCTTCTGTCCATTGAGTATGTTGACTGTAGGTTTGCTATATATAGACTCCACTATCTTGAGGAATTTCTCATCTATTCCTATTTTTTGTAGACTTTTGCGCATGAATGGGTGTTGGATTTTGCATGTATAGAGATAATTATGTGGTTTTTGGCTTTGATTTTTTTGATGTGGTGAATGACATTGACTGACTTATGGATGTTGAACCAGCCTTGCATTCCTCGGATGAATCCCACTTGGTCGTGATGAACAATCTTTTTGATAGGTTGCTGTATCCAGTTGGCCAAGATCTTGTTTAATATTTTGGCATCTATGTTCATCAGAGATATTGGTCTGTAGTTTTCCTTTTTTGTTCTGTCTCTATCAGCTTTTGTATCAGGGTGATGTTGGCTTCATAGAAGGTGGAAGGGAGTATTCCTGTTTCTTCAATCTTATGGAAAAGCTTCAGAAGTATGGGTACTGTTTCCTGAAAGTTTTGTAGAATTCATTTGTGAAGCCATCTGGTCCAGGACTTTTGTTGTTGGGGAGGTTCTTAATAACGGTTTCAATTTCTTTCTCTGTGACTGGTGAATTTAGATTTTGTAGTTCTTCTTGGTTCAGTTTGGGAACGGCATATGCTTCTAGGAATTGTTCTATTTCTTCCATATTCTCTAGCTTGGTGGCGTATAATTCTTTATAGAAGTTTCGCAGGATTCTCTGGATTTCTGTGGTGTCAGTTGTGATATCTCCTCCATTGTTTACAATTCTATTAATTTGAGTCTTCTCTCTTTTTTGTTTGGTATGTCTAGCTAGGTATTTGTCAATTTTGTTTAATCTTTCAAAGAACCAACATTTGGCTTCATTGATCTTTTGTATGATTCTTTTATTTTCGATGTTGTTTATTTCTGCTCTAACTTTAGTGATTTCTGTCCTTCTGGTTGCTTTAGGGTTCCGTTGTTCCTCTTCCTCTTAGTCCTTGAGGTGTGCAGTAAGGTCATTCATTTGAACTTCTTCTTGGTGTTTAATATGTGATTGTATGGCTATATGTTTCCCTCTCAGTACTGCTTTAGCTGTGTCCCAAATATTTTGATAGGTTGTGTCTTCATTTTCATTTGTTTCCAGGAACATCTGAATTTCCTGCTTGAGTGAGTCTCTGACCCAGTGGTTCTTAAGGAGTATGTGGTTTAGTTTCCAAATTCTGTGTCTTTTAATAATTTTCTGTTTGTTGTTAAATGTTAGTTTTACTCCACTGTGGTCTGAGAAGATACCTGGGATGATTTCAATGTTCTTGAATTTATTGATGCTGTCTTTGTGGCCTATCATGTGGTCTATCCTTGAGTATGTGTTATGTGGATTTGAAAAGAAGGTGTATTCCAGTTTTTTGGGGTGAAGGACACTGAAAATTACCAAGAGGTCTAGTCTGTCAATCTCTTCATTCAATTCTCTTTTATCTTTGTTGATTCTCTGCTTTGTTGATCTGTCTAAGTGTGAGAGTGGGGTACTGAAATCTCCCACTATTATTGTATTACTATTGATGTATTTTTGAAATTCTTTCAGTAAGTGCTTGACGTATTTAGATGGTCCCTTATTGGGTGCATAGATGTTAATAATTGTTAAGTCTTCTTGGCTGATTGATCCTCTAATCATTATTTAATGTCCTTGCCTATCTTTTATTACTTTATTTAATTTAAAATCTATTGTGTCTGAGATGAGAATGGCTGTTTCTGCCCTTTTTTGTGGTCCATTAGCCTGTGTGATAGTTTTCCATCCTTTCACTTTAAGTCTGTCTTTATCTTGTTGTGACAGATGGGATTATTGCAAGCAGCATATGGTTGGATTATGTTTTCTGATACATCCCCCAACTCTGTGCCTTTGATCCGTGAGTTTAAGCCATTGACATTTATTGATATTATGGATTTAATGTATTGTAGTCCCATTGTTCAAAAAAATGTTTTTTTTTTTTTGTTTCCTCTGATATATTGCAAGTATTATAGTGATGTTCTTGCTATAAGAGGTCTTTTACAACCTCTTTCAGGGCCAGCTTGGTGATGGTTACCTCCTTTAACTGTTGTTTGTCTAAGAAGGTTTTGATCCCTCCATCTAGTTTTAATGAAAGTCTAGCAGGATATATTATCCTTGGTTGAAACCCTTTTTCATTCAGGGCTCGTTAGATATCTTGCCATTCTCTTCTGGCTTTTAGAGTTTGTTGGAGATGTCTGCAGATAATCTTATGGGTTTTCCCTTGTATGTGACTTTCTGTTTCTCTCTTGCAGACTTTAGGATCCTTTCTTTATACTAACTTCTTCTCATTGTGACTATGATGTGTTAGTGTCTTCAGGTCTGGGTTGATTCTGTTTGGGCCTCTTGAATTTCGCTGTCCTTTCTGTTATTCAGATCTGGGAAGTTTTCTTCTATTATTTCCTCTAGAATTTTTGCTTCCCCTTCCTCTCTTTCTTCCTCTGGCAGGCCAATTATACGAATGTTACTTCTTTTGACATCATCCCATATGTCTCTGTTGTTGTTTTTAGTGTCTCTCAATCTCTTTTTGAGGTCTTTCACCTCTTTCTTCGTTTTCTCTAACTCACCCTCTGTCTGACTAATTCTGTTTTCTGCTTCTGTTAGTCTGCTTTCCCTTGCCTCAGCTTCTTTCTTCATTACAGCTATTTCAGCTTTCAGTTCTCTAATTGCCTCAAGATAATCAGTATTTTCCTTGGATGACTCAACTGTTGTTCCCCTAATACTGCCATTCCTTTCCTCCAATGTTGATTTCATTTCTTCTAGGAATTGTTCCATTTCTTCCAGATTCTCTAGCTTGGTGGCGTATAGTTCTTTATAGAAGTTTCGCAGAATTCTCTGGATTTCTGTGGTGTCATTTGTGATATCTCCTCCATCGTTTACAATTCTGTTATTTGAGTCTTCTCTCTTTTTTGTTTGGTATGTCTGGCTAGGGGTTTGTCAATTTTGTTTATTCTTTCAAAGAACCAACATTTGGCTTCATTGATCTTTCGTATGGTTCTTTTATTTTCGTTGTTGTTTATTTCTGCTCTAACTTTAGTGATTTCTGTCCTTCTGGTTGCTTTAGGGTTCCTTTGTTCCTCTTCCTCTAAGTCCTTGAGGTGTGCAGTAAGGTCATTCATTTGAGCTTATTCTTGGCGTTTAATATGTGATTGTATGGCTATAAGTTTCCCTCTCAGTACTACTTTAGCTGTGTCCCAAATATTTTGATAAGTTGTGTCTTCATTTTCATTTGTTTCCAGGAACATCTGAATTTCCTGCTTGAGTGAGTCTCTGACCCAGTGGTTCTTAAGGAGTATGTGGTTTAGTTTCCAAATTCTGTGACTTTTAATAATTTTCTGTTTGTTGTTAAATGTTAGTTTTACTCCACTGTGGTCTGAGAAGATATTTGGGATGATTTCAATGCTCTTGAATTTATTGATGCTGTCTTTGTGGCCTATCATGTGGTCTATCCTTGAGTATGTGTTATGTGGATTTGAAAAGAAGGTGTATTCCAGTTTTTTGGAGGTGAAGGACACTGAAAATTTCCAAGAGGTCTAGTCTGTCAATCTCTTCATTCAATTCTCTTGTATCTTTATTGGTTCTCTGCTTTGTTGATCTGTCTAAGAGTGAGAGTGGAGTATTGAAGTCTCCCACTATTATTGTATTACTATTGATGTATTTTTGAAATTCTTTCAGTAAGTGCTTAATGTATTTAGATGGTGCCTCATTGGGTGCATAGATGTTAATAATTTTTAAGTCTTCTTGGCTGATTGATTCTCTAATCATTATGTAATGTCCTTGCCTATCTTTTATTACTTTATTTAATTTAAAATCTATCGTGTCTGAGATGAGAATGGCTGTTTCTGCCCTTTTTTATGGTCTGTTAGCTTGTATGATAGTTTTCCATCCTTTCACTTTAAGTCTGTGTTTATCTTGTTGTGACAGATGGGATTCTTGCAAGCAGCATATGATTGGGTTATGTTTTCTGATCCATCCCCCCACCCTGTGCCTTTTGATGGGTGAGTTTAAGCCATTGACGTTTATTGATATTATGGATTTAATGTATTGTAGTGCCATTGTTCTAAAAAAAATAATATTGTTGCTCTGATATAGTGCCAGTATTATAGTGATGTTCTTGTTTATAAGAGGTCTTTTAGAACCTCTTTCAGGGCCGGCTTGGTGATGGTTGCCTCCTTTAACTGTTGTTTATCTAAGATGGTTTTGATCCCTCCATCTATTTTGAATGAAAGTCTAGCAGTATATATTGTCCTTGGTTGAAACCCTTTTTCATTCAGGGCTTGATAGATATCTTGCCACTCCCTTCTGGCTTTTAGAGTTTGAGTGGAGAAGTCTGCAGACAATCTTATGGGTTTTCCCTTGTATGAGACTTTTTGTTTCTCTCTTGCAGCCTTTAGGATCCTTTCTTTATCCTAACTTCTTCTCATTTTGACTATGATGTGTCTTGGTGTCATCAGGTCTGGGTTGATTCTGTTTGGTACTCTCTGGGCCTCTTGAATCTTGATGTCCTTTCTGTTATTCAGGTCTGGGAAGTCTTCTTCTATTATTTCCTCTAGAATGTTTGCTTCCCCTTCCTCTCTTTCTTCCACTGGCAGGCCAATTATGCAAATGTTACTTCTTTTAAGATCATCCCACATATCTCTGTTGTTGTTTTCAGTGTCTCTAAATCTCTTTTTAAGTTCTTTCACTCTTTCTTTGTTTTCTCTAGCTCATCCTCTGTCTGACTAATTCTGTTTTCTGCTTCTATTAGTCTGCTTTCCCTTGCCTCAGCTTCTTTCTTCATTACAGCTATTTCAGGTTTCAGTTCTCTAATTGCCTCAAGATAATCAGTATGCTCCTTGGGGGTCTCAACTGTTGTTTCCCTAATACTGCCATTCCTTTCCTCCAATGTTGTTTTGATTTCTGTGATTAATAAGTTTATTATTGCTTGCATACTTTTCTTATCTATGGTTACTTCTGTCTGATTTGTAGTTCCTTCTGGGCTCTTGTCTTCATTCATTGTTGTAGCTGTTTTATTTGTTTTTGATCTACCCATTTTTTTGATTTATGTTTTTCTTTTTTTATGCTCTGTTGTTCCTCAGTTGTTGTGTCTTGAGCACAAGCCACACTGCCCTAAATACCTTTATGACAATTGCCCTCACCAACCTCACGAATTACAGTAGCAACTGAAGCAAGTATTGAAGCAGTTTAATCACTACCAGTTAGCCAAACAATTTCTCCAGTCTGTGAAAAAATAGTAACCAAATCCCAGTGAAGAAGAAAGAGAAAGGAAAGAAGGGATAGCAAGAATAGACAGTTATGCAAATCTACTATCCACTGTATAATCTAGGGGTAACAAGAGGGGAAAGGGAACTAGAGCAGAGATACACACATAGAGAGTCCACTCTGAGTCAGATTTCTTCCCCAAAATAATTCACAAATTCAGAAAGGCAAAGAAGAAGGAAGAAGTGTGTGACAAGATAAAAAAAAATAGAAGAAAAGAAAAAAGAGACAAGAGAGAGAAAAGATAAGAAAAAGAGCTGTAATTAAAGAGTAGTGAAAGGAAAGGTTTTTTTTATTACTTTATTTTTAATTTAATTTAATTTAATTTTTTTAATTAGCTAGGAGGAGGAGGGAGGAGAGAGTCTGTAGAGGAGGTAGGAGTAAGGAGACAAGTTCCTCCCACAATAGATAAGATGCCCATTAGCCCTGCAATGAAAGATACCTTAAGAGTTAATTCTGCTCACCCTAAAGGGGGGGAAGATATATGCCTTTATATAATATTAATAATAAAATAGAGCAGGGTAAAAAAAAAACCCTATCCCAGATTACCTCAAACCTTGTGATCAGAGGCAGCTGATTGTTAAGAATGAGAAACAAACAAAAAAAAAAAACCTCAGGACTAGACAAGGATAGCTGAAATAGACAGGTAAGCAAATCTACTATCCACTGTATATTTTAGGGGTACCTAAAGGAGGAAGGGAAGTTGAGCAGAGATACTCGCAGTGACAGTCCAACTCTGAGTCAGAATTCTTCCCCAGTTAATTCCCAAATGTGTATCAGTGAATTCAAAAAAGCACACTGTTTGGTGGTGTGGGGGCTGGGGCCTGTGGCTTTGGCAGCTGTAGGATTAAGGAAGAAAGGATGACAAGAATGAGAAAAAGAAAGAGAGAGAGAAAAAAGAAAAAGATAAGAAAAAGAACAGTCATAAAAGAGCGGTGAAAGGAAAGAGTTATTTATTTATTTATTTATTTTTAATTATTTAATTAGCTATGTGGGCTGAGGTGGGGGGTGTTGGCTACTTAGAAAGAAAAAAGGCCAGAGGTTTCAGAAGGGTATTTACTTAGAATGAATGATACTCCCTGGTGGGACAGGAATTTTGGTAAAGAAAGAGGCTCAGCAGAGGAGCCTGCTAGGAGCTTGTCCCAGGGACTGGTTATGGGTGGGGGGAGGGGGAGGAGGTATGCTTAATAATTTTAAAGAAAGAAAAAATTTTTCCTCTTTTTTTCTACTCTTTTTTAACCCAAATTAAGTTATAGTCACCGCCGTGGTCTCACCGCTAGGACCCCTTATTGACTGGCCTACTAAAGGCAGAAAATCCTACCATTTCCAGAAATGTGGTCAGAGCTCAAGCCACTAGTAGCTTCTCAGTCTGCCATGTTCCGGGAACCTTCCACTCACTAGTTTTAAGGCTGATAGTAATGCATGTTCCACCAAGATAATTCTATTTTAGTGTTAATTTAGGTACTGCCACTGTTTTAGATTTTTAGTTTTTGGTATACAAAGAAATTTCTTTCTTCCTTTTTTTACAGTATGTTATTTCTACCTAGAAAACTTAAATGTATGAAATGTATATCTTAACATTTTCAAGTTAGTCTACAATAAATGAATATAAAAACATTACCTGGGAAATTGCATGTATATATGCTATGTTAAAGTAGCTATAAGAATTTAATATTTATTCTTATATATCATTAAAATGAATTAAAATTATTCCCATACCAATGTAAAATATAAATAGCCTACAAACAGACTCTTTGTGTCATAAGAAATCAATATTCTATGTGTTCTCAGAAATTAATTTTGTATATATTGTGCTGTTTCTGCTAGAACTGTTTTACTTGTATATATATTTAGGAAAAAAAAGAGCATTTGAGCAAAATCAGTCTGTAGCTATTTTCAACAACAGTTGACTACACAGAGAAACAAATAAGTTTGTATATTTCAAATTCTTGAGTATTCTTTAAATGCTGATGGTTTTATGTACAGTTGGATACTTTTCCCCCTAAATGCAATTTATATTGACATGATGTGTGAAATGCTCAAATGAAACTTCTACTTACAAGTCAAAAACAAGTGGCCTCAGTGTGCTTCTTTATTACTATGTATGCAACTAAATGTGTGCAAAGGAGGTACAACAGGACATTCTGGCTCAGTGCAGTGGCTTTTACAAATTTACTATCACAAACTCAATTCATTAGATTATATCCATAGGAATTATCTTTAGAAAAGAAAGGGAAAATTGAATGTACCTATAAAAAAGGAACTTCAAACTTATCTGTCAATGTTTAGGAGGAGATGGCAGAAATAAAAGAATAAACACAATACTTTTCATCTCTAGTAGAATTTAGAACTCAATAAGTGATATTACAATTTAAAATCATTAAGATAAGTATACAGAAAAATAAAATTTATAATATTACAGTAACTGAAATGTAAATCTGGGAGTCGGAGTCGGGTGGTAGCACAGCAGGTTAATCGTAGGTGACACAAAGTGCAAGGACCAAAGGACCAGCATAAGGAAATGTAAATATATGCAATCACTATGGAAAATAGGATAGCAGCTTCTAAAAAAAAAAGAGAGAGAGAGAAAGAAAATTCAAGTTGTTGTGTAATTTGACAGTGTCACTTCTGGGTTTTTATCTGAAAAAAACAAAATCATTATCTCAAAAAAAGATATCTACAACCTAAGTACATTGCAACACTATTTACAATTATGAAGACACTGAACTACTTATGTGACTCCAAATACATAAATAAGGAAGTCAAATAAAGCACATGTGCACACTCATACACACATGTAGATATGTATATAAATATTCAGTCATGAAATTAAGAAGTTGATATTCTCAATGACATTGATGAATCATGAGGACATTAAGCTAAGTAGAAAAATGTCAGATGGAAAAAGACAAATACAAGGAAAAATTAGGTCTTTCCAGAAGTAGGGGAAGGAAATGGGTAGAGTAATAAGATGAAAAGATAACAACTTATAGTTACAAAATAAGTTCTGTGGATGTAATTACAAAATCATAGCTATAGCTAACAATACTGCAGTGTAAATTTGAAAGTTACTAAGAAAAATCTTAAAAGTTCTCATCACTACAAAAAATATAGCTATGTGTGGTGATAGACATATAAGTTAAATATCGGGCCATTAATATGTTGTTAACCTAAAACTAATGCAATATCATATGCTAGTTATACCTCAGTTAAAAATTAAAATGCTAGGGAGTAAGGCGGTGGCACGGTGGCTAAGTGCAGTTGGCACAAAGCACAAGGACTGGCATAAGGATCTCAGTTCCCCCAGCTCCCCACCTGCAGGGGAGTCGCTTTACAGGCAGTGAAGCAGGTCTGCAGGTGTCTTTCTCTCTCCCTCTCTGTTTTCCCCATCTCTCTCCATTTCTCTCTGTCTTATCCAGCAACAACAGCATCAATAACAACAACAGTAATAACAACAACAAGGGCAACAAAAGGGAATAAATAAATAAATATTTTTTAAAAATTAAGATGCTGCAGTACTGGATGTAGCACCAATAATAAATCATTAGACTTGCAAGCTAGGCTCCAAGTTTAATTCCTGGCATCTCATATGCCAGAATGAAGCCCTGGTTTTCTCCTGTTTCTCCTCCTCTGGCTCCTTTTCTTCCTCTTCCTCATCTTCTTCTTCCTCCTTCTCTCATAAATAAAAATAAAATGTTTTAAAGAATGGAAATGAGATATCACAAATCTGGAATTTGTGGGAATTGAAAATGTTCTTTAATATTATTTCTTTATGGGGGGAATTAATGGTTTACAATCAATAGTAAAATACATCAGTTGGAACATATATAAAATTTCTCAATTTTCCACATAACACTCTAACCTGCCACTGGAAACATTCTTAGATAGTCAACATTTCTGCTGAGAAGTAGAATACATCTGCAATTTATAAATTAAAAAGTAGAAACCAGGTTTATATTTAAGATCATAACAACTATTAGAAAAAACTAGTGAGATTCACTTTAACAGGAAATAAAAGATAAAATACATCATAGGAAAATCAATCAAACCTTATACAATATAATCAATGGAAAATGGAGAAAGCACAAATTACCAACATCAGTCATGAAAAGTGAGGACATAACTACAGTTTTATAGCTATTTAATTCAAAAAAGGTATTTTACAGTATTTGCTAATGGCATATTTTTTAAAACCTATACTGACAAATATAACAACCAAATAAAATTTTTGTTACCTCAGTACTTGCAAAGATCCCAAGATTTTAGTTTTAAAACCTTATAACAGCAGTAACACAGTTATGACCCTATGACTTCTCTATCAGATTTACAATAGTTTTTTCAAAGAAAATTTTTTGTATATCCTACCAGAATCATTTTTTTAAATAAAAGCATGTTCCAATCCATGCAATGAGATATAAATTGTCCTAATATAACTCCCCTGGTCTGCATCTTCCAAAAAGAGTAACAATAATCTATAGTTTAACTTAATGGGGATGCCAAAGTACTCAATGAAACATTAGCAAATCTAATTCAATCATACACAGAAATAAGGTAAGTATATCATGATTGGATAGATTCATCTAAGAATTTAGGTGACTGGGTTAGCATTGTAAATCATTTGGAAACTCAAGTATATCCCCATTTTAAAAGACAGAGGAACAAAATCTTAAATCCAGGCAGACTTGTATACACAGAAAAATAAAGAAAAACAACAGGTGGGGGGTAGACAGCATAATGGTTATGCAAAGAGACCTTCATGCCTGAGGCTATCAACTCCCAGGTTCAGTCCCCTGAACCACCTTAAACCAGAGCTGATCAGTGATCAGTGCTCTGGTAAAAATAATAAATAAATAAGTAAGTAAATAAATAAAGACAGAGCCAGAGCAAAAGATTCCACAGCACCAAAGTTTCCTTCAGTACATTGGGGATCCAACTGGAACCTAAACCATGAGCCTGGCAGAGCAAGCACACTATCCAAATAAGCTAAGAATCTTAGCATTTTGTGGTATAAAATAGAATGTAGCAAAACTAAACATAGCAACTATTCATTTCATATTTTTCAAAGAAAATTCTTTGTTGGTTTATATGTAATTATATCACATTTTCCAAAGTAAATTAATTAAAAAAAAAAAAGGAAGAGGATTGTCAACCCCTCAGCTCTATTACTCTGCTACTAGTTGCAGATGCCACCATGACTCCAACCTGACTTCCCTTGGCAGATGACCTCATCTATGTGTCTTGGATCTCCACCTCTCCAGAGCCCTGCCCCTCTAGGGAAAGATAGAGACAGGCTGGGGGTATGGATCGACCTGCCGATGCCCATGTCCAGCATAGAAGCAAATACGGAAGCTAGATCTTCTGCATTCTGCACCCCATAATGATCCTGGGTCCATACTCCCAAAGGGATAAAGAATAATAAGGCTACTAATGGAGGGGATGGGATACAGAATTTTGGGGGTAGCAATTGTGTGGAATTATACCCCTCTTGTCCTGTGTTTCCCAGTTGTGACCATAGACTATGAGCTCAGTCTGACAGAGACTCAGGTTATAAAGGCTCCAGTACCAAATATGAATATACACGAATTCTGAGTCAGACTGGTGTGATAAACAGTTAATTGTATCTATATATTTTCTTCAAGTTTGGTAGCTACTCTTTGCCCTAATCCATCTTTCTAGTTCTATTTTTAATTCTGAGGCCATCTTCCCCAAAACATTTTTTTTAATTTATAAAAAGGAAACATTGACAAAAACCATAGGATAAGAGGGGTACAACTCCACGCAGTTACTACCACCAGAAATCCGTAGCCCATCACCTCCGCTGATAGCTTTTCTATTCTTTATCCCTCTGGGAGTATGGACCCAGGGTCATTATGGAGTGCAGAAGGTTGAAGGTCTGGCTTCTGGAATTGCTTCCCTGCTGAAAATGGGCATTGACAGGTCGATCCATATTCCTAGCCTGTCTCTCTCTTTCCCTAGTGGGGCAGGGCTCTGGGGAAGCAGGGTTCAAGAACACATTGGTGGGATTGTCTGTCCAGGGAAGTCTGGTCAGCATCTGGAACCTGGTGGCTGAAGAGAGTTAACATATAAAGCCAAACAAGTTGTTGAAAATAAATCACACAAATAAAACAATTATGTCCTCAAAGATCTTGTGCTTTAAGATCATAAGCTGTAAAATGAATATATGGTACATTTCTAAAGTGATTCTTTGCAAAGGGAATATTAAAATAGAAAAATAAGATCACCAGGGGCCAGGAGGTGGCACACTTGGTTGAGCGCACTTCTTACAGTGTGTAAGGACCAGAGTTCAAGACCCCTGTCCTCACCTGCAGGGGGAAAGCTTCACAAGTGGTGAAGCAGGCCTGCAGGTGTTTCTCTGTCTTTCTCCCTTTCTATCTCCACCTTTCCTCTTGATTTCTGGCTGTTTCTATCCAATAAATAAAGACAATGATTTTTTTTTAAATATTTAAAAAAGAAAAGAAAAGGGAGTCGGGCGGTAGCTCAGCAGGTTAAGTGCATGTGGCGCAAAGCGCAAGATCTGGTTAGGATCCGGGTTCAAGCCCCTGGCTCCCTACCTGCAGAGGAGTCCCTTCACAAGCAGTGAAGCAGATCTACAGGTGTCTCTCTGCCTCTCTTCCTCTCAATCTCCCCCTTTTCTCTCAATTTCTCTCTATCTCTATCCAATAACAAATAAATAAAAAATAAAAACAATAAAAAAGAAAAATAAGATCACCAAATGGATTTGAGAAAAATGCAAAAAAATTCAGAAATCAAAAAGTCAGTAATAAATTTTGTAAAGAATGTCAGATTACTGCACATTATATATAAGGAGGAATTTAGTACAGTGGTAAATTTATATAAAATGTTGTAAAGACAGGCATACAAAGGTTTAGAGAACAAACTATAAAAATAGAACTTACATCATGGGCAGAGTAATTTTCAAGACATCAAATAATATCAGTGAGAACTGGGCAGGTTGTTTTCTACAATTGAAAGAAGATAAAACCACAGATTTTATGACTATCCAAAACCCAAAATAACAGTTAAAGAACATTTCTGTATGGAGTATGAAAAAATAACAACACACAAAACAACAATTAAAAAAAAGATACTTTTCTAATAACATGAAATCAATTATTGAAACAGCTTCCTGACTATCATAGTAAAAATATAGATTCAAAGGATAATTTTTCTCATACCAACTAGAACAAATAACCATTTAACTATAATTAAAATCTATTAAATTATTTTTCAGAAACGGTATTTTCAACTAATGAAAGTTGCATTCACTCTCCTATAGATAATTTATAAAACAGGGCTAGCTAATGGAAGTTTCTACATCTCTTTTGACCAGTACAATAGCTACAGCCATATGTGACTCGGAGCCCCTGAAATGTGGCTACTACTATGAATGAAGAAATGAACTGCATTTTGAAAAATGCAGTTTGAAAAAACTTATTTGCATTTAAAAGTCATAATGGCTAATTTGCATATTTGCTAATCAGATTTAAGCACTATAATTTAAGAATGGTGTACAAAAGATAATGGCAAACTTATGGGTAAACACTGTATAGAAAACAATAAACAAAATCTCTGATTTGTGTTGTTAAGAAAATCAAGCAGGGGGCTTGGTGGTGAAACACTCCTGATTTAGCACACATGTTCAAGGACCCAGTCTCCACCTTCAGGGGGGAAGGTTTCACAGTCAGTGAAGCAGCATTACAAGTTTCTCTCTTCCACTCCCTCTCCATCTCCCTCGCCTTTTTCAAAGTTTCCAATGAAGGGACTGGGACATGGAATTTTGGTGGTGGGAACTATGTGAAATTGTACTCCTGTTATCTTAAGATCTTTTTAATAATTATCAAATAACTACTAAAAATTTAAAAACACTCTCTTCTATCAAATGAAATAAATATTTTAAAGCAAGCAAAGTAAAGGAAATCATAATCAACAGTATGATGTGAGGAAGAATACATATAGAACATTTTAAAGACTTTAAGAGGACAATGAATATTTTTCTTTATTTTTAATCGCTACCAGGGTTATTGTTAGAATTTGGTGTCTGAACAGTAAATCCATTACTCCTAGTAGTCATTTTTCCCTTTTATTTTTATTTTTTTCTTTATTCATATTAGGGAGATACATAAAAGGAGAGACACTGGTAGTACTGTTTCATCACTTATTAAATTCCTTCCTCTCCCCCCATAGGTGGCAATTATATAGGGGAAAACAAAGATGCTATAGATATACTAATAAATATCAGAAATTATAGGACTTAAGGTAAAATACTTATAATATAATATCTTATAATTTTGTAAATCAATACTAAATCACTAATATTTTTTTTTATATAAATCAGTGAAATCCAGGGAAAACCTCTAAAGAGCAACTAAGTATACAATGGCTTCATTCAGACTCGTGACACTACTGTTGTGGTATCTAGTATGCCTAGAAACTGGCTGGGTGTTTTGACTACAGAAAAAAATGACAGTAATTTTCTAATTGTCATATGATTGTAGAAATACACTGAATTCCAACTAAGAAAAGGAGACTAAAAATCAGAAATCTATCTCATTTGTATTATAAGAAAAAATGCTAAAAACAAAAGTAAAACACATAATCTGGAAAATAACATCCTGACAGAGTTGGATTCACCCAAGGAATATAAACAAAGTGAAAAAATGCGATTCATCAAGATAATCTTTTTTTTTAAATTTTTTATCATCTTTATTTATTAGATAGAGACAGCCAGAAATCTAGAGGGAAGGGGGTGATAGAGAGGAAGAGAGATAGAGAGACATCTGCAGCCCTGCTTCACCACTCGCCAAGCTTTCCCCCTGCAGGTGGGGACCAGAGGCTTGAACCTGGGTCCTTGTACACTGTAACATGTGCGCTCAACCAGGTGCGCCACCGCCCGGCCCCATGATCAAGATAAACTTAACAGGTTAAAAAAAATGAATTAAATTAAATTTCAAAAATCAAGTAATTTCCTAACATATTAGGTGTAGGAAGAAATGCCTTTATGCTGACTTAAAATAATTATAATCAATTTTGTTGACAGTGAGTTTTCTGTCTGTTTTCATTTGCTTATTTCTTTGTTATGGGATTTACTTTATTTTTTAGCAAGTCTTGTCTTGGTTGAAAAAAATCAAAGCAAACAATTTTTTTTTCAAATTCAGATTAATAATAGGATCCTACTATGAATGATTTCAACTTACCACATTTTAACTTTTCACTTACCCATTACACTTCATTTCTTATTATAACTGAATCCAGTTTTGTTCAGATAGGACTGGTATCCATTTACATATTACAAAGTAAAACTTGCCTAAGCTGTCAAAGATCTAACTTATCTGTCAGATAAGTATTTTGCCACTTTCCCATTAGAACCTGTTATAGTCATGTGAATCTGTACTAGCAAACATGAGTATAATTTGCTTGGAGTTGCTTCTAGAAAAACTTACTTCCTCTCATAATGAAGCAAACATATGGTAGTAGCATTCTTGCCTTAAAGGTGAATCTTATCTTTTTTAATTTTAATTTTATTTTATTTACTTATTTTTCCTTTTGTTGCCCTTTTTTTTTATTTTTGTTGTAGTTATTGTTGTTATTGATGTCTTTGTTGGATAGGACAGAGAGAAATGGAGAGAGGAGGGGAAGACAGAGTGGGGGAGAGAAAGACTCCTGCAGACCAGCTTCATCACCTGTGAAGCGACTACCCTGCAGGTGGGGAGCCAGGGGCCCGAACCAGCATCCTGATTAAGCCAGTCCTTGTCTTCGTACCACTTGCGCTTAACCCACTGCGCTACCGCCGGACTCCCGTGAATCTTATCTTACATCCATGATGCAGAGTGTAAATTACTGAGAATTATATTCAAAAGGGCCAAACAAGACTAGTAAATTGAAGACACTGTTAAGCTGCTCTGTTAGTATTGGGTGGTCTATGTCTACACATCTTAGCATGGAACATTATCAATGTTGCTATTGCTTTAAGCAAATGTAGGTAAAGAATTTTCTAGCTACTGCTGAAAATACTCATAAAATTATGAAACATCTCAAGTTCTTTTATGATTGATCTATCCCTATTTCCAGTTCAAAAGAATTCAGAAGGGGTATCTTGGTCTTCTTTCCTTATAAAAAATAATGTATATTTTCAGTTATGAATTCCCATGTAATAGATTAATTCAAAATCTAGTGGCTTGTAGCAGTAATTATTTATTATTTATCATTATCTATTATAATACTGTGTTCCTTAACTTAACTGGACTTTTATTTTTTCAGTGCCACAAAGCATTGTTGGCTGAAGATACAAATGTGCTCTTATTTGGCTGCCTTCAGCTGGAAATATGACTGGGATGGGACGTTCAAGATGGCTTCATTCACACTCGTGACGCTCCTGCTGTGGTATCTAGAATGCCTATAAACAGGCTGGGTGTTTTTTTCTCTTATCACTTACTAATCTTGTCAGAGTTTTTTCACAGTGTAGTCGGATATCAAGAGAGTGAAAATTGAAGCTGCCAAGACTCTAAAGGGCCAACCTTGGAATTCACACAGCATCACTTCCGTTTCACTCTTTTAGTCAAAACAAGTTGTAGGAGTAGCAGTGTTCCGAGAGAGAAAATAGCTTCCGTTCGTCTTGAGTGGGATGGAAGAAATTGGTCAATAGCCACCTTCTGACTGTATAGTCTATCTTTATAAATCTTACTCCGAACTCATCAGACTTTATTTTTTATTTTCCCTTTTGTTGCTCTTGTTTATTTATTTATTTTTATTGTTGTTGTGGTTATTATTGTTGTTACTGCTGTTGTCCTTGTTAGACAGGACAGAGAGATATGGAGAGAGGAGAGGAAGACAGAGAGGGGAAGAGAAAGATAGATACCTGCAGACTTGTTTCACCGCTTGTGAAGCTCCTCCGTACCCCCCCGCCCCAGGTGGGGAGCCAGAGGCTGGAACCAGGATCATTACCCTTGTCCTTGCGCTTCGCCGTGCATTTAACGTGCTGCGCTACCGCCTGACTTCCCAGACTTTATTTTGCAACGTGTGTGTGTATCACATGATCACATTGTACACTTAAGTGTCTTCCAGTTTCAACTATTATTATACATGAAGACAACTCTCTGAACATAAGCATGGGGGAATTATCTAGTAAAGGAATGATAACTGAAGATTCTAATATTTTAAAGGAATGAGAAGCAACATACAGAGCTAAATTTCTTTCAGTTAATCTAAATTACTCATTATATTACTCATTTAGTAAATGAATAACTTTTGATATCCAAATTACCAAAAGTTAATATAATTTATAGTAGTTAATATTATATTATACCTTATTGGTCAGCTTTTTCAAATTTAACTATTTTAATTCAATAAACATTTATTCTTCTTTTCACACAAACACCTAAGCTTATAAATTAGTATATATATGAACATGAATATATATGTACTCATATGCATAAATTGGTGTTTTGTGACAATTCATATTCATACACTGTACTTATGTACAAATTCATATACATACATTGGTAATGTATATAAAGAAAAATGAAAGACACTCAGCTCAGAATTATTACAACATCCATAGTCTACAGCTGAGTTGGTAATTAAACAGCCATTCTCCCACTGACAGGCCTGAAGCTATGTAGCACTCATCCCAAGAATATTACTGGATCTAAACTCATACTGAAAATCACCACTAAATTGGTTTATTTCAGATTCAGTCTCTCTAGTCAGAGGGTGAAAAATTATGAAATTTGGACTGAGTGGAACCAGTCCTAATTTCAAATAAACTGTATATGGATAGAAGCTAAAATGCTATTTAACATTTTAGTGTAGTTATCATTCAGATTCCAAGTTAGGCTTTTATAAAAGTTTATTTATAGCATGAGGATATATGACTATAAACTGTAATAAAATACAAAAATTCTGATAATCATAATATTTGATGATGTCAATTAATAATGTTCCATCTGTAATCTTGATACAAGAAAAGTAAATCAAAATCAGATCCCTTAATCATTTTTTGAAAAAAAATCTAGCCTAAAATTCATAATAATAAAAATTAAATAGTACATAGGTTATGGTTGGCAATAAAAACATCACTTCTTATGATCTCATTGAACCTATACAATTCCCAGATTTGTATTGTGATCATTGTTTAAAAAACATTTTCTAGTATAAATGTTATTCTGCTCTTTATACTCTTATAAAAGAAGAGAAATGTATCAGTCCTACTTGGAATGGAAACTTCTGAATGAGACAGAATTTGATAGTTAATAGAAGATTTAATATATATATATTATTTGTGAAAAAGTCCTGAAACAAAGGTCTGTTTTACTCCCTTGCCAATACTCCTGCTCCAATTAAATCTTCACCAATTCCAACTTGATTAAAGGTTCCAGAAATTTTCCAGAATGGTTTAATTCCACTCTTTGTTCTGCCAAGAAACTAGGCAGCTGTAAATCCATAGTCACAGTGGAAAATTTCCATAGCCAAATGAATGGCAAAATATACATTACTAGCACATGGCTGTCTTCAGCAGATTGGCTGCTAACATGATCTAAACAAAAAATTCACTCCAAAGATGTTGGAGCACTATAAGGATATCTTGGATCTCTAATTTATGGTGTATGGGGTCAATGATATGAGATTTAATGACAATTACATTTTTTTGCTTTATTACTTAGAAGTCTTCCCTACTAATCTTACTATTTACTTGCCTTTTTATAAAGTTTTAATATTTATTTATTTTCCCTTTTGTTGCGCTTGTGGTTTTTTATTTTTGTTGTAGTTATTGTTGTTATTGATGTCCTTGTTGGATAGGACAGAGAGAAGTGGAGAGAGGAGGGGAAGACAGAGAGGGGGAGAGAAAGATAGACACCTGCAGACCTGCTTCACCACCTGTGAAGCGACTCCCCTGCAGGTGGGGAACTGGGGGCTCGAACCAGGATCCTTATGATGGTCCTTGCGTTTTGCGCTTACTTGCCTTTTTAAGTTATTATTATATTGATTGTTTATCCAAATGGTCTCTAATAAAATGAGAAATAGACTCTTCTATTTTAAGTGTATTATTTGAATTTTCTTTTTTTTTCTTTCTTTAAAATAATCATTTTTTTTTTTTATTGGATAAAGACAGCCAGAAATCAAGATGGAAGGGAGAGATAGAGAAAAAGTACTGCAGTACTTCACCACTTGCAAAGCTTTCCCCCTGCAGGTGAATTCTTTTCTCTCTTGAATTGTCAAGTGGTTTTGGTTCACAAACTTCCTCTAACACATGATGCTATAAACCAGGGCTCATATTCTAAGTTTGGACCCCAAGATCACTTTGACAAGTTGGAAATTTCTCAAGTATGGCCATCCCTCTGAATTCCTCATATGTTCTTTCATAGTTTCTTGTTTAAAATATTCAACTATCTGTATTTTGCCAGTGATTCTTTGACTAGTAGTCAGCACACTGATCATCCTAGAATAACATGTCTATTATCCTTATAGCACAGCTTGTATCTACTTTAATGTTTCATTAAAGAATTCTTTTTAAATTCTGTGTTTGTCCTTAGTCTAATAAAATAGTCTCCATAGGGTGTATTTTCTACAGTGAAGATTCAGTGTCATAGTAAATATTCAGATAAATTTTGTTTTATTGACTTTTGCCACTACTGCTCACTATTGTTTTTGTTATGTTTACTCGCAAAAGATACCATCCATTGAATTTGCAATCTCTAGATAATTGATGATGAGAAAGAATGCCATGGGTTCTGTTTCACCTTCTCCACACATTTTAAATACATATACCAACTGTGTTCCAGCTCAGATTCACGTACTGACTTTGAAAGATGAAGGAAAAGTATTTAATTTCATAAATTTATGGGGAATTAAAAAGTAAGGAAGAAGAGACGATTACAGAGTTCACATCAATGAAAGCAGGATGATGAATAAAAGAACTTATTTTAGTATTTCTGTCATACTGAAACTCTCATACATTCTGAAAAAGAATATCAATAAATATTGAATTGAAGAAAATTAAAATACTTTAGACTCTCTCTCTTTCTCTCTCTCTCTCTCTATATATATACATATATTTAAAAGTTGGAGAGTTGTCTGCACCTGCATTTTTCTCTAATTCAGCGCTTAAAACTTTATACAATTAAATCTTTTCCCTTAAAAGATTTCTTACAGATACACTTGATCTTAAATCACAGAGTTATGATGATTGAGTACAAGTGTAATGTACTTTTCTGACACTCCAAAAAACTAAAACTCTGATATTTTCCTCAAGTAAAAGTTGGCTATATTTTCTGTTTTCAACTTTTCTTTCTTCCTTTCTCCCTTCTTTCCTTCCTTCTTCCTTCCTTCCTTCCTTTCACCCTTTCTTCCTTCTTTCCTTCCTTCCTTCCTTTCTTTCTTTCTTTCTTTCTTTCTTTTTTCTTCTCCTCCTCCTCCTCCTTCTCCTCCTTCTTGTCCTTCTCCTCCTCCTTCTCCTCCTTCTTGTTCTCCTCCTCCTCTTCCTCCTCCTTCTTCTCTTCCTTCTCCTTCTTTTAATCAGAGCCCTGCTCAGCTCTGGTTTCTGGTGTTTCTGGGGATTAAATCTGGTACCTTAGTGCCTGAGACATAAATTCTCTTAGCTTAACCATATAACCATTAAGCTATCACCTCAGCCCAGGGTTTTTCATTTAATATACCCCACTTGGTCTTCCTCATATCCATTCATTAGAAGCAGTGACAGTATTGTTTTATCGTAGCCTTTTTATTTTTACATCTGACCTCATAAAAAAGTTTCAAGTATTAACTTATACTTCTGTTTACTAGAAGAAACTTTGAGAATTGGTGTCATCTATATGTGTTTAGTACTCCCTTAAAATGATGATGAATGAACTTAGAAGTTTAGTGTTTTTGAGACATAATTAATTCAAATCATAGAGTAGAAATAGGTCTATGCAAATGACACTTGTCCTTTTGTGAGTTTTAGTAGTCTGTGTTTTTCACAAAACTTGTCCATTTAATCTAGTAACTATATAGTTGTCTCTAATATTTTCTTTATAATTTTTATGTCTATAGTAGTGTCAATCTTTCATCATTTCCAATTCTATTACATTATGCCCCCCCCCCATTTTTCTTGTGTAGTTAGTAGGGTTAAATCTTTATATCTCTTTTTCATATACTTTTTAATTTTTTTCCTTTTTGTTGCCCTTGTTTTATTGTTGTTACTGTTATTATTGTTGTTATTTATGTCATGGATAGGACAGAGAAATGGAGAGAGGAGAGTAAGATAGAGAGGGGAGAGAAAGATAGACAGCTGAAGATTTCCTTCACAGCCGGTGAAGTGACTCCACTGCAGGTGGAGAGCCAGGGGCTTGAACCAGGATCCTTACCCCAGTCCTTGCACTTGGCTCCATGTACGCTTAACCCACTTCCCTATTGCCCGACCCACATTGTTCATATTTTTAAAGAACTAGGTTTTTGATTTGTTTGGTTTTTCTATTTGTGTTTCTGTTTTAATTCTCATTAATTTTTGGTGTAAATTACAATATAACAGCAAAACACACAAGACAAAAAAAAATTCTGCTTCATTTGATAAGCTGTTTCTCTTTCTCTAGTTTCTTGATGTGGAAATCTAGGTGACTGACTTTAATGCTTTTCCTAATTTATATATATTATGCTATGAATTTTCCTCCAGATACTACATTTGCTACATCCCACAAATTTTAATAAATTTTCTTCTAATGCTCATTTGATCCCAAATACTTGTTCATTTCTGAGATATTTTTGGACACATGATGTATTTGTAAACATGTGGTCTAATTTCTAGATATATGGACAATTTTTTTTTTTAGTCACCTTCCTACTATTAACTTGCAGTTAATTCCACAACATATTTGATATGCTTTTCAATTTTTTAAACTTTTTTCACTTATTGTTCTAGCATAAGCAAGAGACAAAAAAATGGATATTTATTTTCTAGCATTGCACTTTTCCACACAGAAGGAAAATTAATGAGAACAAAATGACATTCTCACAGCTCAAGTAGTAAAAATTAATTCTTTGACAAGGGTCCCTGAACAAAGCCCTTCTTAGGAAACTAGAATGGAAAACGCAATGGATAGACAGATTACAAACGGAAACCAATTTATTCATAGTGGAGAATGAAATCTTCATGAAATCTTACAACAAGGAGGTGTTTGAGAAGACACCAGGAAAGTACATTAGCTAATGCCCCTCATATATGACCCAGATTGTAGGTTTCTAATTCTTCCAGATAAATGAAATCCAATAGGTATGCATTAAGTCTGGTATGGAGCAGACAGATCTTTTTTCTCTCTCTCTCTCTGTGTTGTGTCCAAAATCTGACAGGTAAAACTTTGGAATTTCTTCTCTCCATCATTGCTGGTCATCTCCATCAGGAAAAGCTTGTGGGCCTCTCCAGGACTTTGTCCTCAATGTGAAACAACAATGGTAGAGACTGTCCCACTCTCTGAAGGGAGACTTGGGTCAACATACCCTGCCACCCGAAGAAGACAAGTCCTGAAATGAGTGCAGCCTAGAATGTTCTCAGTATGACCATGGAATGAGAGCTCAGGCCTACAAAGATGCAGAGGTTACACAGGCTACTGTGCTCCCCAACAATACCTTTGGCCTACCTGCATGTTAGCTATTGTGCTCAAGCAAAAATTAGTAAAGTCATGAGCACCTTGGAATATACCTAAAATTTATTTCCTAGATCCTTCCAACCTGAAGACCCCAGATCTCATTTGATGTGAAAGAACTCCAACCACTCCTTATTGTTGGGAGTCTTTCAGTAAGGGGATAAGCTTCTTGGGTGGAAAATGGAAAATACAGATTTAGATGTTTTTCATAATGTGTGTTAAACTCAGAAAAAAATCCTATCTGTCCAAAACAAAAGGCAAGTGTGAAAGGTCTGTTAAGCTTCTTCACTCTTAACTTCACTGTTGCTTTCCTCATCTTTTTCTTATAGAAACCAGTTATTAAATTTACTGAATAAAACACACACATATCTTTTGTGTTATCCTTCTTTGTTCTATCACCTTGAATTCCTTATTCCTCAAAGGCTATTTATTCCTATATCTCCAGTTCTCCTTTCAAATTTCTTAGTGTTTATGGCGATTTTTGAGATTTTTAAGGTCATTTCTGGTGCCGTTTAAAACTAAAACAAAATGAAGTGCTGTGCAGATGTCTCCTCAAGGCTCTGCCACTATACACAGAGTATTATGGTACTTTCTGGGCTTTCCCCCAACCAATTTTGACAAGTCACTCGGGGGTGTTGACCTAAAAAGTCTGCCTACTCCCCCTTGCTCTCTTGCTCTCTGGCCGGGTGGTGAGGTAACAGGGGACAACCATTTTTTTGGCTAGCTACACGTGGCCTGAACCACCCATCTGACCCAACAATAAAGATTTGTGTTCCCTCTGTACTTAGATTCTCTCTCCTTTGCATCCCACCACCGTGTCAAGAAACAGTGAAGTGCTTGACCTCAACTGCTGAAGTCTTTTGAATTTAGAATACTGAGTGATAAGTACTTTAGTGTTCAGTTGTACCTCTTATAAATCAAAGAGAAATGGAAAAATACAATAATTTTGCTGTAATTTAAAAAACAAAAATCTTTGCTGGTAGTTGATGCTTTTTATTGAAACATAATTTATGATTCTCTGGAAACATGTAATTCAGGATTCTCTTTAAAACAAACTTTTCTAAAATATGACTTTCCTCACAAACTCAGAGAACCTATAACTTATCCTGCCCTTCTGTATTATGGACAACATTTAAGCTTATCTTGCTAATATTCAAGACCAGCAATTTGACTTCTTTTAAGAATCTGAGAGCATGCAAGTTATTTTTTTAACAATAATTGTTCACTGGTGGATCAAAATTCTGTACTCATCTGATTTAGAGCATGGGATACAAAGCTAGACTCAAGCAGATAACAAAATGCTTTGCAATTTATGAACTGTGAAGTAAATAAGCATGGGCATAGAGTCTGTCACTGGCTAGGTTAAGAAAGTAGCCTAATTAACTTCACAGGGCCAAGGGTTTCACTGTCTCTAATCAGTGAAGTGACTTTGTGCATACAATTTTCGTATTTATTTTCTCATATATTATGCGACTAAATTCTACGGAATAAGGAAGGGTAAAATTTAGAAATCACAAGAATACCATCTTAACTAATCAAAACATAAAAACTGTTAAAATTATAACAAACAATAAAAAGATTTGCATTTTTAACACATGTTCTATATGTGAAGACAATTCATTTACATATTATTTAAATTATAGGGATATTCTGATACTTTAAAGATCATTTTACAGACTCTTAGCTCTTCTTTACAGTAAATGAAGTTCCATTTGTCCATTTAAAATGCTGAATCTTTAATGTGTCCCTCTACTCTTCCTGTCTTGTCCTTCTTTTAGTCCAGAGTTTAGTGCACTTTTATAACTCCATTAATTTCCACAACATGCCACACAGAATCAGAGTGGTGGTGGTGGGGTTAGGGTTAGGGGTTAAACTTCTTGTGTTACCATTGACCTTTGTGTCAAATGTGCAGATAACCTTACGATTTCATCTTTTCTTACTATGCACATTTTACATGATTTAAGTTCACTTACATGTCAACTTTACTTTTTTCAAGATAAAGACTTGAATTTAACCTGAACTCTCTGTCACTGAATCTGTCTTTTTTTTTTTATATATAACAATTTAGGACAAATCTCCGCTGTATAAAAACTGAAGAAATCCCTTGGGGAGGATTTAGTGAGATGAATTTTTAAAATAATGATATTTTCAAAGAAAAATCTGGAGCAATTTCTAATAGATATTGAGTTGTTTATATAAAAATATAAATAATTTGAAATAAAAATTCTTTCATATGCTACTATATCATGTAAGCACTTTCCCTCAAACATTTTACTTTATAAGAAAACAAGAATAATAATAGCAATAATTATATATTAGGCTTTCCTAATTTGCAAAATTCACATCATTTAATTTTGATAAAAACATAAGATAATCATTTTTATTATACTAATTACTAGTAGTTAAAAGACAAACAAGGAAACAAGACTCTGGCAGTGGTGCTATTGGTAGAGTTCAAGGGATGAGAGGTCAAGACCCAGGTCCCTATTTGCAGAGAGGAAGCTTCATGAGAGGTAAAGAAGTATTGCAGGTGTCTCACTTTCTTTATCTCCCTCTCTCTCTCTCTCTCTCTCTCTCTCTATATATATATATATATATATATATATATATCTTTATTCCCTCTCAATTTCTATATTTGTCCAGAGTAAATAACTAAAATATTTTAAAAAGGAAACTTGAAAAGCATAAATTGATTGGTAATAAATACTAAACCCACGAATCCAACTTAGTTATGTTAAGTGTTAAACTTTAAGCTTTTAACCATTCTCTTAATTTCTGTGAAGAAGTACAGTTTTCAAGCAAGCAAAATTCAGAATACAATTTTTCATATAAAAATATTTAAATATTTTAATAATTATTCTCTTACAGACCTAAATTTCAAGTCACATAATGCAAAACAAGAAACCATTTTGTATTTCATAGTGTGTCATGATTATAAAAATGCATTGCCCTTCTTTATTTTTTTAATTCCCACCAAGTTTATATCTGAGGTTCAGTGGTTGCACAATAATTCCACAACTCCAGGTGCAATTTTTTAAAAAAATTTTCTTTCTCTTTTTGATAGACCGAGATAAATTAAGAAAGAATGAGAGAGAGGGAGGGATATATATATATATATATATATATATATATATATATATATATATATATACATACAGAGAGAGAGAGAATGAGAGAGAGGGAGGGATATATACATATATACAGAGAGAGAGAGAGAGAGAGAGAGAGAGAGAGAATGAGCTATATCATTGGTTTACTGCTTGTGAAGCTGCAGATGGGAGCAGAGGGGCTTGTAATGTGTGGGAGTTTACTGGGTACATCACTGCCTGGCTTTGCAAAATGCAATTTTCTTCTTAAAAAGTAGTATTCATGCGATAAATTAATAAATTTGCCTTGAAAAATATCACATCAATTAATGCTTGTCATATTTTAATCAGTTTATTGAATTTAGTGTGTAAACCAATATGTTATCCCTTAGTCAAAATATTAAAATTACTCTGTGGCATTATCTTAATTTTATGGGTAGAATTTTGCACCCAAAATTCACTTTCTCTAAAAATCTATGGCGTTACCATGAAATATTGAAAGGCCATTTATTATTTGTGTCAGTATGTTCGAAGGTGTATAATACAGTTCAGTATTTAGTTATTTCTTATTAAATATAGAAGTCTAATGGTAATACAAGATCTACAGATAAACTTGCTTTTTCTTCATGAAATGAGAAAGCCACTCCTGCTCTTCTAAACATTTCCTTGAGTGACTAGACAACTTTTCTATATAACTGAAATATCCTAGAGAGAGAGAGAGAGAGAGAGAGAGAGAGAGAGAAACACCTGCACTTATGCTCCACTACTCTTGAAGCTTTCCTCCTGCAAGTGGGGACAGGGAATTCAGCCTGAGTCCTTGAGCACTGTGACATCTCCATTCAACCATGTGCATAATCACCCAGTTCCATGACACATATTTCTTTTTTTTTAATAATTTATTTCTTTATTGGGGAATTAATGTTTTACATTCAACAGTAAATACAATAGTTTGTACATGTATAACATTCCCCAGATTCCCATTTAACAATACAACCCCCACTATGTCATTCATCATCTTTCATGGACCTGTATTCTCCCCACCCACCCACCCACCCCAGAGTCTTTTACTTTGGTGCAATACTCCAATTCCATTTCAGGTTCGACTTGTGTTTTCTTTTCTAATCTTGTTTTTCAACTTCGGCCTGAGAGTGAGATCATCCCATATTCATCCTTCTGTTTCTGACTTATTTCACTCAACATGATTTTTTCAAGGTCCATCCAAGATCGGCTGAAAACGGTGAAGTCACCATTTTTTACAGCTGAGTAGTATTCCATTGCATGACACATATTTCTATGCAGAGATATGTCATAAATTTTCCAACATCTATCATTTGTTTATCTATCTCACTATCATTTATCATCTATCATCTATCTATATATCATCTATCTACCTATCTATATAAAATTAATCAAAATGGGGGGGGCGGGTGGTGGCACATCAGGTTAAACGCACATAGGAGGAAGAGTAAGGATCCTGGTTTGAGTTCCCCAGCTCCCCAGCTGCAGGGAGATTGCTTCACAAATGGTGAAGCAGGTCTGCTGGGCTCTTTCTCTCCCCCTCTATGTCTTCCCCTCCTCTTTGAATTTCTCTCTGTCTTACAACAACAAAAATAAATTCATCAAAAGTGGTAATTTCAACACTATGTTTGTTACAATACTTATTTCATTAGCAATAACTTGAAACAACTCAAGTGCTCAACGACAGAGGAATGAATTAGGAAAGTAATGATATATGCACAACAAAATAGCTTCACAGCCATATAGATATGTGAAGAGAGATGAAATGTTGTCTTTCACTATAGCTTGGATGGAACTAGCAGACTAGAAGGGGGTCATATTAAGTAAAATAAGGCAAAAAGAGAAGGACAAATAATGGGTGATCTCACTAAAGATAAAAATGGAATACCATTGTCAAACAGGAGTAAACCCTTACTCTATGGCTGCAGACCTGAGGTTACCAATGGGAGAGGGAAGTAAGAAATGCCTATAGTCTGCACTAGCAAGAGATTGGCACTTTGGTGGTGGGCAAGGTACAGTAACATATATGCTGAAAAGAACTTAAATTTCATCCCTAAAAGGTGGACAAACTTGTTTTAAAAAAGAAGGAAGAGAAGGAGAAAGAGGGAAAGGGAAAGAGGAGAAGAAGGAGAAGGAGGAAAAGGAATAAGATGGCAGACACACTTTGCAAAAATTTGTAGTTACCATTTGTCAACTGATAAGACTCCAGGGTAATCAGGAGCTTTTTTTTTTTTTTTTTAGTATTAAGAGCTTAAAATTCTTTTTTCCTTTATCTCATAAATGCCATTCCCACCACCAAAAGAGCTTAAAATTATTATAAATGTTCATTGTAAAGCAAAATTAGTAGTAGGATATATACATTAAACTGGGGTTCAGATAATCTTTGACTGCAAAATTTGGTAACAAGAAATAACTTATTAATAACTTATCCCCCAGAGGGATAGAGAATGGGAAAACTATCTGGGGAGGGGGTGGGATATGGAGATTGGGCGGTGGGAATTGTGTGGAGTTGTACCCCTCCTACCCTATGGTTTTGTTAATTAATCCTTTCTTAAATAAAAAATTAAAAAAAGAATAAAACAAACAAAATCAATCAAAAAAAAAGAAAATAAATAAATAATAAAAATAAAAATAAAAAAAAGAATGAGGGAACATATACTCAGAGGTATGGCCTATGCATCAAAAAGTTTGACCCCTAATAAAGAAATAAATTAAAAAATAATAAAACATTTTTTTAAAAGTTTGAGGCATAAAAAAAAAGAAATAACTTATTAAACACCCTTTCCTGAATGTATCTGTGTTAGTGAATAAATAAAAAGGAGTATGTTTTTGAATGATTTACTTGAACATTTTAAGGGCAATTATGAAATTATGGTAGTTAAATGTATACTACTAGATGACCTCATTGAAAAGTTTAGCTAAGATAAAATGTTTAAGAAGTGAGATGATTTATTTTGCTAGTACACTGAAACTCAAACTAATTAAGGGATTTCCTCTAGTTCAGCTAACAATTTCTAGGACCAGGATTAGAGATGTAATCTCGTTAATCTCCAGTCAGTGCTGTTTCCTATAGGATTATAGAGTAACTACAACAGATGAGTGGCTGAGCAAGTTGTGATATATATATATATATATATATATATATATATATATATATATATATATACAATGGAATCTTACTCAGCTATTAAAAAATTGTGACTTCACCATTTTCAGCCAATCTTGGATGGACCTTGAAAAATTCATGTTAAGTATAATAAGTCAGAAACAGAAGGATGAATATGGGATGATCTCGCTCATGCAGAAGTTGAAAAACAAGATCAGAAAAAAAAATCACAAGTAGAACCTGAACTGAAATTGGTGTATTGCACCAAAGTAAAAGAGTCAGGGGTAGGTGGGTGGGGAGAATACCGATCCAAAAAGGATGACAGAGAACCTAGTGGGGGTTGTATTGTTATATGGAAAACTGGGAAATGTTATGCATGTACAAACTATTGTATTTACTGTTGAATGTAAAACATTAATTCCCCAATAAATAAATTTAAAAAATAATAATAATACAAAATATTAAATCATAAAAAAAGAAGCTTCATATCAGTTATTGAAGCTACCTGTTAGCGCATAAACATGCAGTTATCTCAGCCTCTTTAGCACTAAGCATTATGCTCATTAATTTAATAGGTTTAATGTATTTTTTCATTGTTTTAATTTGCAAGTCTTTAATTACTAGACAACTTATGTTATCAGGTGATTATTTTCTACTTAGGATTTTTAAAAATAAATTATCTGCTGTTATTACAGTCCACTTAACTCTAATATCTTTTAATATGTGCTGCCTATCTAAAATAGTACATTATATAATATTTTGTGCATTTTCATGTAGTTATCTGTTGGGAAATTGTGCAGATGTGGTAGAACATTGGCAGGGCCCACATAACATATTTCCATGAAAGTTTTATTTACAGATATCCACCACGTTATCCCCTTAGGGTATTTCTAGCTTAGTTAAAACCATTGCAACAGTTGCTAGGATGCTTCTACCTTCCCAGCATGCATTTCACTTCTCTCCACCCCCTTTTCTAGCCAATCTCGTCCCAACTTGCCACTTCCAGAATTTCTCCCATAAAAGCCCTCCTGCTTCCACCTTTCTCTCTCTTGGTTTTTTTTTCTTCTCTTCAGCAACCCAGAGAAGGGCTGTTAGGCATAGTGGAAGGCAGCCATTTTGCTAGCTCCATGTGGCCTAAACCATCCTGCTGTAGCCCATTTCTGGGGTGTCTGTGTGAATAAACATTTGTGTTCCTGCTCTGCTCCGGTCTCTTCTCTCTCCCCTCCAACACAACCCGACAGTTATCTACCTTCCCAAAATTTGTGTTGATTTAGAAGATATCTATCCCTTGTGGATTTAAACTATAAGAATCTTGTCCTTGGCAATGCAGAAGATGATATCTTAAAAACAACCGTGTTCAGTGGGGAAGCAATTAAAGAAGCCAGAGCTTCAACCTTCTCCATCCCACAATGAAATTGGGTCCATACTCCCAAAAGGTTAAAGAATAGGAAATCTATCAGGGGAGGGGATGGGATACAGAGTTCTGGTGGTGGGAACTGTGCGAAGTTGTACCCCTCTTATCCTATGGTTTTGTCAATGTTTCCTTTTTATAAATATAAAATTAAAACAAAAAACTGGACTTTCTTTGTCTATATTGAATGCATACCTAAAAGCATCAGGCTGATCTGTTTCTTTAATATGTTTATGATAGATTTTAATTATTATTGTCTTTTCTACTTGAGTCTATGTTCCATGATGACATTCACTAATACAATTAAATAGGAATGTATATGTATACTAATGAAGTTAAGGTAAAATATAGTAAAAATGGATTAGTAAACTAGGACAATAATGGTGAAGCCGTAAAATGAAAAGATCTTTAGATTGCATATGCTCAGGCAAAGATGAGCAACATTCTAAATTTAGAAAAAATTAAGTGAAATGTAAAGGGGAAAAGAGCTACTAGTAGCTTGACAACCTGATGAAAAATTAAGCCAGCATCAAATATTTTATAGTCAGTTCATATGATTTACCTACATATAGAACGACTGCAATATTTATCTGAGCACTTTTTTCAGATGAGCTTTATGAATAGAGAGAAATACAAGGATAGAATAATTCATTAAACTTCACAGAGTTTGTCAATAACAAAATCAACATCGAGCTCATCAAGACACTAGTTTTATTTTGCTTTCAACCTTGGTTCCAGTACTTCCCACAAATCATCAACAGTATTTCAGAGGGAAAAATAAAGGCAAAAATATGTTGGTAGATGCAAAGAGACTGAAAGAAATAACAACAAAATAAAAAGGAATATAACAACTGTGAAAAACAACCTTGCTGTGGTTTAAGAGTTTGGCTAATTAGAAAATCCTGTGCATTGAAAACTGTTCTCAATGAACCTAGTAAATACCACACATATTTTAAATTCTACAGGCATAAAAATAGCCTTAATTTTATTTACTTATGATCCTGATCAGAAATTTGGATTCATTTTGATAATATACAGATTAGTTATTAAATATTTATTAGTGAAATTATATTAGCTTCAGTGATGTTTGATAACATTCACTTTTGTACTTCTGAGATGTTTATGTAAAATTACTATATTATAAATACAGTTATCCTTGAAGAGCCAAAAATATTAATGTAGCATCTGACTAAACTACATTGAACAGAATCCAGGGCTTAAATTGAATGATTCTCACTTACATTTTAATAATTTTTCAACAATATTTATGAGCCTTCATTATTCTTTCTTAAATATACTTTTTTTACTTAGTTTCATTTTTATTAGGGTATTGATGACTTAACAGTAATTTTTTATGTATATGTAAAAATTCTCAATTTTCTTGAAAACATTCTCATTCCCAGCTTAGGCCCTTCTCCGCCATCATGCATCAGGATCTGAAAGCCTAGCCCCCATCCCTGAGTCCTTTATCTTGATGCAATCCACCAAACCCAGTTCAAATTCTTCTTTAAGTTTCCCATTTCTGTTCTTATTTCTCAAACTCTGTCCATGAGTGTAATCAGCCCATATTCATCCTTCTCTTTCTGGTTTATCCCACTTCACATAATTTCTTCAAGCTCCATCTAATATCAGGTGATAGAGGTGAATTCAACATTCTTAATAGCTGAGTAGTAATCCATTGTGTAAATATACCACATCTTACTGAACCACAAATCTGTTGGTGGACACCTGGGTTGCTTTCAGGTTTTGACTATTACAAATCATAATTTATTCTACCTGAACATAGGTATATACAGGTCTTTTTCGATGGGTGTGTTTGATTCCTTAGGATGAAGCTTTAAGAGAGGAATTGGTGGGAGTAGGGTGGTAGTGCAGCAGGTTAAGTGCACGTGGCATGAAGCACAAGGACCAGCATAAGGATCCCAGTTCAAGGCCCCTGACTCCCCACCTGCAGGGGAGTCTCTTCACAAGTGGTGAAGCAGGTCTGCAGGTGTCTGTCTTTCTCTTCCCCTCCTCTCTCCATTTCTCTCTGTCCTATTCAACAACAATGACATCAGTAACCATAACAATGTTAAACAAGGGCAACAAAAGGGAAAATAAAAAAAATTAAAAAGAGAGGAATTGGCTGGTCATAAGTACATTTTTAGTCCTCCAGACTGCTCTCCACAGAAGTTGGCATTCTCACCAACAGTGCAGTAAGGTTCCTTTACCTGCAATCTTTCAAGCATTCATTGTTCCTGTCCTTTCTAATGTATATTAGTCATCATAGTAGTGAAGTGATATCTTATTATTGTCTTTATTTGCATTTCTCTGACAATAATGACTTTGGAGCATTTTCATATGTTTACTGGCCTTTTGGAACTCTTCTTTGGTCAATATTCTGTTCATATCCTCTCTCCACATTTGGATGGGATTATTTGTTTTTCTGTTGCTGAATTTGGTGAGTTCTTTATATATTTTGATTATTAGCTTTTTGTCTGATGTATGCATGCAAAGATCTCCCATTATGTAAAGATTTTTTATTTGGGTGGTAGTTTCTTTCACTATGCAGAATTTTTTCAATTTGGTATATCTTGTTGGTTTATTTTTATTTTTTTTATTCTTTGTAACTGGACTTGAGTCATTGAAGATGCCTATAAAACTTATTTGGTGGAATGCGGGGAAGATGGCAGACTGAGAAACTGCTAACAGCGTGTTCTCTAATCACATCTTCTAGAAACGGTAGGATTTTCTGCCTTTAGCAGGCCTGTCAATAAGGGGTGACACCAAAGAGGTGATTATAATTTAATTTGGGTTAAGAATTAGAGTAAAGGTGACACGGACTAGCAGGGCTCCAGACTTCCCAGGCGGCGCCGGGCAAGGCGAGTGCGCCCGGCATTGTCCTCCGCCCGGGAAGGTGGCTCCTCCGCCTGTTGCAGAGCGCTGCTGGGCGGCCGGCAGAGGACCCGGAGAGAGCACTTTAGTTCGGGGGCTTTCTCTTGGGAGTCTCCAGGGACCACCGCAACCCTGAGGGCGGATCCAAAGACTTCTTGAGTATAGCTCTCATTGGATCAAAGGACTTGGAGCTAGTTTTCATTTTCAAGAAATCCTTTAAAAAAGTCTGGAGGGAGGGGTTTCCCGGAAGATGGCGGACGGAGAAGCTGCTAGCCACTGAGCTCCGAACACACTCCCCTGGAAACAATAGGATTTTCTGCCTTTAGCAGGCCAGCCAATAAGGTGTCCTTAGACACCAAGGAGGTGACTATAACTTAATTTGGGTTAAGAATTAGAGTAGGGAAAAAAATTCTTTTTTCTTCCTTTTAATTTACAAGCATACATCCTTCCCCCCCCCCCCATAAGCAGTCCCTGGGACCAGCTCCTAGCAGGATACCCCATACCACCAAACAGGGTGTTTTTTTTTTTGAATTCACTGATACACATTTGGGAAGTTACTTGCACTGCTCTTTAATTACAATTCTTTTTCTTATCTTCTCCCGTTTCTCTCTCTTATCTCTCTCTCTCTTTTTTTTTTTTTAATCTTGTCATACACTTCTTTTTTCTTCTTTGCCTTTCTGAATTTGTGTATTACTTTGGGGAAGAAATCTGACTCAGAGTGGACTCTCTATGTGTGTATCTCTGCTCTAGTTCCCTTTCCCCTCTTGTTACCCCTAGAATATACAATGGATAGTAGATTTGCATAACTGTCTAATCTTGCTATCCTCTCTTTCCTTTCTCTTTCTTCACTGGGATTTGGTTACTATTTTTTCACGGACTGGAGAAATTGTTTGGCTAACTAGTAATGATTAAACTACTTCAATACTTACTTCAGTTGCTACTGTAATTCGGGAGGTTGGTGAGTGCAATTGTCATAAAGGTATTTAGTACAGTGTTACTTGTACTCAAGACACAACAACTGAGGAACAACAAAGCATAAAAAAAAGAGAGAGAAACACATAAATAAAAAAATGGGTAGATTAAAAACAAATAAAACTGCTACCCCAATGAATGAAGACAACAGCCCAGAAGAAACTACAAATCAGTCAGAAGTAACCATAGATAAGAAAAGTATGCAAGCAATAATAAACTTATTAATCACAGAAATGAAAACAACATTGGAGGAAAGGAATGGCAGTATTAGGGAAACAACAGTTGAGACCCCCAAGGAAAATACTGATTATCTTGAGGCAATTAGAGAACTGAAAGCTGAAATAGCTGTAATGAAGAAAGAAGCTGAGGCAAGGGAAAGCAGACTAACAGAAGCAGAAAACAGAATTAGTCAGACAGAGGATGAGTTAGGGAAAACGAAGAAAGAGGTGAAAGAGCTTAAAAAGAGATTGAGAGACACTGAAAACAACAACAGAGACATATGGGATGATCTCAAAAGAAGTAACATTTGTATAATTGGCCTGCCAGAGGAAAAAGAGAGGAAGGGGAAGCAGACATTCTAGAGGAAATAATACAAGAAAACTGATTGTCAGAGAAATGCAAATTAAGACAACACTAAGATACCACCTCACTCCTGTTAGAATGGCATACACCAAAAAGGACAGCAGCAACAAATGCTGGAGAGGATGTGGGGACAGAGGAACCCTTTTACATTGCTGGTGGGAATGTAAATTGGTATAGCCTCTGTGGAGAGCAGTCTGGAAAAGTCTCAGAAGGCTAGACATGGACCTTCCATATGATCCAGTAATTCCTCTCCTGGGGTTATACCCCAAGGACTCCATAACACCCAACCAAAAAGAGGTGTGTACTCCTATGTTCATAGCAGCACAATTCATAATAGCTAAAACCTGGAAGCAACCCAGGTGCCCAACAACAGACGAGTGGCTGAGAAAGCTGTGGTATATATACATAATGGAATACTATGCAGCTATCAAAAACAATGAACCCACCTTCTCTGACCCATCTTGGACAGAGCTAGAAGGAATTATGTTAAGTGAACTAAGTCAGAAAGATAAAGATGAGTATGGGATGGTCCCACTCATCAACAGAAGCTGACTAAGAAGATCTGAAAGGGAAACTAAAAGCAGGACCTGATCAAATTGTAAGTAGGGCACCAAAGTAAAAACCCAGTGGTGAGGGGTAGACATGAAGCTTCCTGGGCCAGTGGGGCGTGGGAGTGGGCGGGAGGGATGGGTCACAGTCCTTTGGTGGTGGGAATGGTGTTTATGTACACTCCTAGCAAAATGTAGACATATAAATCAGTAGTTAATTAATATGAGAGGGGGAAATCAATTGTATGTCTCAAAGTTTCTCAAAAGACAAACTGAATCTTTTTAATATATAGGCTATGTATTTGATATGCGGACTCTCTCAAAAGCCTAGACCAAGTACATCAGAAGCATCCAATAGCACAGCTATATACAAGATACTGGATACTGTACAGCAAACCATAACAAAGGGACTTTTCAAAGTTAACCCAATTAACAAATAATGTGATGATAATATTAACTATCGATTGTCTTTTTGAACCCTAAGACAGCAGGAACCTCACATCTTCACTATAGAGCCCCTACTTCCCCCAGTCCTGGAACCCTTGGATAGGGCCCACTTTCCTGTATGCGTCTCCTAATCCAAACCAAATAATATTGCATCCACCGATCACAACCTAACTAAAGCAACGACTGCCACCTCAACATGCTTCACCTCAGACTGTATCCAGAGACTTCACATGTGGAATGACAACCCTTCAGCTTCATTACTCCGGTGAGACCTTTCCTTTTATAGTACACTCTAATTTCATCTCAGGTAGTTCACTTTCTAACAAAGTCCCATAACCTAGATATACACCAGTTTCTGTGAGAGAGAGAGCTTATGTTCACACGTATCCATAAACTACTGCAAAATATATACCTGAAAGCAGAAGTACACTAGAGTTTGCAGTGAGTACCTCCCTAACACTTCCTCTCCACTATTCCAAGCTTGGGATCCATGATTGCTCAACAAATTGTTTGGCTTCATATGTTAACTCTCTTTTCAATCACCAGGTTCCAGCTGCCACCAGGATGCTGGCTAGGCTTCCCTGGATTGAAGACCCCACCAATGTGTCCTGGAGCTCAGCTTCCCCAGAGACACACCTTACTAGGGAAAGAGAGAGGCAGACTGGGAGTATGGACCGACCAGTCAACGCCCATGTTCAGCGGGAAAGCAATTACAGAAGCCAGACCTTCTACCTTCTGCAACCCTCAATGACCCTGGGTCCATGCTCCCAGAGGGCTAGAGAATGGGAAAGCTATCAGGGAAGGGGGTGGGTTATGGGGATTGGGTGGTGGGAATTGTGTGGAGTTGTACCCCTCCTACCTTATGTTTTTGTTCATTAATCCTTTCTTAAATAAAAAATTTTTTAAAAAAAGAAACTGCAGATAACTTGTATAAACACTTCTTAAAAATGTCAAGAAATAAAAATATAAGAAAACAAACAAAAAAAAACTTATTTGGAAAAGACTTCTGTCATTATTTGCTTCTAAGTATTTGATAGTTTCTGGTTTAACATCTAAGATCTTGATCCATTTAGAGTTTAGTTTTATTTGTGGTAAAATACATTGGTTCAGTTTCCTTCTTCTGCATTTTTCAGCCCAATTTTCCCAACACCATTTGTTGGAAAGACTCTTGTTATTCTATTTAATATTTTGGCTTCCCTGGTTTAAAAAAAAAAAAAAGATGTCCATAAGGGTTACAAAAAAAAAAATTCAGTGTTCTAACCCACCACCCAGCAACTGAGTTCCATTTACTTATTTATTTAGTCACTAATAAACTTTGTAGTAATCACAAATATATTTTCAACACAATACTGCATAGTACACTTCTCGCCCTCCCCCTCCATTCAGCCACTTGATAAGGCAATAAATTATTCTCCCAGACACCTGGTATTGAGAGATTGCAGAGAACTAGACTAGAACCAAGGAACCTCTGAGGAAAGTACATTGAAACGGGGTAAAAATAAACGCATAACCAAACAAGCAAAACTCTCTGTGGGAAGAGAGAAATTTTACTTGTCAATTGTTGTCGGAGCTCCATTCTGTAGACTGGCACTGTTTAACACCTACTATTAAATAAGCCTTACGATCTACCCACTGTGATTGTAAGATAACTCATTTGCCCAGCTACTGTTTCAGAGCTTCCTAAAAGAAAAAAAATCTTTCTGAAGCAAAATGAGTTGGCTACTGCCAAATGTTTCTGCTAAGGACCAAATCCCACATTTGAAGAATGTACAAAACTCAGACTGACCAGAAACTAAATATCATCTTATAACTAAATAATTAAACTTTTTGCAACTTGCACCCTTTTTTTTTTTTTTTCCAACAAACCTGAGATGAACTCTGTGATTTTGAAAAGCAAAGTTCAACTAGTTTGGGGCTTCTGGTTTAGAGGGTCTAATAAGCGTCCTTGGGAGGAATTGCATAGATAAATTCTTCTGGCTTTCACTGAACCAAGACAAAACTTTATAAATACTACTGTACTTTGGCCCAGGAAGTGGCACAGTGGATAAAGTACCGAACCAGCAGGATGAAGTTCCCAGTTTGATCCTTTGCATCGCTTATGTCAGAGTGATGCTGTGTCTATCTCATAAATATAGAAGCAAAATATTTTTAAAATACCACAATACTGATAAAGCCCCCAAACCTGTGACTGGATAGAATTAGGCAGTGGAGTCTAATCAATAGAATCCATCCAGGCTTTTCATTGCTTTTCTTTTCATTGCCATAGTAAAAAACCATGCACCTGAAAATAATTTCTCCAACATTTTCTTACCTGAAGTATACAATTGTTGCATGTTCTTCAACTGCATGTGCCTATCCCTCCCCATTATAAGTATGCATACATTTCCTGTAAACTCCCTAAATATATTTAGATAACTATGTCATCCTAACTGCCCCTACATAAAATCAGATGCCCCCTTTTTAAAGCTTACCATCGAACTTCTCTACAGAGTTATTGTCAGGCCAATAAACACTATCGTTTCTGTACAGTTGTTCCTGTAAATTCTCAACAGTCTCCACCACAGGAGAACTTTAACTGCTTTTTTCTGGACATTATCCAATCACCTTATTTCCAGAGCTAGAGCTAACCCAATGACTCTCATAATTTCTGCCTGATGAGCAATTTTGGAAGGCAGTGCTTTTAAATCTTAGTTTCATTGTCTTTGTTTATCACCGAATGTAATAAACTTTGATTATTTCTGCCTTAGTTGTGTCTTTTTCTGGGCACTCCCTAAAAGGCAAACCCACCAAGTTCAATAATTTTTTTATTCTCCAAATTTCATAGAGTTAATTTAACTTAAAATTCTCTTCCAATTGTCTCAATAAATGTAAACTGAAGAGTATTCCCTACTAACTTAAATTGTCACTGCTCTTGAAACAAGAGTATTATTTTAACTTGTAAAAAAGTTTGTCAGCTCCAATAGTCTTTTAAAACAGACTACAAGTTAAGCACTGCTATTAAAATAGTAGGGTTTTGGATATGTCATTTTATTAAGAAACATTATTTACCAATTCCAAAGTAGAAATAGATTCATAAGGAAAAAGAAACCAGGGGGGACGGGCGGTAGCACAGCGGGTTAAGCGCATGCGGCACAAAGCGCAAGGACTTGCATGAAGATCCTGGTTTGAGCCCCTGGGCTCCACACCTGCATGGGAGTCGCTTCACAGTTGATAAAGCACGTCTTCAGGTGTCTATCTTTCTCTCCCCTTCTCTGTCTTCTCCTCTTCTCTCCATTTCTCTGTCCTATCCAACAATGAATGACATCAACAACAACAAATAATAACCACAACAAGGCTACAACAACAAGGGCAACAAAAGGGGGAATAAATGGCCTCCAGGGGAATAAATGGCACTGAGTCCCGGCAATAACCCTGGAGGCAAAAAGAAAGAAAGAAAGAAAGAAAGAAAGAAAGAAAGAAAGAAAGAAAGAAAGAAAGAAAGGAAAAGAAAAAAAAAAAACTATCCCAGAAAAGAAATAAAAATAGAAAAGTAAATCTTGAAAAAAGTAATTCTTTTTTTTCAAATAATACTTGAAAAAATAATACTAAAATTGAGGCAAGGAATTTGCTCAAGAACAAAGAATGGAAAAAAACAGAGATGGAAGCAAAGCACAGAGAACACAAATACATACATGCATAAAAAGAAGCAGAGTGATCTTTTAAGTCATTTAACATGACAATTCAAATTTTTGAGAATATTGGTGAATAGTTAATATATTTGGCTCTTTCACACAGTAAGGAAATAAATTACTGACACATCAAATAATCTCCACGGGTTCTTTTTTCTTAGCAGGGAACTAGTAACTATTCTCACTGTTGCCTAGGACTCTGAAACATCCAGGATGATTATAGAGTAGACTATCAATGACTGCTTGTAGATGCCTAGTGGAGTCAAAAAAGTGTAGTTAATTTCCAATTCAAGTGCTCATTAGTCCAAAGTTACAGATTGTATTTTATTATAATATATTCTAATTAATTGCTGAAATTTTAGTAAGAAACATATGTGTCATATATAGTATCAAACATATATGTATATATGATATAATTAGGGCACAGAATTAACACTTTTATTCAAACATGGGTTAAGGGGTCATACTGATTTTAGTAGAAAATTGAATGTTAGTAAAGTGTACCTTAAAAGAGTAGTTAAGTGCTAAATATGGATAGACATGGGCCCTAGGTCAGATCAACGCAATTTACAGTTAACAGTATTTATATACTTGTCCCATATTTGAGGGCTACTCTCTGCCCTGATCCAGCTTTCTAGTCCTATTCCTAACTCTGACACTATCTTCCCAGAAAATACTTTTAGTCCACCAGCATGTAATCTGTGGAGCTCAGGCAAAAATTAATAAATTCATGGGCTTCTTAGGATATACCTAAAATAGACTCCCTAGTTCCTTCCAACACGAAGACTCCAAATCTTACCTGCGATATTCTTACCTTTAGGTTCCTGACTATTAAACAATTTGATCTGCTCTATTTCCTACAGATGCTACCATGATGCCAACCTGGCTTCCCTGTGCAGATGACATCACCAATATGTCAAAGAATGCCACCTCTCCAGAGTCCTACCCAACTTGGGAAAGATCGAAACAGGCTGGGGCTACGGATCAACTGGAGAATGCCCATGTCCAGTGGAAAAACAAATACAGAAGTCAGATTTCCCACCTCCTATACCCCCATAAAGATCTTTGGTCCATACTCCTAGAGAGATAAAAAGTAAATAGGGAACCTTCCAATAGAGGGGATGAGATATGGAACTCTGGTGGTGGGAATTCTTTGGTATTGTACCCTTCTTATCCCACAGTCTTGTTGATCATTATTTAATCACTAATAAAAAATTTAAAAGATCAGTAAAAATATAACATGCTACTCCCCAAGTCAGGCAGTACTTAACTTGAATTTTTTAAATTATTTACTTATTTATTGTTGTGTAGGTATCTATCTAGACAGAAATTGAGAAGGAAAGGAGAAAGAGTGAAAGGAGAGAGAGAGAGAGAGAGAGAGAGAGAGAGAGAGAGACCTGCAGCACTGCTTCACAGCTTGTGAAGCTTCCCACCTGCGTGTGGGGACTATGGACTTAAACCAGGCTCTTTGCACATTGTAACATATAGGCTATACTGGTTACATCACACCTGCCCCCTAAACTTGAATTTGGTGGCTGGTTTTGGCCAATGCAATGTGTTCTTAAGTGATTTAAAGGTAAAGCTCCACACACTTAAAAATGATAGGACCTAGAACAGGCTTTGAATTTAATTTGTAATAGTGGATTTTCTGTAGAAACAAATTAAAGATGGAACTGATGTGTTGGGAGATAAGATAGCTTACTCAGAGCACACACTTTGCTATGCTCTAGGACCCTGATTTGAATCCCCAGCACCATGCAAAGAAGCCTTGTGAGAGTGATGGACTGGTTTAAAGGTCTTTTTACTATACCTATTTCTTTCTCACTTTCCATATATCTGGAATAAAGAAAGAAGAGTTCCTTGGAAACAAGGGAATCATGCAGCCTAAAAATCCCAGTGAGACTCTGGTGAGGAAAAAAAAAAAAAAGGTTGAGCAGAGCCCACTGCCCAGTGCCACAGAAAGGCAAACACTGACTGCCAAGCTGGCTTTCCTTTATTTCCATATTGAATAAGAAACAAAAAGAGGTGTGGGGGGGGAGAGAACAGACACCTACAGGAATTCTGCTTCATCATTTTTAAAGCTTCCCCGTGCAGGTGGGGCTAGGTCTTGAACACAATTCTGTCTCTGTCTTAGGGTCTTAGGTGCCTTCTATCTGTTTTTTTTTTTCTCCAGAGTTATCTCTGGTGCTCAGTACTAGCTCTATGAATCCACTGCTCCTGGAAGTCACTTTTCCCCATTTTTTTTTATATTGGATAAGACAAAGAGAAATTGAGAAAGGAGGGCCAGATAGAATGGGAGAGAGACAGACACCTACAGATCTCCTTCACTGGCCAATGAAGTAAACCCCCCCCCTCGCAGATGAGGAGCCTGGGACTTGAACCAGTGTTGGTATGCTTCTAATTCTGCTTCTAAAAACCCCTTCTGTTTCATTTGGTTTAATCCCCCCTGCTTAACACTGTATTCTATTTACATAACCACTGTTAACTAAGCACCGGCATGCCTGCATGGCATTGGTTTGATCCCACTTAAAGCTGCAGTCTATTTACATAAACCACTGTTAACTAAGCACCACCCTCCCTCCAGGGCATTAGTGGTTCAGTGGTAGAATTCTCGCCTGTTCCGCCCCCTCTCCTTGTCCACCCACATATTTGGTCACTCAAAATTTCCTTTCAGATATTACTTTATAGTAATATGAGTGTGAGGAGAATAATTTCATACATTTACTTGGAAAATGCTACCGTTCACTTATTACAAGCAATAGAAGAAAAGGGTGTTTGGGAGAAAGGGTAATGGGAAAAATTGTCGTTGAAAAATCATCATTGAGGGGATTCCAGAAGATGGTGGACTGAGAAGCTGCTAGTGGCTTGAGCTCTGACCATATCTACTGGAAATGGTAGGATTTTTTGCCTTTAGTAGGCCAGTCAATAAGGGGTCCAAGTGGCGACATCAAAGAGGTCACTATAACTCAATTTGGGGTAGAAAATAGAGTAAAAAGAAAGGGAAACAAATCTTTTCTTTTAAATTAGTATTCCTGAAGCACACTCCCCACCCCGCCACATAACCAATCCCTGGGGACCAGAGATCTACTCCCAGCAGACTCCCCTGCTGAGCTTCTTTCTTTACCAAGATTCCTGTCCCACCAGAGGGTGCCATTCATTCTAATTCTATTCCCTTCTGAAACCTTTGGCCTTTTTTCTTTCTAAGTAGCCAATCAGCTGCTTCTGCTCAGGGGACCTGAGGCAGTGTGAAGCCATCCAAGCTGAAGACAGAACAGGGTTTTTAACTCTGTTCTATTTTATTATCAATACAAGATAAACACATACCCCTTTCCCCCTCTCCTTCAGGTTGACCAGAATTAACTCTTAGTGTATTTTCCATTGCTAGGGGATAGGGGGTCTTATTCACTGCTAAAATAACTTACTTAACTTTTCCTACCGCCCTTACCCATTCTCTCCTTCCCCCCCATAGCTAATTAAATAATAATAATAAATAAATAAATAAATAACTCTTTCCTTTCACTGCTCTTTTATTACTGTTCTTTTTCATTTTATTTTTTTCTCTCTCTCTCTTTTCTTCTTTTTCTCATTCTTGTCATCCTTTCTTCCTTCCTCCTTCAGCTTTCTTAATTCATTGATACATGTTTGGGAATTATTTGGGGGAAGAAATATGACTCAGAGTGGACTGTCTCCACGTGCATATCTGCTCTACCTCCCTTTCTCCTTTAGCTACCCCTAGAATATACAGCGGATAGTAGATTTGCATAACTGTCTATTCCTGCTATTCTTGTCTAGTCCTAAGGGTTTTTTTTTTTTTTATTTCTTAACAATCAGCTGCCTCTGCTCAGGAGGCTTGAGGCAATCTGGGACAGGTTTTTTATCCTGCTCTATTTTAATATTAATATTATATAAAGGTGTATATCTTCCCCCCCTCTTAGGTAGACCAGAATTAACTCTTAGGATATCTTTCTTTTTTTTTTTTTTCACCATTCTTTTTTATTTTTTTTTACTTTTTTATTTTATTTATTTTTATTTATTTATTTTTATTTATTTATTTATTTATTCTTTTTGTTGCCCTTGTTTTTTTTTTATTATTGTAGTTACTATTGATGTCACTGTTGTTGGATAGGACAGAGAGAAATGGAGAGAGGAGGGGAAGACAGAGAGGAGGAGAGAAAGACAGACACCTGCAGACCTGCTTCACCGCCTGTGAAGCGACTCCCCTGCAGGTGGGGAGCCGGGGGCTCGAACTGGGATCCTTCCGCTGGTCCTTGTGCTTAGCGCCACCTGCGCTTAACCCACTGTGCTACCGCCCGACTCCCTCTTAGGATATCTTTCATTGCTAGGGGACTGGCATCTTATCCATTGTGAGAGGAACTTGTCTCATTACTCCTACCTCCTCTACAGACTCTCCCCTTCTCCCTCCTCCTAGGTAATTAAAAAAATAAAATAAAACAAAAAATAAATTAATCAATTAAAAAACTCTCCTTTGACTGCTCTTTTATTACAGCTCCTTTTCTTATCTTTTTTCTTTTCTCTCTCTTGTTTCTCTTTTTTTTTATCTTGTCTTCCATTTCTTCCTTCCTTCTACTTTTTCTTTCTGAATTCACTGATATTCATTTGTGAATTATTTTGGGGAATAAATCCGACTCAGAGTGGACACTCTATGTGTGTATCTCTGATCTACTTCCCTTTCTCCTATTGCTACCCCTAGAATAAACAGTGGATAATAGATTTGCATAATTGTCTATTCTTGCTATCCCTTCTTTCCTTTCTCTTTCTTCTTCACTTGGACATGGTTGCTATTTTTTCACGGACTGGAGACATTGTTTGGCTAACTGGTAGTGATTAAACTACTTCAATCCTTCCTTCAGTTGCTATTGTAATTCCTGAGGTTGGTGATTGCATTTGTCATAAAGGTATTTAGTACAGTGTTGCTTGTACTCAAAACACAACAAATGAGGAACAACAGAAAATAAAAATAAGGAACACATAAATCAAAAAAATGGGCAGATCAAAAACAAATAAAACTGCTACTCCAATGAATGAAGACAAGAGCCCAAAAGACACTACAAATCAGCCAGAAGTAACCATAGATAAGAAAAGTATGCAAGCAATAATAAACTTATTAATCACAGAAATGAAAACAACATTGGAGGAAAGGAATGGTAGTATTAGGGAAACAACAGTTGAGACCCCCAAGGAAAATACTGATTATCTTGAGGCAATTAGAGAACTGAAAGCTGAAATAGCTGTAATGAAGAAAGAAGCTGAGGCAAGGGAAAGCAGACTAACAGAAGCAGAAAACAGAATTAGTCAGACAGAGGATGAGTTAGAGAAAACTAAGAAAGAGGTGAAAGAGCTTAAAAAGAGATTGAGAGACACTGAAAACAACAACAGAGACATATGGGATGATATCAAAAGAAGTAACATTCGTATAATTGGCCTGCCAGTGGAAGAAAGAGAGGAAGGGGAAGCAGACATTCTAGAGGAAATAATACAAGAAAACTTCCCAGACCTGAATAACAGAAATGACATCAAGATTCAAGAGGCCCAGAGAGTACCAAACAGAATCAACCCAGACCTGAAGACACCAAGACACATCATAGTCACAATGAGAAGGAGTAATGATAAAGAAAAGATCCTAAAGGCTGCAAGAGAGAAACAAAAAGTCACATACAAGGGAAAACCCATAAGATTATCTGCATACTTCTCTACTCAAACTCTAAAAGCCAGAAGAGAATGGCAAGATATCTATTGAGCCCTGAATGAAAAAGGGTTTCAACCAAGGATAATATATCGTGCTAGACTTTCATTCAAACTAGATGGAGGGATCAAAACCTTCTTAGACAAACAACAGTTAAAGGAGGCAACCATCACCAAACTGGCCCAGAAAGAGGTTCTAAAAGACCTCTATAAACAAGAACATCACTATAATACTTGTAATATATCGGAGCAAACAAAAATTTATTTTGAACAATGGCACTACAATACATTAAATCCATAATATCAATAAATTTCAATGGCTTAAACTCACCCATCAGAAGACACAGAGTCAGGGGATGGATCAGAAAACGTAACCCAACCATATGCTGCTTGCAAGAATCCCATCTGACACAACAAGATAAACACAGACAGAAAGTGAAAGGATGGAAAACTATCATGCAGGCTAACAGACCACAAAAAAAGCCAGCAACAGCCATTCTCATCTCAGACATGATAGATTTTAAATTAAATAAAGTAATAAAAGATAGGCAAGACATTACATAATGATTAGAGGATCAATCAGCCAAGAAGACTTAACAATTATTAACATCTATGCACCCAATAAGGGACCATCTAAATACATCAAGCACCTACTGAAAGAGTTTCAAAAATATATCAATAGTAATACAATAATAGTGGCAGACTTTAATACCCCAACTCTCACACTTAGACAGATCAACAAAGCAGAGAATCAACAAAGATAGAAGAGAATTAATTGAAGAGACTGACAGACTAGACCTCTTGGACATTTTCAGAGTACTTCACCCCAAAAAACTGGAATACACCTTTTTCAAATACGCATAACACATACTCAAGGATAGACCACATGTTAGGCCACAAAGACAGCATCAATAAATTAAAGAGCATTGAAATCATACCAAGGATCTTCTCAGACCACAGTGAAGTAAAACTAACATTTAACAACAAACAGATAATATTAAAAGACGCAGAATTTGGAAACTAAACAACATACTCCTTAAGAACCACTGGGTCAGAGTCACTCAAGCAGGAAATTCAAATGTTCCTGGAAACAAATGAAAATGAAGACACAACCTATCAAAATATTTGGGACATAGCTAAAGCAGTATTGAGAGGGAAACATATAGCCATACAATCGCATATTAAACAATAAGAAAAAGCTCAAATGAACGACCTTACTGCACACCTCAAGGACGTAGAGGAAGAGGAACAAAGGAACCCTAATGCAACCAGAAGGACAGAAATCACTAAAATTTTAGCAGAAATAAACAACATCGAAAATAAGAGAACCATACAGAAGATCAATGAAGCCAAATGTTGGTTCTTTGAAAGACTAAACAAAATTGATAAGCACCTAGCCAGACTCACCAAACAAAAAAGAGAGAAGACTCAAATTAATAGAATTTTAAACAATGGAGGAGATATCACAACTGACACCACAGAAATCCAGAGAATCATGCAAAACTTCTATGAAGAACTATGCACTACCAAGCTAGAGAATCTGGAAGAAATGGAACAATTCCTAGAAACATATGTCCTTCCAAAACTGAACCAAAATGCAGAACTACAAAACTACAAAACCAAAATGCACCAATTACAGACAAAGAAATTGAAACTGTTATTAAGAATCTCCCCAACAACAAAGTCCTGGACCAGGTAGCTTCACAAACGAATTCTACAAAACTTTCAGGAAACAGTTAGTACCCATACTTCTGAAGCTTTTCCATAAGATTGAAGAAACAGGAATACTCCTTCCACCTTCTATAAAGCCAACATCACCCTGATACCAAAAGCTGATAGGGACAGAACAAAAAAGGAAAACTACAGACCAATATCTCTGATGAACATAGATGCCAAAATATTAAACAAGACCTTGGCCAACTGGATACAGCAACATATAAAAAAAAAATTGTTCATCATGACCAAGTGGGATTCATCCCAGGAACGCAAGGCTGGTTCAACATCCGTAAGTCAATCAATGTCATTTACCACATCAATAAAAGCAAAGCCAAAAACCACATGATTATCTCAATAGATGCAGAGAAAGCCTTTGACAAAATCCAACACCCATTCATGCTCAAAACTCTACAAAAAATGGGAATAGATGGGAAATTCCTCAAGATAGTGGAGTCTGTATATAGCAAACCTATAGCCAACATAATACTCAATGGACAGAAGCTGAAAGCATTCCCTCTCAGATCGGGGACTAGACAGGGCTGTCCACTGTCACCGTTACTCTTCAATATAGTATTGGAAGTTCTTGCCATAGCAATCAGGCAAGAGAAAGAAATCAAAGGAAAGAAATCAAATGGAAGGGAAGAAGTCAAGCTCTCACTATTTGCAGATGATATAATAGTATACATAGAAAAACCTAAAGAATCCAGCAGAAAATTACTGGAACTTATTAGGCAATATAGCAAGGTGTCAGGCTACAAAATCAATGTACAAAAACCAGTGGCATTTCTTTATGGAAACACTAAATCTGAATAAGAAGACACCCAGAAATCATTCCCATTTACTGTTTCAGCAAAATCAATCACATATATAGGAATAAAGCTGACCAAGGAAGTAAAAGACTTGTATACTGAAAACTATGAGTCACTACTCAAGGAAATAGAAACTGATAACAAGAAATGTAAAGATATCCCATGCTCATGGATTGGAAGAATAAATATCATCAAAATAAATATTCTCCCCAGAGCCATATACAAATTTAATGAAATACCCATCAAACTTCCACCAAGCTTCTTTAAGAGAATAGAACAAACACAACAATCATTTATCTGGAACCTGAAAACACCTAGAATTGCCAAAACCATCTTGAGGAAAAGAAACAGAAATGGAGGCATCACACTCCCAGATATCAAACTATATTATAAAGCCATCATCATCAAAACAACCTGGTATTGGAACAAAAATAGGCACACAGACCAGTGCAACAGAATTAAAAGCCCAGAAATAAATCCCCACACCTATGAACATCTAATCTTTGATAAGGGGGCCCAAAGTATTAAATGGAAGAAGGAGGCTCTCTTCAATAAATGGTACTGGGAAAACTGGGTTGTAACATGCAGAAGAATGAAATTGAACCACTTTATCTCACCAGAAACAAAAATCAACTCCAAATGGATCAAAGACCTGGATGTTAGACCACAAACAATCAAATACTTAGAAGAAAACATTGGTAAAACAGTTTCCTACCTACACCTCAAGGACATATTTGATGAATCAAACCCAGTTGCAAGGAAGACTAAAGCAGAAACAAAACAATTGGACCACATCAAATGGAAAAGCTTCTGCACATCAAAAGGAACTATTAAACAAAGAGACCCCTCACAGAATGGGAGAAGATCTCCACATGCCATACATCGGACAAGAAACTAATCACCAAAATATATAAAGAGCTGAGCAAACTTAGCAACAAAAAAGCAAATGACCCCATCCAAAAATGGGCAGAGGATATAAACAAAACATTCACCTCAGAGGAGATCCAAAAGGCTAACAAACATATGAAAAACTGCTCTAGGTCACTGATTGTCAGAGAAATGCAAATTAAGACAACACTTAGATACCACCTCACTCCTGTAAGAATGGCATACATCAAAAAGGACAGCAGCAACAAATGCTGGAGACGTTGTGGGGACAGAGGAACCCTTTTACATTGCTGGTGGGAATGTAAATTGGTCCAGCCTCTGTGGAGAGCAGTCTGGAAAACTCTCAGAAGGCTAGACATGGACCTTCCATATGATCCAGTAATTCCTCTCCTGGGGTTATACCCCAAGGACTCCATAACACCCAACCAAAAAGAAGTGTGTACTCCTATGTTCGTAGCAGCACAATTCATAATAGCTAAAACCTGGAAGCAACGCAGGTGCGCAATAACAGATGAGTGGCTGAGAAATCTGTGGTATATATACACAATGGAATACTATGCAGCTATCAAGAACAATGAATCCACCTTCCCTGACCCATCTTGGACAGAGCTAGAAGGAATTATGTTAAGTGAGCTAAGTCAGAAAGATAAAGATGAGTATGGGATGATCCCACTCATCAATAGAAATTGATAAAGAAGATCTGAAAGGGAAACTAAAAGCAGGATCTGACTAAATTGAAAGTAGGGCACCAAAGTAAAAACCCTGTGCTGAGGGGGAGTGGACATGAAGCTTCCTGGGCCAGTGGGATGTGGGGGTGGTTTGGTGGGATGGGACAGAGTCTTTTTTGGTGGGAATGGTGTTTATGTACACTCCTAGTAAAGTGTAGTCATATAAATCACTAGATAATTAATATAAGAGGGGAAAATTAATTGTATGTCTCGAAGTTTTTAAAACACAGACTGAGTCTTTTTAATATATAGGCTGTGTATTTGATATGTGGACTCTCTCAAAAGCCTAGACCAAGTAGATCAGAAGCAACCAATGGCACAGCTATATACAAAATACTGGGTACTATACAGCAAACTCTAACAAAAGGACTTTTCAAAGTTAACCCAATTACCAAATAATGTGATGATAACATTAACTATCCATTGTCTTTTTGAACCCTAATAGAGCAGGAGCCTCTCATCTCCACTAGAGAGCCTATATTTCCCCCAGTCCTGGAACCTTAGGATAGGGCCCACTTTGCCGCATGCCTCTCCCAATCTATATCAAATAATATTGCATCTGCGGATCGCAACCTAATCAATGCAACGATTGCCACCTCAACATGCTTCAGCTCAGACTGTGTCCAGTAATTGTATATATTGAAAGGAAAATAATTCAAAAAGAAAACAAAAATTCAGTATTAGCAAATATCCTAGTCAAAGTCTTCATGTGACTTCTGTCTTGAAATTGATTACAATTCTTGGAATGACAACCCTTCAGCTTCATTACTCGGGTGAGACCTTTCCTTTCATAGTATTCTCTAATTCCATCCCAAGGTTGTTCACTTTCTAACAAAGTACCAAAACCTAGATATACACCAGGTTCTGTGAGAGAGAGTGTATGTTCACACTTATCCATAAACTAGTGCAAAATATATACCTGAAAGCCGAAGTACACTAGAGTTTGCAGTGTGTACCCTCCTAACAGTTCCTCTCCACTATTCTAACCTTCGGGTCCATGATTGCTCAACAATTTGTTTGGCTTTGTATGTTAACTCTCTTTTCAGCCACAAGGTTCCAGATGCCATCAGGATGCCGGCGAGGCTTCCCTGGACTGAAGACCCCACCAATGTGCCCTGGAGCTCCGCATCCTGGAGACCCACCCTACTAGGGAAAGAGAGAGGCAGACTGGGAGTATAGATTGACCACTCAACGTCTATGTTCAGCAGGGAAGCAATTACAGAAGCCAGACCTTCCACCTTGTGCAACCCACAATGACCCTGGGTCCATGCTCCCAGAGGGATAGAGAATGGGAAAGCTATCAGGGGAGGGGATGGGATATGGAGATTGAGTGGTGGGAATTGTGTGGAGTTTTACCCCTCCTACCCTATGGTTTTGTTAATTTATCCTTTCTTAAATAAAAAATAAATAAATAAAGGGACTAGCAAAACCTATGAATTAACAACATATCTCCTTCTTTATATGATATTTATACTTCATATGTTTGTAATAAAAACATCAATTACCACAAAAAAAAAAAAAGAAAAATCATCATTGAAAAATGGGTGAGAAGTAGATTAAAGTTTAGGTAGACTATTAAAAACTTGAATTAAGATTTCTTTAAAGTACTTTACAGATCAAGACAAGAGTTTCAGTTAAACCAGAAAATTACAGCTCTGAAGAGACTTCTAATTTGTTTTCACTAGAAGATAGAACAGTGCCTAAAGCATTCAGTCAGTTTTTAGTTCTGAAGTGGAGCATATATCAGCAAGCCCCAGTGCTTACTGGCCAGTTCAAAACATCTCACTCTTGGGACCAATAAGGAATAGGTTGTGAATTTTGAAGTATAGGCAGCATAATACCTGAATGCCCAGTAAACATTTCTTCAGCTCTGCCTAAAAGGAAGTTTGCTGAGAAGTCTTCAAAAACCTGCTTCTCACTGCTATTAGGAGGGAATTAATAAAACAAACGAAGTTGAACTTTAACTTCATTTCCAGCCACTATTCAGTCAAATGTTCAGACTCTTTGAAATAAATGCTTTGTAAATTCAGTCTTTATTATTACCTTTTTTTCCCCATGTCTGACCCAAGGTAAACAAACAAACAAAAAACCACCTCAAAGTGAAAAAACAAAGTATAAGAAATAATCTACGAATAATTGTCCTGCTGTGGGAGGAATTGTTATGGCAGCCAACACCTGGGTGTATATGTACACATGCAGCCAATGCAGTTGTGTATATATCTACTGCTCAGTCAAGGCAAACAGCAACCAGCTGTCTGTGACTAGCTTAGGCTAATAAGCATAAAATCAACACAGGCTGATCCAGGCTGAATACCAGCATCTGTTAGGCTATTGTCTCTGCTGATATGTCTGACTGAGCAGAAGGAAGAGTGGAATCCACAGCCTACTAGGAGGGAGAACACAAGATGAGGAGACCTTAACCAACTGGCAACTTTTTGGCAGAGGGGTCACCATAAGGAAACAGACAAATCCAGTGAGAAGGTGCCTCTTCTGACCTATACATTCTCTATTGCTGTTGAATTTCCTCTGATGCACTCCTTTTGACCAGTTTTTCAAGCTAACGAAAAAGATGTTAAGTCAGGAGTCATAAGATCATTTTGTGTTTCATACACTCACCAGAGATAAACAAGACAGGCCATGTACCACTGAAACAAAGAATGAGGTATCTCTTTGATTTGAACAAGAAATATTAAACAATAAAGCAGTCATTCTAACATCTGCAATGGAGGAAAAATACATATCAATTCTGCTTCCATGTTCTACTATTCATAGCTCAGCCATCTCCCTGGGCATATTTATTTCAGAAACACTCAGGACATTAACATTATGTTCAGTTTCGAGTGCTTGATAATTCCAAAGAGTGAACTCTCTTTCTCTTGGGAAGAGATTTGACCCACAATTTAAAGGTAAAAGCAGAAAAATGATTAGGAGAAAAAAGTGGTCTCTTTTCCCAATTCTTTGCTCTAATATGCTAGATTAGATTTTTGAAGAAATAAACACTCAAGTCAATGGTATTGAATTGAGATCCAAGCAATAAGCCATCACATTTAATACTGTAAATATTTTTAAAACATCTATAAATCATATAGTGATTTTTAAAAGCAAATTTATAACCGTGCTATCAGTATTTTAAACCAATCCACTATAAGTCTTCCCAATTTATTGTTGGAATTTTTAAACACTTTCTATGTCTATTACATTGAAAGTGAATATGAAATATTATTTTATTATTAAGACTTCAGGTACAATAAAGATAAAACAAGGGCAACAACAATAAAACAAGGGCAACAATAAAACAACAATACAATACAATAAGTAAATACAATAAACAATACAACAAGGGCAACAAAAGGGAACAAATAAATAAATATTTTTTTTAAAAGTGAAAATATTTTCCAAAAGCTCTTTAGTATGTTACCCAAGATGCAAGACACTTTTAGTCACTGTACCATGAGTGAATTACAGATACATAGTCTTGTGAGGAACTTATAGACAACTTTTTCTAAAAGTTTGGTTTATTAGTGATTTAAGAACAATCAACAAGTTTGTGGGATAAGAGGGATAAATTCCCACCCCCAGAATTCTGTATCCCATCCCCTCCTTTGAAAGATTTCCTATTCTTTATCCCTCAGGGAGTATGGACCCAGGATTATTATAGTGTGCAGAAGGTGGAAGGTCTGTCTACTGTAATTTCTTCTCTGCTAAACATGGGTATTGACAGATTGATCCATACTACTAGCATGGCCATGGAGTAGCAAAAACAAAAGGTCATGCCTGCAAGCAACTAGATAAAGCAATAAAACAAACAAACAAAAAAAAAACCAACCTCAATCTCATGTTTAAAGAATGTCACTGAGCCACAGGTGAGTGTAAGTGTATATGGAAAGGGCACAGGACAAATTTGTTCAATACAAAAATAGCTTCATTTTGTTGCTAGCAGCCAGTAGTAAGTAGCTGTCACCATTCTGATGCACAGAACAGAATAAAGACTTGACTGGAGAAGGTAGGCATAACCTAGATGGAAACTAAAACTGTGCAGCTTGCCATAGACTGTGGCAGAGAGCTTCCAGAAGTCAGAGTACAATCTGAAATAAAACAGTAAGACTTATTTTGTCTAGAGCTACTCAAGGTTATACAGAGGATGCTTCCCTTCCCCCAAACCACAGCATATAAACAATACTATGACAGAATAAACTATTATCTGAATAGCAGAAATCACATTTAGTCAAAGCATGTGAAAAAATACAACTGTTCAAACTCATAAAGATTTTTTAATGTCTGAATTTTAATTGAAAAAGCTTATTATAAAGGTGAATCAAGACTCTAACCATAGCATATAGACACAAATTCAGAATCTCAAAGATAATTTCACCAAAGAGTTACAAAAAAAAAAAATAGTTAACTCAGAAAAGAGCTACAGGATATGAAGGACACTTTGGATGGAATGGAGGCCTAGTAAGTAGAATAAGTCAGTGAGAGGAAAGAGTATCTGCAAAGATGTTGGAAAGGAAAGATTCATGAAAAATGAAGCGACTCTCTGAAATAGAAGACCCCACATGTAAAACAGAAGTGAGCTCTTCAGAGCAGGGCAACAAAATAGTTGAACTCCAGAAAACAGTAGAGGGCAGAGAGAATAGAATAAATGAGGCTGAAGACAGAATTAGCAAGACTGAGGATGAATTAGAGACAACTAAAAAAGAAGTAAGAGATCTCAAAAAGAGATTAAGAGATGCTGAAAGCAACAACAGAGTCCTATGGGATGACTTCAAAAGAAACAATATATGCATTATTGGCATACCAGAGGAAGAAAGAGAAGGAGAGGAAGAAAGCATTTTCCAGGCTATAATAGCTGAAAACTTCCCTAGTCTAGACAACATCAAAGACATAAAGATTCAAGAAGCCCAGAGGGTCCCAAACAGAATTAACCCAGACCTAAAGACACCAAGACATGTCATACTTAGAATGGAAAGGAATAAGGATAAAGAAAGGATCCTGAAGACTGCAAGAGAAAAACAAAGAGTCACCTACAAAGGAAAACCCATGAGATTAGCAGCAGACTTCTCCATACAAACACTACAGGCCAGAAGAGAATGGCAAGATATCTGTCGAGTACTCAATGAGAAAGGCTTTCAGCCAAGAATACTATATCCTGCTAGACTGTCATTCAGACTAGATGGAGGCATCTAAACCTTCTCAGACAAGCAACAGTTGAAGGAATCAACCATCACCAAGCCTCCCCTGAAAGAAGTTCTGAAATGTCTCCTATAAACAATCAGACCACCACAAATAGGCCATATATCAAAACACTCTAAAATTCTACAAGAATGGCATTAAAATATCTTCAATCTTTGATATCAATAAATGTCAATGGCTTGAATTCACCTATTAAAAGACACAGAGTAGGAAGATGGATCAGAAAAAACAACCCAACAATATGCTGTCTACAGGAAACCCACCTAACTCAACAAGACAAACACAGACTTAAAGTGAAAGGATGGAAAACTATCATATAAGCCAATAGACCACAAAAAATGGCAGGAACAGCTATTCTCATATGTGACATGATAGACTTTAAAATAGATAAGATTAAAAAAGATAGGAATGGACACTACTTAATGCTCAGAGGATCAGTCAATCAAGAGGACCTAACAATTATTAACATCTATACACCCAATGAGAAGCCATCTAAATACATCAAACTTCTACTGAAAGAGCTACAGCAATATATTAACAGTAACACAATCATAGTAGGGGACTTCAACACCCCACTATCTCAGCTTGACTGATCATCCAGGCAGAAAATCAATAAAGACATAAGGGAGCTAAATGAAGATATAGCTAAACTAGAACTATTGGACATTTTCAGAGTCATTCATCCCAAGAAACTGGAATACACATTTTACTCAAATCCACATGGGTCATTCTCAAGGACAGACCATATGTTAGGCCACAAAGACAGCATCAGCCAATTCAAGAGCATTGAAATCATCCCAAGCATCTTCTCAGACCACAGCGGAATTAAACTAACACTTAACAATCAACAAAAGATTAGTAACAGTCCCAAAATGTGGAAGCTCAACAGTACACTTCTTAACAACTTCTGGGTCAAAGAGGAAATCAAGGAAGAAATCAAAATGTTTTGAGAGTTCAATGAAAATGAAGACACAAGCTATCAAAATATTTGGGACACAGCTAAAGCAGTCCTAAGAGGGAAGTTCATAGCTATACAAGCACACATTAGGAAACAAGAAAAAGCACAAATAAACAGCCTGATTGCACACCTTAACGACCTAGAATAAGAACAACAAAGTAACCCTAAAGCAACGAGAAGGTCAGAAATCACTAAAGTTAGGGCAGAAATAAATAACATTGAGAATAGGCAAACCATACAAAAGATCAATGAAAGTAAATGTTGGTTCTTTGAAAGAGTAACAAAATCGACAAACCTTTAGCCAGACTCACAAAACACAAAAGGGAGAAGACCCAAATAAGTCAGATAGTAAATGAAAGAGGAGATATCACAACAGACACCACAGAAATTCAACATATCATGCGAGGTTTCTATGAACAACTATATGCCACCAAGCTAGAGAACCTGGAAGAAATGGATGATTTCCTAGATACCTGCCAACTTCCAAAACTAAGTAAAGAGGAAGTGGATAACATGAACAGGCCCATCACAGCTAATGAAATTGAAAGAGTTATCAAAAATCTCCTCAAAAATAAAAGTCCTGGACCAAATGAATTCTTACAAAACCTTCAAAGAAGAACTAATATCTCTACTTTTAAAAGTCTTCCAGAAGATTGAAGACACTGGAATACTCCCTGCCAGCTTCTATGAAGCCAACACCACCCTGATACCAAAAGCAGACAGGGACACAACCAAAAAAGAAAACTACAGACCAATATCTCTGATGAACATAGATGTGAAAATATTAAACAAAATTCTAGCCAAGCGGATACAGCAGTATATCAAAAAGATTGTTCATCATGACCAAGTGGGGTTTATCCCAGGCATGCAAGGTTGGTTTAATATACGTAAATCAATCAATGTGATCCACCACATCAACAAAAGCAAGACCAAAAACCACATGGTCATATCAATAGATACAGAGAAAGCCTTTGACAAAAAACAACATCCATTTATGATCAAAACACTACAAAAAATGGGAATAGATGGAAAATTCCTGAAGATAGTGGAGTCTATATATAGCAAACCTACAGCCAACATTATACTCAATGGTGAAAAACTGGAAACATTTCCCCTCAGATCAGGGACTAGATAGGGCTGCCCACTATCACCATTACTATTCAACATAGTGCTGGAAGTTCTTGCCATAGCAATGAGGCAGGAGCAAGGAATTAAAGGGCTACAAATTGGAAGAGAAGAAGTCAAACTCTCCTTATTTGCAGATAACATGATAGTATACATGGAAAAACCTGAGGACTCCAGCAAGAAGCTTTTAGAAATCATCAGGGAATACAGTAAGGTGTCAAGCTACAAAATTAACATTCAAAAGTCAGTGGCATTCCTCTATGCAAACACTAAGTTAGAAGAAATTGAAATCCAGAAACCAATTCCTTTTACTATAGCAACAAAAACAATAAAATATCTAGGAGTAAACCTAACCAAAGAAGTGAAAGACTTGTATACTGAAAATTATGAGTCACTACTCAAGGAAACTGAAAAAGACACAAAGAAGTGGAAAGATATTCCATGTTCATGGGTTGGAAGAATTAACATCATCAAAATGAATATATTACCCAGAGCCATCTACAAATTTAATGCTATCCCCATCAAGATCCCACACACATTTTTTAGGAGAATAGAAAAAATGCTACAAATGTTTATCTGGAACCAGAAAAGACCTAGAATTGCCAAAACAGTCTTGAGAAAAAAGAACAGAACCAGAGGCATCACACTCCCAGATCTCAAACTGTATTATAGGGCCATTGTCATCAAAACTGCTTGGTACTGGAACATGAACAGACACACTGACCAGTGGAATAGAATTGAGAGCCCAGAAATGAGGCCACATAACTATGGACATCTAATCTTTGACAAAGGGGCCCAGACTATTACCTGGGGAAAGCAGAGTCTCTTCAACAAATGGTGTTGGAAACAATGGGTTGAAACATGCAGAAGAATGAAACTGAATCACTGTATTTCACCAAATACAAAAGTAAATTCCAAGTGGATCAAGGACTTGGATGTTAGACCACAAACTATCAAATACTTAGAGGAAATTATTGGCAGAACTCTTTTCCGCATAATTTTTTTCTTTTTTATTGAAGAAAGGATTAATTAACAAAGCCATAGGGTAGGAGGGGTACAATTCCACACAATTCCCACCACCCATTCTCCATATCCCACCCTCTCCCCTATAGCTTTCCCATTCTCTATCCCTCTGGGAGCATGGACCCAGGGTCATTGTGGGTTGCAGAAGGTAGTAGGTATGGCTTCTGTAATTGCTTCCCCACTGAACATGGGCATTGGCTGGTTGGTCCATACTCCCAGTCTGCCTCTCTCTTTCCCTAGTAGGGTGGGTGTCTGGGGAAGCGAAGCTCCAGGACACATCGGTGGGGTCTTCAGTCCAGGGAAGCCTGGCCGGCATCCTGATGACATCTGGAACCTGGTGACTGAAAAGAGAGTTAACATACGAAGCCAAACAAGTTGTTGAGCAATCATGGACCCAAAGCTTGGAATAGTGGAGAAAAAGTATTAGGGGGATACTCACTGCAAACTCTAGTGTACTTCTGCTTTCAGGTATATATTTTGCAGTAGTTTACGGATACGTGTGAACATATGCTCTCTCTCACAGAAACTGATGTATATCTAGGTTTTGGGACTTTGTTAGAAAGTGAACCACCTGAGATAGAATTAGAGTATACTATGAAAGGAAAGGTCTCACCCGAGTAATGAAGCTGAAGGGTTGTCATTCCACACGTGTAGTCTCTAGACACAGTCTGAAGTGAAGCATGTTGAGGTGGCAATCATTGTGTTGGTTAGGTTGTGATCGGCAGATGCAATATTATTTGATATGGATTGGGAGAGGCATAAGGGAAAGTGGGCCCTATCCAATACGAGAGGGGGAAAATTAATTGTATGTCTCAAAGTTTTTCAAAACACAAACTGAATCTTTTCTCAATATATGCAGTGTGATTGATATGCAGACTCTCTCAAAAGCCTAGACCAAGTAGATCAGAAGCAACCAATAGCACAGCTATATACAAGATACTGGGTACTGTACAGCAAACCCTAACAAAAGGACTTTTCAAAGTTAACCCTATTACCAAATAATGTGATGATAACATTAACTATCGATTGTCTTTTTGAACCCTAACACAGCAGGAACCTTACATCTCCACTATAGAGCCTCTACTTCCCTCAGTCCTGGAACCATTGGATAGGGCCCACTTTCTGCATAAATTTTAAAGACATTTTCAATGAAACAAATCCAATTACAAAGAAGACTAAAGCAAGTATAAACCTATGGGACTACATCAAATTAAAAAGCTTCTTCACAGCAAAAGAAACCACTACCCAAACCAAGAGACCCCTCTCAGAATGGGAGAAGATCATTACATGCCATACATCAGACAAGAGTTTAATAACCAACATATATAAAGAGCTTGCCAGACTCAACAACAAGACAACAAATAACCCCATCCAAAAATGGGGGGAGGACTTGAACAGAATATTCACCACAGAAGAGATCCAAAAGGCCGAGAAACACATGAAAAAATGCTCCATGTCTTTGATTGTCAGAGAAATGCAAATCAAGACAACAATGAGATACCACTTCATTCCTGTGAGAATGCCATACATCAGAAAAGGTAACAGCAGCAAATGCTGGAGAGGGTGTGGGGGCAAAGGAACCCTCCTGCACTGCTGGTGGGAATGTCAATTGGTCCAACCTCTGTGGAGAACAGTCTGGAGAACTCTCAGAAGGCTAGAAATGGACCTTCCCTATGATCCTGCATTTCCTCTCCTGGGGATATATCCTAAAGAACCCAACACATCCATCCAAAAAGATCTGTGTACACATATGTTCTTGGCAGCACAATTTGTAATAGCCAAAACCTGGAAGCAACCCAGGTGTCCAACAACAGATGAGTGGCTGAGCAAGTTGTGGTATATAGACACAATGGAATACTACTGAGCTGTAAAAAATGATGACTTCACTGTTTTCAGCCGATCTTGGATGGACCTTGAAAAATTCATGTTGAGTGAAATAAGTCAGAAACAGAAGGATGAATATGTGATGATCTCACTCTCAGGCCGAAGGCGAAAAACAAGATCAGAAAAGAAAACACAAGTAGAACCTGAAATGGAATTGGCGTATTGCACCAAAGTAAAAGACTCTGGGTTGGGTGGGTGGGGAGAATACAGATCCATGAAGGATGATAAATGACATAGTGGGGGTTGTATTGTTAAATGGGAAACTGGGGAATGTTATGCATGTACAAACTATTGTATTTACTGTTGAATGTAAAACTTTAATTCCTCAATAAAGAAATTTAAAAAAATAAAAATAAAAAAGAATTAAAAACAAAAAGAAGTGAGCTCTTGGGATACTTTAAAACAAAGGGAATGAAAAAGGATCAAAAACAGATATTCAAAGAAATCCTAGCAGAAATGTTTCCCCACTTGGGCAGCATTCAGAACATAGACATTCAGTTAGCTAATCAAACACCCAAGTTCCAGGATCCAAATTCCATGAATGCCAGACACATGGTAGTAAAAGTATTCAAAAGCAAAGACAACAAAAAAATTCTACAGGCTGCTAGCGAAGGAAGAACTTGGCATAAAAAGTAGAACCATCAGGCTTTCAGTCTCTTATCAAAAACCCTAGAGGCAAAAAGGGAGTAGAAAGACATATACAGTGTTAAAAGATAAAAATTACCAGTATGAGTGTCTATCTTGCCAAATTATACTTCAAGCAAGAAGAAACAAAAATCTTCCCAAACATACAGAACCTAAAGGAATCCACTACAAAAATCCTACCTTGCAAGAATTACTAAAAGGAGTTTGACATGAAAAGAACCAAAAGAACTCCAACTTTAAATGAGGTGATCTATAGTATAAATAGATTAGAAGCAGTAACACAAACAACTAAAAATGAAGAAACCAAATACACAGGGAAAGGAAGAGCAAATGAGACATAGTAATATGACAATGTTGGTGAACCAAGGCCAACCATCAAAAACCTAGATACTAGACCAGAAACTCTAAAATCTCTATCTCTGCCTCACCTTGGATGGACCCTGAAAAAAAAATGTGTTTGGTGGGATGAGTCAGGAAGAGAAAGATGAACGCTGGGTGACCTAATATGTAGCTGGAACTTGGGAAAAAGGCTCAGAAAAGGAGAGTACAATGTTAAGGGCTAGGGAGCATGTATAATAGCTATGCAAAAGACATCAATGCCTGAGGCTTCAAAGTCCCAAATTCAGTCCCTAGAAGCACTATAAATCAGAGCTGAGTAGCACTCTGGTAAAAGGAGAAATAAACAAAGATAAAATAAAACAAAATATATTTTGGAACCAGGTAGTGACACAACTGGTTGAGCACACCTGTTACAATACATAAGCATCCAGGTTGCAGCTCCTGGCCCCACCTTCAGAGGGAAGGCTTCACAAGTGGTGAAGTAGTTCTGCAGGTATCTCTCTGTATCTCTCCATCTCTATCGCCCCCACCCCTCTTGATTTCTGCCTGTCTCTATCCAATAAATAGATAAACATAATAAAAATTGGAAATGAGTAAAAATAAAATAAAATAGAAAGGAAAGCACAGGGTGAATCTTGGACTGAGTATTGCAACAGAGCAAGGGACTCTGGGGAAGGATTTGAAGAAGGGGCTTAAGGAGTTTTGGGGTCTTAGGTTGTAGTTAACAGTATTTTACAGATGCCTCTTACACAGAGCTGGCAAATTGTGCTGATGTGTTGACAACTGTGCTGTAAACCCTTTAACCCATCAGTAAAATGGGAAAAATAATAACTATATATATGTATATTTAAAGCAAAATCATAAACATGGTATACATATTTTGAACAAATCAACTGCAAGACTCTTAACATTAGTATTGAAACTTTCAACCTATTTCAAGGTCAGGAAAATGAACCATCACCTACAGAACTTTCTCTCATCTAGTTTAGATCATTAGGGAGTGAACAAGATTTCACCAGTGGAGCCAGGGCAACAACTCAGTGGTAGAACACTGGGCTGGGGAATCCTGAGGTGCAAGAATAGTGCCCTGTCCTCCCCAGTATAATGTGTTTAGATCCTGGGTCCAGGAGTCCCAGCTTGGGTAGAGGTTAGAGCCTGTGTAGCCAGAGTGATACCCTGTATGAATGTGGAGTGATAGCACATATATAGTTCTTTAATATTCAAGTGCATATTTTTAAGTCAAGTCTACTACAAGTGTCCCCACATAAATTGTTTTTAACTCTAAAGCACTTTCTATGGTCTTTTTTCTTGAAAGTCAACTTGAAGCACTATTTTCCCAGTAAAAGACCAAATACAACTGAGGAAATGTGGAAATAATGTTGCAATAGTACTTGAGTATGTTGAAGAAAGGAATACAAGCTTATTACTCAATGCGTTATGAATGTTTGAGTATCTAAGTTACTGACACATTGACTTGCAGGGACATGGACCCAGCTGTCTCTCAAAGAATGATTAGCAGTAGTAATCAGAAACACTAGTTTCACAGTTTTCACTCATCAGAGAACACTAAGGGAAGAGAAATACTTGCTCATAGATCCTGGCTGATAGCCCAGTGGTAAAGTTTCTGCTTTGCAAGCTGAATGACCAGCTTCAAATCCCTCAGAAGATGAGAAAACTGTTGTAAATACATGTATAAATTATATAGTAAACTTTGAAAGGCAAATTTACAACCAATCTCTGTATATTCTAAGCCAAATTCATTGCAATATATATAGTGTTTTAACTTTCAAGGATGTTCTGTAGCCTATTGCCTTGAGAGTCAATTTGAAACACTATTTTCCTAGTAAAAGTCCAAATAAAAATTAAAGTCCAAGTAAAAGTTAAAGTGGAAATACGTTGCCAAAGTACTGAGTGTCTTGAGCAAATTAAGCAAACTTATTAGTCAGTGTGTTACAATCGTATGACTTACTAATATATTTGTTTCTACTATGAATAAAATAGTCTCAACAAAGTGCTTTTAAGTGAGAAAGTCTTCTTATAACAATATTTTGATATATTAAAGAGTGTTATGTAGCTGAGAACTAAACTGACAATTTTTTCTTAGCCTGGTAAGACCAGACCAATAACTTATCCCAACGATTTTAAAGTCATTCTAAATGAAGATTATTATTTCTTTTATTACTGAGAGAGGTAGAGGTGGAAAGTTACCAAACTAAATTTTTGGCTTTTTGTTCCATTTCTTACCTAACATTGGTACTATGCTTTGAAAACAATACTAAGAGTTTAGGTTTTGGTTGGTTTGCTTTTATAAATCGTCAAACAACACTTAAAAGAAGTTGGTATTATTAACTATTAGCCAGCTAGACCATGAGAAAAGCTATTTATTTTTTTCTTTTCTTTTCTTTTTTCTCTTTTCTTTTATTTTCTTTCTTCTCTTCTCCTTTCTTTCCTTCATTTTTTTTTGAGTGATCAAATTAGTCAATATGGTTCCTAGAATTACATAACTCAGTTTCAGGAAAGAGTTCTTCTTCTTCTCCTCCTTCTCCTTCTCCTTTTCCCTCTTCGTCTTCTTCTTCTTCTACTTCTTCTTCTTCTTCTACTTCTTCTTCTTCTTCTTCTTCTTCTTCTTCTTCTTCTTCTTCTTCTTCTTCTTCTTCTTCTTCTTCTTCTCCTTCTTCTCCCTCTTCTTCTTCTTCTTCTTCTTCTTCTTGTTCTTCTTCTTCTTCTCCCTCTTCTTCTTCTTCTTCTTCTCCTTCTTCTCCCTCTTCTTCTTCTCCTTCTTCTTCTTCTTCTTCTTCTTCTTCTTCTTCTTCTTCTTCTTCTTCTTCTTCTTCTTCTTCTTCTTCTTCTTCTTCTTCTTCTTCTCCTTCTTCTCCTTCTTCTTCTTCTTCGCTTTTTTTTGTTTTATTTATAAAAAGGAAACAATGACTAAGCCATAGGATAAGAGGGTACAACTCCACTCAATTCCCACCACCAGAACTTTGTATCCCATCCCCTCCCCTGATAACTTTCCTATTCTTTAATTAACCCTCTGGGAGTATGGACCCAAGGTCATTGTGGGATGCAGAAGGTGGAAGGTCTGACTTCTGTAATTGCTTCCCTGCTGAACATGGGTGTTGACAGGTGGATCCATACTCCCAGCCTGTCTCTCTTTTTCCCTAGTGGGGAAGGGCTCTGGGGAAGCGGAGCTCCAGGACACATTATAGGAAAGAGTTCTTTTTTTTTTTTTTAATTTATTTACTTTTGTTGCCCTTGTTGTTTTATTATTGTAGTGATTGTTGTTGTTACTGATGTCATTGTTGTTGGATAGGACAGAGAGAAATGGAGAGAGGAAGGGAACACAGAGAGGGGGAGAAAGATAGTCACCTTCAGACCTGCTTCACGACTTGTGAAGCAACTCCCCTGTAGGTGGCGAGTCCTGGTTGGAACTAGGATCTTTATGCATGTCTTTTGCTTTGAGCCACATGCTTTTAACCTGCTGTGCTACCTCCGGACTCCCAGAAAGAGTTCTTATGAGTGTTGTGCATCAGTGTCTCCAACTACATCAAATCCTGATTGGACTGACTACTTTTTAAATATTTCTTTAGTTAGTTTCCCTTTTGTTGCCCTTGCTGTTTTATTGTTGTTGTTATTGACGTCATCAATGTTGGATAGGACACAGAGAAATGGAGAGAGGAGAGGAAGATAGAGAAGGGGAGAGAAAGAAAGACACCTGCAGACTTGCTTCACTGCCTGGAAGTCTCTCATGCATGTGAGGAGCAGGGGGCTCAAACCCAGATCCTTACACTGGTCCTTGCCCTTTGCACCACATGTGCTTAACCTCCTGCGCTATCACCCAACTCCCTGGATTGACTTCTATGAGAAAGAGAGAAAAATTATCATAGACACAATTGTATTTATCTGTCTCCTGACATTAACAGGAAATTGCACTGGTCAAGGACAGAGTATTATGTTTTTGATGTTAAAATCTTCTAATGACAGAACACATTTCTACTAGTTATGCTTTCTAAAGGAATGACAAAAATTTTAGCAAATCCATTAAGCAACAACAACAAACTACTGCTACCTTTGCAGTTTTTCATTTCGGTTTATAGCCCTGTGATGGACATTTAATAGACAACAAACTTGTATACACTTTTTATACAACTAACCTAAAATATCCATTTTGAACTTCTGTCTGATACAGAAAATTTAATCTAGTCACTCACAGAAAGTTTTATCAACTCACCTCAGTCAAAATTAAAATTTAATCTCTTGTCCAGCATTTTCTTTTTCTCTCTTGTTTAGATATGTTTCCACTCTGGCAATGATTTTCTATTTGAATTTTCCTAATAATTACTAATAATTAGCAATTTTTCTGCATCAATTAAAATTATGTGATTTTTTTTCTCCCTTCCATTCTATTGCTAAGATATATATTGACTAATTTTGGCATGTTGAGCCGTCCTAACATGATGATAAATTGATGAAAATGCATGCAACCATGGTAAATAACCCTTTTAATGTTTCTGAGTTTGGTTAATTGATATTTTATTGAATATTTCCTACAATAATTTTTATGTTTATTTGTCTAGTTTCCCCCCCCCCCATGAATTTTGTAAAAAGGTATTTTTGGCTTCACAGAGAATTTCTTCTTCTTTATTATGATCTAATAAAATGAGATAGTATTTCCTCTCCTTTAATGTTTTTTTAACTTTTAAAAAAGAGATTATTGTGTTTTCTTTCACTGTTTTATATAATTCAGTTGCAAAGTCACTAGACACAGGCTTTTTTCTTTGATGAAAAAATTTTAATTACTGTTTCTAATTCTTTACAAATTAGAGGTCTACTGTCTATTCAAAATTTCTCTCTCTTAAATTCTATCTCTTGGTTGGTTTTGTTTTTTAGGAATTTGGCCATTTCATCTAAGCTATCCAATTTTGCTTTGAACAATTGCTCAATATGATCTTAATATCCATTTTATTTCTTTACAGTCAATAGCAATTTATCCCACTTTAATGTCCAAATATAACAATTTGAAATTTTTCTTTTATTTTTTAGTCTATTTAAATAGAAGTTTATAAAATCTTTTGAGTTTCACAAATAATTTTGGTTGATTTCTCCATTATACATTTAATTGCCTTCCTCCTCCTCCTCCTCCTCCTCCTCCTCCTTCTTCTTCTTCTTTTTAGACAGAGGAAGAGAGAAAATAACAGCAACCATGCAGTGGAGAGTGGGCTCACTATAAAGTGAGCTATTTCACAAGCCTTCCTTGATTTATTTTTAAAATAAACTCAAAAAGGAAAGGGAGGAACACTAGGGGAAGTTTGAGAACCCAAGACCCTATGTAAAACAGGCTGGTGTTTTGATAGATGGGGAAATATACTCATAATATATTACTCTCTCTCTCTCTCTCTCTATATATATATATATATAACTACAAGGGTAATGTGGGAATATACCCTTGTGATAATAACAGTCCTATAAATAAATCATTATTTCCTCAATAAAGTGATTCTGAATTTGGAAATCATAGATTTATTGTTATGAAAGAAAGAATATGAGAGAGAGAAAAAAAAGAAAGATTACAACATTTCTCAACTCTATCCTGTGTCAGTGTTGAGGGCAGCATGAGGGACGTCCAGGACTTCAGGCATGCAAGACCTATGCTCTAACCCTGAGCCTCCCCTTTTTATCACCCTCATAATTCACTGATAATAACCATTGTAACAAGTCTGACATAATATCTTATTGTGATTTTGAATATTAACCTCCACCTCTTTGAAATCATTCTGCCTCCCACTTCATAGGCTGTATTTCATTTTGTTGATAGTTCATTTTTTTAGGCAGAAACTTTTACTTTAATCTACTCTAATTTATTTATTTTTTTGTTGATTGTTTATTAGGGGTCATATAAAAGCATTTGTTATGATTAACTTCAAGGAATATTTTTCCTGTCTTTTCTTTGCAGGATTTTATGACTTTATCTCTCATACATAAGACTAATAAATTTTGAATTAGTTTTGTGAGCATAAGAAAGGAGACTAGGAAGTTGGGTGTGCATGTGGCGCTAAGCGCAAGGACCAGCATAACGATCCCGGTTCAAGGCCCTGGCTCCCCACCTGCAGGGGAGTCGCTTCACAGGTGTCTTTCTCACCCCTTCTCTGTCTTCCCCTACTGTCTCCATTTCTCTCCCTTCTATCCAACAACGATGACATCAGTAACAACAACAATAATAACTACAGCAATAAAACAAAAAAGGAATAAATAAATATTTTTTAAAATTTAAAAATATATTCTATCTATGCACTACACCATGCAATATTTGTCTTTCTTAAGTTTATTTCACTTTGCATAATATTCTGCAAATTCAATCACATCACTTTCAATGAAAGAATTATTATATATATCCTTAAATATTATAAATATGTGAATATATGCAATTTTTCTTATCTATTCATTCATTGATGGACATTTAGGCATTTTTTAACATATAACCTCTTTATATGAATTACATACTTAAGGGTCCAGGTGGTGGGATACCTTGTTGAGCTCACATGTGACAGTGTAGAAGGACCTGGGTTGGAGCCTACGGCACCCACCTTCAGGAGGAAAGCTTCATAAGTGGTGAAGCAGGGTTTCAGGTGTCTCCCTATTACACTCTTCCCTCTTGATTTCTGGCGGTCTCTATCCAAATAAATAAATAAAAAGATAATTCATGAATTACACACCTAAGATTTACCTTTACTTTTCAAAATCTAAAAATGTTTACCTTTACTTTTCAAAATCTAAAAATGTTTACCTTTACTTTTCAAAATCTAAAAACAATATTTTTTTCAAAATCTTTTTATTTAATTTTTATTGGGTAGAGACAGAGAAATTGAAAGTAGGAGAGCAGGTAGAGAGTGAGAGAGACACCTACAGCCCTGTATCACTACTGGTGAAGTTTTCCCCCTGCAGGTGGGGACCAGGAGCTTGAATCTGGGTCTTTCTTTTTTAAAAAAATATTTTTTTCTTTTTAAACATTTATTTATTCCCATTTTTTGTCTTATTGTTGTAGTTATCAATGTCGTCATTGTTGAACAGGACAGAGAGAAATGGAGAGAGGAAGGGAAGACAGAGGGGGGAGAGAAAGACACCTGCAGACCTGCTTCACTCCCTTGCAGGTGGGGAGCCGGGCTCCAACAGGTATCCTTAAGCAGGTCCTTGCGCTTTGCAAGACGTGAGTTTAACCCGCTGACTCTAATCTGGGTCTTCCTACGTTGTGATGTGTGTGCTTAACCAAGTACCCCACCACCTGGCCCCGGCAACAATTTTTTTTTGAAGAAGAAGAAAAACAAAAATATTTTCTGAAATGTTAAGTTCCATAAATTATAAATAAGAAAAATTATGACTGAAACCTTCAGATTATCAGAATTGATTTTTATCAAACATAATCTTAAATTATATTTTACATGAGATTTGTAACCTATCATCCCATGTCAGTGTATTCAGTATTTTTATTCTAAATCATTCTCAAAGTTAAAATTATAGCAAAAATTTACGGCCAGGTGGTGGCGCACTTGGTTGAGCGCACATGTTACAATGAGTAAGGAGCCATGTTCCAGCCACTGGTCCCCACCTGCAGGGGAAAAACTTCATGAGTGGTGAAGCAGTGTTGCAGGTATCTCTCTGTCTCTCTCCTCTATCTTCCCCTTCCCTCTCAATTTCTTGCCATCTCTATCCAATAAATAAATAAAGATTTTATTATTTTTTTAATTAACTCATTGGTAAGTCTTTTATATCTGCTTGTAGGTATTGAGTACTAGCAACAATACCATGCTTTCTTGTTTAATCCCTATTTTTCAAGTTTAAATGTTTTGTCTTTCTTCATCCCAGTAGTTCAATCATTTCTTTTCTAAACCTAAACCTATCAGGAAGACAGTCCTTATTTTATTATGTAAATTACACTTTATATAATTCAGAATCTATGAGTATAAACTAGTCTTTTTAAGATTTGGTTTTGTTTTTCTTGGCACCACCAATACAAGGAGAGAAAGAGAAACGGAAACAAAGAGGCTGAAAGAGAAAGTGAAAGAGATCACTGCAAAGAAGCATCCTCTACTGTGGTGGGGACTGAACTAGAGCCTGGGTAACACACATAGCAAATAAGCACACTATCCAGTGTAGCTATTTTACTGGTCCAGATTCAATCATTTAAAAAACACATACATTAGGGTGGGGTTAGATAGCATAATGGTTATGCAGATAGACTGTCTTGCCTGAGGCTCCAAAGTCAGATTCAATCCCCTGCACTGCCATAAGGCAGAGCTGCTCAGTGCTTTGGTGAAAATAAATAAATAAATAAATAAATAAATTGCATACATTTTATATTTTAAAACATTAAATAGAAAGTATCTTCATGCATGAATTTTAATTAACATTTTAATTTAATTAATATTTTGTAAGTTTCTTAGTTTATTGGTTTATAATGGAAATCAGGAATTTTTAATTGCATGAAATTCTGAATTTGGTAAGTAATTATTTTATCATTTTGTTGCATTTGCTCAGAGCTAAAATATTCATTAAGATGGTTGTTTAATTCTAAGAAAATGTAATAAAGGTTCTGTATTATATGATTACTTCAGAAGTGAGCCTGAGAAATTTGAATTAAGGTTGACCTTACATATTAACATCTAGTTAAATGTGTCAGAACAAGCAAATTGGGGTTCATTAGGTGAGTGGTGTTGAAAGAAAGAAGATGAATAAAGAAAACTCATTATCAGAAAATGAAAATGTAGCTTTAAAATTTGGAAGATATATTAGAAAGTAAAGACTGATGATGTACAATGTGTTTTTGTTGTCAGACATTACTCACAACTAAGAAGGAAAAGTCTATTAAATAAAAATAAGCTATTATATGTATATATATATATGAAACATGTATATACATATGTATATATAGGTTTCAAAATCATAACATCATACAGAATTAAAGTCAGAACGGATTTTTTTTTGTGAATATCTAATGCAACATTTCCCTGTTTAAAACTATGCAAATCTGCATATCTGAGATTGTATCTAGTTTTATGGATATGTTATTTCTTGAATTCAAGAGAGAAGTTTTTTTCTCCAAATCCTTCTAATTAAGACACTAGTTTTCTATGATATATGTCTAGCTAGTATCAAGTATCTCAGAAAAGACCTCAAAATTATATTAATAATGATACCCTTCTTCACTACTTCCAAGAATTGTAATCAATTTCAAGATAGAAGTCACATGAAGACTTTGACTAGGATATTTGCTAATACTGAACTTTTGTTTTCTTTTGAATTATTTTCCTTTCAATGTATACAATTACTAAAATATATTTGGCATGAAATCTTTTAAAGGATTTTCCTAGTTACTTTATCCCTTGCTGAATGTGAATGATGTCATATAAATGATTTATTTTCTCTCATACTAGTTGTTCATATTTCTTTTTTAATACTTTTAAATTTAATTTACTACTTACTGGATAAAGACAGAAATTGAGAGGGGAGGATGAGATAGAGAAGAAGAGAGACATAAAGACACCTGCAGTCTTGCTTTACCACTTGTGAACCTTTCCCCCTGCAGATAGAGACCAAGGGCTTGAACCCAGGTCCTTGCTCTCTATAGTGTGTGTGCTTAACCAGGTATGCCACCACCTATCCCTTTCATGTTTCTATAACTATAATTTGTTAGTGGAAGAAAGTGCAAACTAGTGGCCCAGGAGGTGGTACAGTGGATAAAGCATTGTATTCTCAAGCATGAGGTCCTGAGTTTAATCCCTGGCAGCACATGTACCAGAGTGATGCCTGGTTCCTTCTCTCCTCCTGTCTTTCTCATTAATAAATAAATAAAGTCTTAAAAAAAGAAAGTGTGAACTAAATCTTTGTTACCAAATTACCACCTATAGCAATGATATCATTTATTGAAAACTTTACAGAAATGTGGATTCTCAGGTCATGTGAATCAGAACTTGCTTTTGTAAATCTTCACATTACTCATCATCAACAGTTTACATGCAGCTCAATGGAAAACCTCTTTTAAAGATTCTCATCTATTCTTAATTTTTTTTTTATAAATGCACACTTTAATAAGTATGAAGTACATAAACAATTAGGTAAGCTTGTGGATAAGCTGACCAAGATACATAAATTAGGAGGTGCAAGTGTCCTTCTCAATTTCCTATGTTTCCTTTTTACAGAATATTTATTAAAGTTGCTTAATGTACAATTTGTCATTTTGGAAGTCCTTTATGATAGACTGTTCTTTTGTCTGATGACAAACAGCAGCCACAATGTCATTGATTATTCTGGGCCTCCACGTTGGATATATTCCATTTCTTCTTGAGACACAAGTTTCCTTCTGTATTTTTGAGGTAATGTTTTTAGTATTTCTGCAGTGTCTGGTGGGCCCTGATGCATCAACCAGTCAGATGTTTTACTTCCCTTAGAATGCTGTGAAACTGAAGAGTGAGATGGCAGTCCTGCTGCTCCAAAAACGTCTGACACGTTGGGTTTAGGATGGTCTCTTCTATCAGGAAACCTTATTAATGGAGTATGTGGCTTGACTACCTGAACGACCCGGCTGGCAGACACCATCTTGCTGCCCATCATGACCCCCAGGTTAGCTTTTCTTAATTTTAAATAGCAGTAGTCACTATACAGTTTACTACACTCATCATAAACATAATAAAAAAGAGAGAGGTGGAGGTAGATAGCATAATGGTTATGCAAAGAGACTCTCATGCCTAAGGCTCCAAAGTCCCAGGTTCAATCCTCTGCACCACCATAAGACAGAGCTGAACAGTGCTCTGGTGTTTCTCTCTGTATCTTTCTCTCTCTTCATCTCTCTTAAAATTAAATAAATAAAATATAAAAATAAATAAATAAATAAATGAAATAAAAAAGAGATTCTAAGCCATGGACATCAGATACAAATGTTTTAGTTTATTGGATATTTCTATAAGTGCTTTTGTTGTTCATTTATGCAAAACAAATCTCCACCCTATAATACTAAAGTAGCATTATCTTAGTTAATAGCAAAGTGTTTTCAGTTTTCAGTAATAGACTGTTTTATCTTTTCAGAAACATGGTAATAGCTTAAATTTTAAATGTTAAATGAAGGTAATGCCTAAATAAGACTATAGACAAGAAATGGTTAAAAAAATAATAACGCAAAAGACTGAACTGTAAGAAAAGTTCTTTTAAGAGTATGTCATTAGGACAGAATATTCACAGGTCGTTATTTCACAGATTATGGTTACTCTAAACCTAGATAGTCTTCTCTCCTGGAATACATACTACCTTTACTGGGTTTTGTCAGAATATACATAAACATAAGACAGGGACAGAGGAATAACTATTTTATTTTCTACTGTACTGCCATCATCTAAAGATCATAGGCATTTTAAATTTTTTAAAATTTTTCTCTTTTGTTGTGCATGTTGTTTTTATTGTTATAGTAGTTGTTGTTATTGATGTCTTCATTGTTGGATAGGACAGAAAGAAATGGAGAAAGGAGGGGAAGACAGAGAGGGAGAGAAAGATAGACACTTGCAGACCTGCTTCATCACCTGTGAAGCGACTCCCCTGCAGGTGGGGAGCCCAGGGCTCGAACCAGTATCCTTAAGCCGGTCCCTGAGCTTTGAGCCATGTGCACTTAACCCTTTGCGCTACCGCCAACTCCTGTATTTTCAATTTTATTGGATATTTTTACTGAGTTAAATACATGATTCTGGGGCTGAGAGGAAGTTCACTTGTGAGGAAATGTGCTTTGCTGTAGACATTGTGTAGGTTTGAGCTCCAGCAGGACATGGGTATACCATGCTATAGGAAGCTCCAATGCTGTGGTGTCTCTCTCTCTCTATGTTTCTCTCTGGAGTTAAATGAATGAAAAAGTCTCCCAGGAGCAGGGAAATCACATATGAATGAGCCATCAGTGCAAAGACCAGAAGAAATTGCTAATTGTTTTTTGAAATGTTAAGAAAATCTGGGCAATTTGGCATGTTTAAGTGATCATAACTTTGTTTATATATAACTGGATTTGCTGAAGGAAGTGTTTATTATTAGAAAATAGAAGGCTACCTGCTGAAATTACAATATTTTTTGTGAAATGAGAAAGAAAAAATCTAAAAAAAAATAGTATATTTGAGTAGTTTCATGATATACCTCTCAAATTGAAGTGTACTAAGGGATATACCACAAAGAAAATCTACCATGATTGATGAAGATCATCATATAATTTAGCCAATTAAGACAGTGATGTGCTCTTGATCTCTACAATAGACAAAGGTGAACAAGTATCTACAGTTACAATGTTATAGCTATAATTGTAGAAAAAGGGTTGTCAAAAGGAATTACACTTCCCAGAAAAAGCACACTGCTTGTATATCTGTATTTGCCTATGCCACAGTTGAAAAACTACAATTGAAAATATTTGATTTATATGAATGTCTGTTTTTTTATTGTTGTTCTTTCTGTGTCTGGTTTGTGTTCAGTTCTACATAAAATGAGAGCTCTGTGCACAAAGGGATAATAGAAGAGACTACTACAGCAATTATCTTTATTTCTCCCCACACAGCAAATGCAAGTGATTCAAGAGCAGAGGACGTTGTCATTATAAAAATTAATGGATATCCAAAGGGCATAAGGTAACATCAGTTTCTATGTGTATTCAAACATGGTGATAAAAAGAAAAGCAAGCTAGTTGTTTTCCTTAAACAAATAATTAAGCTAAAATATGTGTACCACTAAGAGAAATAATTTACTTTAGTGTGGGATACAATGTCTAGGATATGCTAAAGATAACAACAATTATGATCTAAGATAAAAAATAGTAAATAAGTAAAAATATTTTAATGTCAATAAATGGAGAGATCTCCTTCTCTATCTCCCCCTTCCTTCTTGATTTCTGACTATCTCTTTTTTAATATTTTATTTATTTATTTATTCCCTTTTGTTGCCCTTGTTATTTTATTGTTGTAGTTATTGTTGTTGTTGTCATTGTTGGATAGGACAGAGAGAAATGGAGAGAGGAGGGGAAGACAGAGAGGAGGAGAGAAAGACACCTGCAGAACTGCTTCACCGCCTGTGAAGCGACTTCCCTGTAGGTGGGGAGCCATGGTCTCGAATCTGGATCCTCATGCCTGTCCTTGCGCTTTGCTCCATGTGTGCTTAACCCACTGTGCTACAGCCCGACTCCCTTGATTTCTATCTAATAAATAAATAAAGGTAAAATTTAATTAAAAAAATAAATCAAGATAAATAAAAGTGATAAATATATTTCTAGTCTAATTTACAAGCAAATGCACAATTTGTAATAAATGGTAGTATTACATACCATCAACAGATTATTGGTTTTACTAAATGCCAGGTTTTGTGCAGGCTCTGAGGACATGCAAATGAACGTCATATTCTCTGATTTGAGCAATTCAGATTCCATTCCATGCAGTGAATACACTGCCTGACTCTCTCCATGTATAAAACACTTCTACTTCCACATTCTGTGAGGTTCATGACTCATAACTGTTAGCTAAGCCAATTTCTAAAAATTTCCCTTTTCTAAGGAGCCCCATTTGTTGTAATAGTATAGTTCTTTGGAGATGATTCATATATAATGATTAGCTGTTATAAGCTAAATAAATTGTGTCCTGCCTCAGGGAGAATAATTTGGATTGAATATAAAATACCATGCTGAGAAGGCCATGATTTCTTGGGAATTTGTCTGAAGTTTGCATTACTTCTATTACATAATGTTGTTTCAAACAGATTGAGAAAACTGGAAATGGGTAGATTCATGTTATTGTCTTATTATCAGTTCCACTGATTATATGGATTAAATGTGCTTCTCCCCACTCCCACTCCCAAGTCTGAATTCTGTTTATTATTCAATACTGATGAAACAAATAGAAAATATTTATTCCAGGGGGCCAGGTGGTGGAGCACCTGATTGAGCACACATGTTACAATGCTCAAGGACCCAGGTTCGAGTCCGCGGTACCCACCTGCAGGGGGAAAGCTTTGCAGGTGGTGAAACAGGGCTGCAGGTGCCTCTCTGTCTCTCTCCCTTCTTTCTCTACCACCCCCTTCCCTCTCTATCCAATAAATAAATAAAGATAATATTAAAAAAAAAAAAGAAAGGAAAATGTTTATCCCAAGAATAGGAAGTTTCTAATGGAGGGGATGGGATACGGAACTCTGATGATTGAAATTGTGTGAAATTGTGCCCCTCTTATTTTATACTGTTTTTCAATCATTATTAAATCAACAAATAAATAAATAAATGAAAATATTTATCCCAAAAAATAAAGCAAAAATGGCATTAAAAGTCAAAGGAAGGAGTCACGGCGATGGTCATTGTCTCTGGTCATAAGTAGGTTGTTGTGCACTGCTGTTACACACAGGGTGACAGAAGAATATTTTGTTAACCTTTCAGTACATGGATATACCTTTTGGTATGTAATTTCTAGGGTTTTTTTAATAGTCTTTTTATGAAATTTACTTATTACTGGATAGAGACAGAGATCTACCTGTGAACAAGCCCTGGCCCTCTCAACTTACATTGAAAATGGATTTCAGAAGAATTTAAAGATGGGTGCTGTCTTTGTTGATCTCACAGCAGCCTATGACATGGTCTGGCACCGTGGTCTCCTAGTCAAGATCTCAAGATTCCTGCCTCCATGGGTGGCCAACACTATATCATTTCTTCTCCAAAACAGAAGATTCCGGGTGCATCTGGGTGACAAGTCTAGCAGATGGAGACTTGTCTCAAGTGGCCTCCCCCAGGGCTCTGTTCTGGCTCCTACGCTATTTAATATTTACATCAATGACCTCCCAGAAACTTCTTCAAGGAAGTTCATCTATGCCGATGACATCTGCTGTGCAACTCAGGCATCCAAGTTCGACATCCTCGAGGAAACACTCACGAAAGACATGTCTCTGATATCTGATTACTGTAAAAAATGGCGACTAATCCCTAGCACTGCAAAAACGGTATCATCTGTTTTCCATCTACACCATGCCTCGGCCTCATGTGAGCTTAATGTGCAGCTTGGAGATACAAGAATCCGGCATGAAGCCCAGCCAGTCTATCTTGGCGTTACTCTCGATCGCACTCTGTCATTTCACAAACATCTCATAAAAACTGCAGCAAAGGTGGGCGCGAGGAATAACATCATTGCAAGACTGGCCAGCTCCTCATGGGGCACGAGCGCTTCCACACTACGATCATCATCTCTGGCATTATGCTATTCCACTGCAGAATACTGTGCCCCAGTATGGTTCCGTAGCCCCCATGTCCACTTGGTCAATTCCAAATTATATTCCTCCATGAGGATAATTTCTGGAACCATCCGTTCCACCCCGGTTCCATGGCTGCCAGTTCTTAGCAACATCGCCCCGCCAGATATTCATCAGGATGCGGCATCATCTAAGTTCATTTCCCATGTCTACGCTCGACCGGACCTGCCAATATACGCGGATATCTTCGCCCACCCTGTCCAACGCTTGACGTCTCGTCACCCAATCTGGTCCCCTACGCCTACACTGAACTTCTCTGTTCCAGTCTCTTGGAAACAGAGCTGGCAGTCAGCTGAGGTAAAGAACAAACACCTCATCACAGACCCCTGCAAGCGTCAACCCGGCTTTGACCTAGCACGTTATGATTGGGTCCTCCTCAATCGCTATCGAACAGGCCATGGCCGGTGCGCCGCTATGTTCCACCGCTGGGGAGCCAGAGATGACCCGAACTGCCCCTGCGTCTACAGACAGACTATGACCCACATAGTCAAGACTGCCACCTGTCCAGATTCAAAGGAGGTCTCGAAACTTTACATCAGGCTCAACCTGATGCTGTTGACTGGCTACGGAAGAAGGGCAAACGCTAGAAGAAGAAGAAGAGACAGAGAGAGATTGAGAGGGGAGAGATAGAGAGACAGAGAGGTACCTGCAGCTATGCTTCACCACTTGTGAATTCTTCCCCCTGCAGATGAGGATCAGGAGCTTGAACCCAAGTCCTCAGGCACTTTAATGTGTGAGCTTAACCAAGTGTGCCACCGGCTGGCCCCTGCAATTTTCTACATAAAGAACTAAGTGGAAAATGAAAACAGCCACGGTAAAATAAAGATGTGGTTACCAGATATTTAGATGACTCAAAGATGAAGGTCTCCATTTCCTTACATACTTATTATAGTGTATGTTCTGCAGTATCACATTAGAGATTAAAATTTTACATGATGAAATCATTTACGCAGAGAAATCAGTAAATGCAAGACACTAGAACATGGATGGAGGGGTGGGTGGACAGATGTGTGAAGAGCCAGTTCATCAGTCTACTTTTGATCTGGTTAAATCTACCTGGACTAGCAGTAATCACAGAGAGGGAGGGTGCAGGTAAGAAGATGCTGCCAACCAGACTTCCCTGGGCAGATGACCACACTAATGTGTCCTAGAGTCCCTCTTTCCCAGAGCCCCGTCCCACTAGGGAAAGAGAGAGACATGCTGGGAGTATGGATCACCTGTTAATGCCCATGTTCAGTGGGGAAGCAATTACAGAAGCCAGACCTTTCACCTTCTGCACCCCATAATGACCCTGGGTCCATGCTCCCAGAGGGATAAAGAGTAGGAAAGCATAGGAGAGGAGGTGGGATACAGAGTTCTGGTGGTGGGAATTATGTGGAGTTGTACCCCCCTTATCCTGTGTTTTTGTCGGTGTTTCCTTTTAATAAATAAAATTTTTTTACAAAAAGAATGAACAGTAAAAAAGAAAAAGAAAAATTGCACCTTCAAAACTAGCAAAAAGGTTGCAACCCTCCTCACCTAAATCTTTCTCTTATAAGTTTCTTCAATAAAAGATAAGCAGAATTACTACAACAACAATAAAAACAACAAGGGAAACAAAAGGGAAAATAAATAAATATTAAAAAAAGATACACAGAATTCAAGAGAAGCTATCTCCATAAAATGTTATATAAAGCAAATGTTATATAAAGTATTGGAGTTTGGTTGGTGAATACTGCGATGCAAAAAAAACACTCAGTATAATTAATTTAAAGTTACTAATGTGGCACAGGATTGAATGTAGAGTTGGAAAAACAGACACAAAATTATTTTTCAACTTGAAAAATTATTGAGATTGCAGATTTTCATCTTCAGAGAGGACAGTATGAAATTGAGGGGGATGCTTAGTGGTGTCTGTCCTTCGTACTAACACTGGTAGGTCTGAGGCAGAAGAATGCTTGAATAAGTACAGAAGTCAGGCTGTGCCATTGAAAGGCTATGAGTGCTGTTTCTTTCCCTGTAAGTGGGTAGAAATTGTTTGCATGGAGAGGAGTTTAGACAGTGTATCTGCATATCTGCCACATGCATACCCCTCTTCAGGACCATGGATAATATGGCTGCTTCATGTCACCAGTATCAGAAATTTCCTTATATGGGTCTCCTTTAGTATGTGGTTTATATAGCAGGAAGAAATGAATGACTTCATCTCCTTTAAAGTTCCTCTCAGGGACCAAAGGGGTGGCTTAGTAATGATGCACATACTTTTCATGTGTGGGACCATGGATTCAATCTCTGGCATGTCAACAAAATCATAATTAATGTAATCTTTCTCAATTATAAAAAATATTTCCAACTGTCTTCTAGGGCTGAAGGTTGATTATCTGGTAAAGGATACACTTTATTTTAAATGACAACCTGGGTTCAGACTCACACCCACCACATGAAAGTACCAGACAAGAGGACAACTTTGCAAGTAGTGGGTTGGTGTTATGGTTTCCTTCATTCTATTTCTCCCATTTTCATACTCTTGTGATAATGTTTTTTTTTGGGGGGGGGCAGTGACAGGGGGAAGTAGTGGTAGTAGGCTCAACAGAGTGGTGCATCATAAAGAGACAAAGCCCTTGTGGAAAAAAAAAGCATAAATAAATAATAAAAATGTTAGAAGATGCCTTCTAAGCACATCTCCCATACAATTTCTGGACTAGGTCATTTAGTGACATCAGTTCCTAGGACACCCATAAGTATCAGAGCCCTTAGGAAGAAGCTGGGTGATTTATTCCTTTAGACAAATTGAGATTCCGTCAGTCAGTGAAAAGATAATGGGTAGACATTTAGTAGTATCTATAAAAATTCCTACAAAGCAAAAAAAATAATAAACAGGAATATCTTGTACATGGTTTAGTAAGTTTTAAAGTCGTTTTCACTATCTAGTATGTTTATTTAAATGATAGCATCCAGTTTCCAAATAAAGTGTGTTGTAGTGTCTAGAAGAATTAAGATAGGTAAAGGGGTTATTAGCTCATCTGATTACAAATGTAAAATAAAAAAAGAAATCGATCATATTGATGTAAGTTTTTCAGTGTCATACTGGCTTATGTTATAAAATGCAAAGAGGAGGAAATAGTTCAAACTACTGTAATAGCTCTTTAAGCAAAATGTTCCACAAGATTTTCAAACCCTACTCAAAGAAAACTTTATTCATACTGTGACTTACAGATTCTCAAAATGATTTATAAAGTTAAGTGATACAATTACACAGTTAAATAACCACAGAGGGAGAAGAAAATTAAGAGACCTTCAGGCAAAAGAGAAGAGACTCTCAAACTGTATAAAATGGAGAATACTGTCAATGAGAAATGCAAGATATTTCTTCCAGATGCCAAAAGCAATAAAAACTTGATCCTATCTTACGGGAAAGTATTATGAAAGGAAGTGAGTATTGATGTCATAGAAATGAAAGGGACAATAAATGTCAAAGAAGTGAAGAAATGGGATGGAATGGAGACAAATACTGCTGAAAACACATTTTTCTAGCTGCAAGCAAATGCAAAATTTTAACAGATTTTGGCTTTACATAGCTTAAATAATTTTGTAATAGTTTATGTGTGTGGCTGCACAATTCCTACCATTCAGCACAGTTCTCAAACCAGAAATACAAACCAGTAGTATTTGAATAAATGAATTCTTTCCCTTCAACCTGCTATTCATACTTGTAGTGTTACATGTATTACAAATAAATCTATTACATAAACTTTTTTTTTCTTTCACGTTAAAAGCAGTTTACCATCACCAAGGCTTATTCTCAATGCAGTGAAAAAAAAAAAAAAAGAAAGAAAACAATGTGATTGATTTCTTTGATTAAACTCTGTTTAGTAGGAAACAGGTTGTGGTGCACCCAGTTAAGTACACACATTACCAGTGCAGAATCTCTGCTTCCCACCAGCAGGGAGAAAATTCATGGGCAATAAAGCATGTCTTCAGGTCTCTTTCTTTCTCTCTCTCTCTCTTTCTCTCCACCACCCCCCACTATCCCCATACCCTTTCAATTTCTCTCTGTTCTATCCAATTAAAAAAATTGGAAATTCTTTAACAACATAAGTCCAGTGTCATAATTCAATCAGTTTACAAATTTGAAAGAGTAAATGCTTAGACTAAAGGGATATATATACTCAGAACTGATATCTAGGCAGTTAAAGAACTTGAAACATTCAATCTATTCTTCCTCTGACATGTTGACTAAATAGTGATTTATCAGATTTTAAGTTAATAGAAATATATTGGGACACCATTCCTGTCACCAAAGGTGTCCCCCATCCTTACTCCCTGTGGTGCCCCCAGAGTCTTTTACTTTGGTACAATACTCCAAATCAAGCCCAAGTTCTTCTTTCTATTCTTCTCTCTGTTCCCTTTCTGTTCTTTTTTCTCTACTTCTATCTATGAGTGAGATCATGTCATATATTAGGTTCTCTTTCTGACTTAGCTCACTTGAAAAATTCCTTTAAGCTCTATCCAAGATGAGGTTAAAAAAAGGGGGGGGGGGAGCCAGGTGGTGATGCAGCAGGTTAAGCGCACATGGCAGAAAGCTCAGGGATCTGCATCAGGATCCTGGTTCCAGGCCCTGGCTCCCCACGTGTAGGGGAGTCCCTTCACAGGCAGTGAAACAGGTCTACAGGTCTTTCTCTCCCCACTCTGGCTTCCCATACTCTCTCCATTTCTCTATGTCTTGTCCAATAATAATAATAACAACAATGATGATAAATAACAAGGGCAACAAAAGGGAAAAATGAATAAATAAAGTTTATTTAAAAAAAGGGGAAGTTGGGCGGTAGTGCAGCGGGTTAAGTGCACATGGCTCAAAGCGCAAGGACTGGCAAAGGATCCAGGTTCAAGCAGGGGAGTCGCTTCACAAGCAGTGAAGTAGGTCTACAGGTGTCTGTCTTTCGCTACCCCTCTCAGTCTTCCCCCCTCTCCCCATTTCTCTCTGTCCTATCCAACAACAATATCAACAACAATAAGAACTATAATAATAAAACAACAAGGGCAACAAAAAGAAATAAAAAAACAAAAAAATAATTTAAAAAAAGAAAAAAAAAGATGAGCTGCCCTTTTTTTTTTTTTTAATAGCTGAGTAGTATTGTCAGCCACCCATCTGTTGTTGGATACCTAGGTTGCTTTCAAATATTGGGTATTACAATTTGTGCTGCTCAGGAATCAGAGAGAAAAGAAGAGGAAAAATGAAGGAAATTCGGACTTAGGAAGAGAAGGCAGGACCATAAAAATATGGGCAAAATATATAAATATAGATAGTTATATAAATAATAGTCAACCCATATCTGTGGCCTTGGGACAAGTACTGTAGTTTCCAAGTGAGGGAATGGGGGTGCAGAGCTCTAGTGGTGGGAATGATAAGGAATTATACCTTTGATATCTCATAATTTTGTAAATTAATATTAAATCACTAATGTACTTTTTAAAAAATGGAAAATGGTGTATTCATTGTGGAGATATCCAATCCCAACAATAATCTATGTGGCAACTAAGAGAGAGAAAAAAAAAGACTATATAGCTTACTATATTTCAGTGTTCATTCTATAAGCTTTAAAATTTATTTAGAACATTTATTATAGCCCAATATATAATTTTTTTATTTATTTATGATAGAAAAGAACCAGAATATTACTCTAGCACATGTACTAGGGATTGAACTCAGGCTTTAATGCTATCGGTCCATCCTTCTAGCCACTGTGCCACTTCCTAGTTATCCATTGTCCTCATATAGAAGAGATGATAACAGTTCATGGTCCACCAAAATAGAAGCAAATTAAATGAACTTCTTGACAGAAAGAAGAGACAAACTAGTCATACACAAATAAAAGATAGTGTTGGGAAATTGTGCAGATGTGGTTGAGCTTGGCAGGGCTCACAAAGCACCCTACATTCCCTGCTACTATGGCCCATCCATTAATTATTTACATATCAATCTTCTGCTTTGTCTTACAAATGAATAAAGGTCTCCTTCCTAATTCCCCCAGGGTATTTTTATTAATTCTACCAGTTAAAACCCTCGCAACAGTTGCTAAGGAAGTTCCTACCTTTCCAGCCTCTTCCATTTTTCTCCGCCCCTCTCCTAACCATGTATGGTATTGTCAAGCCACTTCCGTTGCTGTCTGTCTCTTCTGTGTCCCAACCACAGGTGTGCAGACAGAGATTGCAGTTGGTGCCACTTGGCTTAACTTTACGTGCTACCACCTGACTCTGGGAAGCTCAGATGAATAAAGATTTGAATTGTCCTGCCACCACAAACTTAGTCCCTGGGTCATCTCTCTCTCAAGTAATGCTAGCCCGACAAGATAGCACTTATTCAAACAAATAAGTAGAAATATTTTTAAAAGAACTATTTAAAATACATGGTACGACTATTACTAAATATATAAGCCTAGTCAACTGAGTAAAATCAGTTCTCTAGAGAACAATAGGATTAATTACAGAGAACCTTTTTGCAGGTGGAAAAGCATTGAGATCATCTATTCCACATTACTTAAATCATCCATATATGCTTTGTAAAAATCTTGGAAATAATACACTACCCTTTTCAACTTATATTAGCCTATTGAAGCAATAAGATGTTTTCAGATCCCATCTTTTTATTCCTGGGATTTGAATAAAACATCTTAGCTTTTGTCCATGTCTCAGAAAAATGTTCTGACACATAAAATATGTCTCTATTTTTTTCTTTTGTGTAAGATATGTCTTTCTTTGTAAGTCTTTTATTTTGATATTGTACTTGTATTTTCTTTTATTGACACACTCCTCTGAAGCCATTTATAAAATACTGTATGTTAGGTAAATATAGAAGTATCTAGATTGAGGTGTGTGTGTGTATTTCTATTTACCACAGATGCTGGTGTGACTTCTGAGTCCCTGTCAATCTGAGCTCACAGCTGGGAACATTCTAGGCTTCACTCATTTCTGGACCAGTTTTCCTCTAGTGGAAGGTTAGAATGACCCAGGCCCCTCTGGAGAGTGGGGGAGTCCCTACCGTTGCTACTTTATCGTGAGGACAACATCATGGAGAGGCCCACATGGAGGCTTATAGTAAGTTTCCTTGTGGGAGTCACCAGTGATAGCAGAAAGAGGGATCTGTTAGAAGCCTAGGCTCAGGGCTGGGTGGTGGTGCACCTGTTTGAGTGCACATGTTACAGTGTGCAAGGACCTGGGTTTGAGCCTCTGGTCCCCACCTGCAGGGAGAAAGCTTCATGAGTGGTGAAGCAGGGCTATAGGTGTCTCTCTGTCTCTCTCCTTTGATCACCCTCTTCCCTCTTCGTTTCTGGCTGTCTCTATTCAATAAATAAAGACTTCAAAAAAGGGTTTAAGGAGGGAGTTGGGCTGTAGTGCAGCGGGTTAAGCACAGGTGGCGCAAAGCACAGGGACCGGCATAAGGATCCCGGTTCGAACCCCGGCTCCCCACCTGCAGGGGAGTCGCTTCACAGGCGGTGAAGCAGGTCTGCAGGTGTCTATCTTTCTCTCCTCCTCTCTGTCTTCCCCTCCTCTCTCCATTTCTCTCAGTCCTATCCAACAACAACAACAACAACAATAATAACTACAACAATAAAACAACAAGGGCAACAAAAGGGAATAAATAAATAAAATAAATATTTTCTTAAAAAAGGGTTTAAGGGAAAAAAAAGAAGTCTAGGCTTATAATATGTATGTGGAAATCCAAGGTTCCAGATGTTGGTGTGGCCTGGTATTGACCTAAAATGCTATTATTGGGTGAGCTAGTCTCTTACCCTTTTCCAGTTTTTTTTACCTCAGAAGCTTAGATTTTCTCCCAGTTGTTAAACTGTTCAGTGTTGTTTATTGTATTCAAACCAGTATTAGTTTTATGGAGTCTGGCATCCAGTTATTTGCCATGCGGATAGCCCAAATTCAAGTCTGAAAACCACATGGGGTAGCCACAGTACCGGGAGAAACTGTGATGCTATGGTGTGGTGTCTCTTCCTACAATTTATTTTTGTCTCCATTTGAAATTTAAAAAGAGGGGTGGGTAAGGTACATAGCATACTGGTTATGCAAAGAGATTTTCATGCCTGAGGTTCCAAAGTCCCAGGTTTAATTCCCCACACCACCATAAACCAGAGCTGAGTTTTGCTCTGGTTTAAAAAAAAAAATTACAATGTCAGGCCAGAAGTGATTTACATTCAATTATATATACACACAAACAAAACATAGCAGAAAATTATGATTTTATGAAAATAAAAACTGGCTCACATTTAAAACAACTTTTTATTTTTTACATCTTTTTTGTAATATTATTATTGAGGTAATGTTTTATAGGACTCTATGTTTTAGGTATCTCAGAAGTTAGAGTGAGGGACATGCATCTGTGAAGCCCCAGGTTGATCCTGAACACTGTATATGACAGAGTAGCTCAGTACCCTGGTTTCTCTCCCCCAGTCCAATGAAAACCGAAAAACACTAAAGAAACTATGGATGTTAATTCTGCTGAGATATATTATGGTCACTGATGTTCAGCACTGACAACCCAATCCCAATGTAGACATAATAGTAATTCTAGTAAAAAGGTCTTCCTTCACTAGAAAAAAAAAAAAAGAACAAATAAGCCTAGAACAAGATAAATAGACCGAAATCATAAAGAAGACAGTTTCTATTTAAAAAAAAATCATAAAACTTGTTTTTAATCTTGCTTCTTTTTAAAAAAAGAAGGGGGAGTATTCATTTAGAAATTTTTCCTTTTCTGTCTCTCTGGCTACCAAGTTGACCCTGCATGTGACAAAATCTTGAGATTTTGGTAATTTACAATAATTTATAACCTCAAACACATAATTTCAGTCACTTTAGGATGATTTCTTTTACCTCAGTCTGTTTTTCTCCTTTGCTTTCACATGTTTTCCTAAAGTCATCATTCCACAAATCTACTTATTAAAAATGTTGCAGTGAGAACGAGATTGTGATGGATATAAAGACCCAGAAGGAGACACTGTCACTGAAAATTGCTTTAGTCAGTGCAGTTAAATGAAAACATATGGTGATAAGAGTCATATTTTTTTTTCAGTAAAGCCTATTCTCATGGCTTAATTTGTTCTACAACCCCAGTCTCTGCCTCCTACTGTTTCTGTCTAAACATAATACTACTTTATCTCTTTAATTATCTTAAGAGCAGCTCTGTAAATAAACACAATAGCTTAATAGTCCTTATTTATAAGCTATCTGTTTTAGTGTTGTTCTAAATGATTGCCTTTTCCAATTATTTGTGTGAAACTATTGCTCATAAAAATAAGATAAAAGGCAGTGGCTATAGCCGCAAAGAGGCAAAGGGCACATGAAGAAGAGGACAGAATTGCACTGTAGGAAGATTGGAAAGAGGTTTTGATACTACTTAGTTCCACCTAGCAAATCATTAATCTCTACAAAGATTGAGGTCAGGTAAAGGACTGAGAAAATATCCATTAATTATATCTTTAAGAACCATTCAGTAGTGGATCTCATGGCTTACTACCCACACTGCCTTCTATAGTCTATGTCCTCTCTCTTCAGCTGCTGAGAGTACTGGTTTCTGAGAGGGCACAATTGAGAAACCTCAAAGAGCTGTACTGAAAGTGAGGATGCTGTGTCCTCAGGATTAAATTCCTTTCTCCGGAATACCCACTTTAAAAGTTTATGTAGAGGCTTGCCTCCCTTGAATCAATTTCCGATATTTCTGAATGTTTATAGTAGCTCTAGAGATCTCCTTATGACTACCCAAGTCCTTTGATGCTATTACAATTGTGATGTTTTTTCTCTACAAAAAATACTACTTATCTCATTCCTCTCAAGAATTGTTTCAAGTAACATATTCCAGTAATTATTCTGCATATGCATTTTACCTATATAATTTTCCTATATAATCCTATCTATGGCATACAATTAGATAGATTGAACTGGTGTATAATAGCAGACTTAAAAAGCTTCTGAATATTCTAATTTGTTTGAATTTTAAATCAACATTTACATTTTATTTTTTTAAGATTTATTCTCTGCCCCATCTTTATCTGTGTGAGTTTATGTCTCTCTCTCTCTCTCTCTCTCTCTCTCTTTTTCTCTCTATCTCAGTCTGCTGGGATCTCAAATTTTCAAATCAAGTGAAAAACTTAACTCTGCTCGAATTTTTTTTATATCATCTAAACTGATGTTATACCTCTGATCTAAGACTAACACGCGTGTTCTAAGCCTGGAACTATTTGTAAAGAGTTAAATTATATTGATTTGGGAGTTATTTGCTTTATCTTTGCATTTGCAAGTACAGTGTCATAATAAACAGAGAAAAGTAATCCGCAGTAATTCTGTTATCTTTGTGAAGCAATCTTCATAGTTATTTATCTTTTGTATCATAAAGAGACAAGCCATTATTATATTTTCCTTTTGTAAAAGAATACATTGACATTCTAACTGAAATTCTTTTCTGTTTTTTAGCTTCAAAAACATTTCAGTTTTTTATGTACAAAATTAGCATTGTACATATTGTTTTAAATACAGGTTTTATAGCTAAATTGGCTTTTTCATGTTCTAAATAGACCTATCAATTTAGTTATAAAACTCTATACTTAGCTAAATAAAATATATAACCATACCATATGAACTCCTTTATAAAGGTAAGAATTTAACTGAAATTCTAATTCTCTGTATACAGAGTAATGATAATAAACATAATGGATATGTTCTGTGACATAATTGCAACTAATTTGTTCAAAGGACAATGGCACACTATGAAAGTTATAAACAACAAGGTAAATTGCCTGTTTTAACTTATCAAAAGTCTCAATGTATTTTCAATAATCACTACAGCTTTTAAAAATTGCATGACAGGGGCCAGGCGGTGGCACAGCTGGTTGAGCACACCTATTACAATATGCAAATACGCGAGTTTAAGCCTCTGGTGCTCACTAGTAGGCAGGCAGAATACTTCACAAGTGGTGAAGCAGTGCTGCAGCAATCTCCTCTCTCTCTCTCTCTCTCTCTCTCTCTCTCCATTTCAGGATATCTCTATCCAATAAATAAGTACAGATAATAAAAGTATCTTAAAAATGGTGTAACAGAATTTACTATCTAGGACATATAAGGCAATTATTCACAAACATTTTACATGTGATTTTAACCATGAAAAAGTGTAGATGACATCTTTGATTATTTAAATGTTTAAAACAATTTACCAAAAGTTCATCAAGCATGGCTGATTTACGTACTCCAGACAAATGATCTAAAGCATATCTGGCAACTGTAATATGATCACAATTCAATTTGGAAGTATATTTATACCAATAGGCAACATCTCAAAACTCAAAGGTTTCATTAGTAGAGTTTCTTTTATTAAAAATATTAATATATCCCTTGGAACATACCTAAAATAGATTTCATAGCTTCTTTCCACATGGAGAACCCTAATTTCATCTGCTCTGTTCTTACCCTTGGGTTCCTGTTTGCTGAACAATTGCTGAACAAAAAAGTGTATTAATACTGTTGACTGTACATCGATTTGATCTGGAGCCCATATTCAGCATAGGTTCCTTTGTAACCTCTACATCCTTGTAAGTCCAAACTTGCATTCTGTGGTCATTAGTAGGAACATTCTGAGTTGCACCAATTTCAGGACCCATCTTCTTCAGGTCGTAGATAGACTATGTTATCCAACCCCTCTTCAGAGGATGAAACATTCTCTACCATTGTTGACCCACATTGAGGGCAAGGTCCTATTGGGGCCCCCAAAGGGGTCCGTTATGTTTTTCCTGATGGAGATGACCAGTGACAATGGAAAGAGGTTTCTATTTGAGGTCTAGGATCATCGCGTTTTTGTGAGAATCCCAGGAATCCCCGACTACGGTCCCAGATGATGGGGTGGCCTGATAGGAACTAAAAAGTCATCATTAAAGTATGCCAGTCTTTTTAAGGGAGAAGGTTGGGAAATACTTTTCTTTATGTTTATTGCTTTATATTTTTATATAATTTCACTTCAATATTTATTATCATCTGACATTTTACCTGAATTGGGTTTTACCTATCTCTGGCTTTTGTTCACAAGTATATTTTATTTCTGTAAAAAAAAAATCCTAGCATATTTTGCAAAACTGAAAGAAACTTTAAAATTTCTTATTCTTTTATTCTGCCTCGCAAAGGTATCACTAACACATATCTTGATATGTGTTTCTTGGACTACCTTTTGTCATGAGTTGCATATATTGTTCTCTGGTTTCTCTTTGGCTTGTAAAGTTTTAATAATCACAGAAGTATATTATGTGTGAATAACTATGTTTATGTGTGTTACAGAGAGTCAGAAACATACATACAAATACAGATATACATGAAAACTAGCCCCTTTCCAATAATACCCAATTCTTTTAGTTGTATGAGTAAAAAAGACTCTTGAAGGAATTGGTGCCTGTTTATGTTTAAGGAATTAATACAGGGACTTCATAGTAGGGCATTGGAAGAATAGAACAGAACAGAACAGAGCATTCCATTTTAAACTTTCACTCTGAAGAGCATGGTTAAGCACATATCATCATCTCCTCTCAGTTATTGCTTCTTTCTCAATATTATATCTGAGGATAGAGCTTTTTGTAGGTCTTCCTCTACCTGCTTCCTCTACTTTTCTATGAAATTTTGCAATTTGTAAAGTTTTGAACATTTGTTTTAGACATTGCTAAGTAACCAGGATTGTTGGAGGAAAAAAAAAGAAGCCTAAAAACTCTTTATTATTGAACTCAATCTACTTTACTGCACTTCTACTAAGAATTATTTGAAGCCAAGAACTAAAAGTGGCTTCTCTCTTAAAAGCCAACTCCCAAAACTAAATGAAGAAATATCTCTGTGGTGATAGATGAGAGATGGGGAAATCTTTTCAAACTACTCAAGAGGAATTATTTTAACAAGAAACACAATTTAGAGAGAAATACATAGAAAATGAAGCATAAAAAAGAAAATGAAGTATATGTTCTAGATTCATAAAATTGGGGTTGAATGAGCTAGTGAACAAGCACTTAAAAAATCTCGTTTAAGGCTGGGCCTATATAGCGATCGGCCAACATTTATGTCCAGCAAAGAAGAAATTAAAGCGGCCAGACTTTCCACCTTCTCCACCCCATAAAGAATTTTGGTCCATACTCCCAGAGGAATAAAGAATAAGAAAGTTTCCAGTGGAAGGGATGAGACACAGAACTCTGGTTGTGGGAACTGTACAGAATTATACCCCTGCTATCTTGTTCATCATTATTAAATAACTAATAACTATTTTAATCCTATTTAAAATGAAATAGAAAGATATGATCAAAACGGGTCATTGTAGTCTCAATGTTACCATTAAATATTATTATTAAATTAGTATGTTGTAGAATTGTGGTGTATATTTTATATAATTTTGCATTGGGAAATAAATAGCACTAAACTTAAATATTAATACATGTGATCTGAATTTTAATCTTGTACTTTATCACAAATGTTAGACTGTTAATCGTAAATTCTAAAACAGTTTACTTTCCATGGTACCAGTCTATTTTATCCATAAAATTCAAAAGTTAAAATCCAAAGATCCTACTATTCCTCATTAAAGTTTTAAACATAATTTCACATGATTCCAATTTCCTCTTTTTTCTTCAATTTTAAGCTGTTTTCTTTATATACATTCCTTTATAACATATTGATGCTTGATTTTTTAACATGACTTCTAAATTAGGTTCTGGCAAAATATGAACAATTTTATCAACAAAAGAATGAATGCCCCAACTCATACTGGAAAAGTTCATCTGCTAGTGATTGAGTTTTTCATATACTAATTTCAGTTTTCTTTATGTAAAAGAGTTTTCTTTATGTATGGAAGAAAAAGACTGAAATCTATGAGAATAAAGTTTTGGACTACTATTAATATTTTATCATTATTGATGCATTCTCTTGTTAGGTCATTACATACTTAAGAAGACTGTAAAGGAACCTATGGGTAATATTGAATGCTAATTTATTATAATTACCAATATAAAATTTACTGGTGTAACTATAAATTTTGAAAGACATACTATAGAACACACAGATTTTACTATTGGTCCTTCACTTGGATATACTGAGAGGCAAGACTTGGCTGCATCTACTACTAGCTGCCGGAAGATATGCATAGCAACAAAGAATAGACTTACATTAAGGAGAATTTGTTACTTGTTCTTCCTCTTATTTTGTATATTCTTCTCTATCACAATATCACAATGTGCCTTCTCTCATCATCTTACAATTATATTGCTAGTGCTGACACTATGAATCCCTGCTCCTGGTGTCCTTTTTTTTTTTTTTTTTTTCATTTTACTGGATAGGACAGAGAGAAATTGAGAAGAGACAGAAAGATAGAGAGAAAGATAAATACTTGTAGACCTGCTTCATCATTTGTGAAGCAACACCCTCCTCCCTGTCACCACCACCACCACAGGTGGGGAGTCGGGACTCAAACCAGGATTCCTCAGTAGGTCTGTGTGCTTAACCCAGTGCATCACTGCCCAAATCAACTCCCAGAATTTTTTAACTTGTTATTGTATTCCTACTTGTTAATTCCCCCATTTCTTTCCTACTATCCCCAGAGTGTTTTTGCAAAACTAAATTTTATGACATGATTGTAGAGAATATAAGAATCTCTACATTGGTGGAGACTTTTTGTACCTCAATAAATCCACATTTTCAATTTTTTATTACTTTTTAAATTAGTTATTTAATAATTATTAACAAGATCATAAGATAACAGGATTACAATTCCACACAGTTCCCACCACAAGATTCCCATGTCCCCTTTCCTCCACTGAAAGCTTCCTATTCTTTATGCCTCTCTGAGAGTATGAACCAAAATTCTTTATTGGGTGAAGAAGGTGGAAGGTCTGGCTTCTGTAATAGCTTCTCCTCTGGACATGAACATTGGCAAGTCAGGTCATACCCCCATCCTGTTTCTGTCTTTCCCTAGTGGAGCAAGACTCTGGAGAGGTGAGGTTCCAGGACACATTAGTGAATTCATCTGCCAGGAAAAGTTAGGATGGCATCCTAGTAGCATCTGTAACTTGGTGACTGAAAGGCAGTAAGATATAAAGCTAACTGTTCAATAGAAAAGAACCCAAAGGCAGGAATAGAAAAAATTAAACTAGGGGTCTTCATGTGGAAAGAAGCTGTGAAGTCTATTTTAGGTATGTTCCATGTGGCCCATGACTTTAGTAATTTTTGCCTGAGCCCAATAGCTAACATGCAGGTAGACTAAAATCACTGTCTGGGAAGATGATTTCAGAGTTGAGAATAGGACTAGAAAGCTGAATTAAGGCAGAAAGTAGCTCCAAAACATGAGGAATTTATATAAATGCCATAAACTGTTAACCCCATTGATCTGATGTAGGGTCCATATCTATTCTTATTTAACATAGGAGCCTGTGTAACCTTTAAGTGCCTATCAGTCTTAGTTCTCAGTCCATGGTCACAGCTAGAAACACTATAGGCTACACTCATTTCAGGTGGTCTTCCTCAATGGCAAAGTGGGCTGACCCAGACTCCCTTTGGAAAAACGTCAGTCCAAGAGTAGTGAATCTGAGCATCATGAAGCCCTGGTGCATGAGCCAGGTTCAAGATCCTGGTCCCCACCTTCAGGGGGAAGCTTCAGGGGTGGTGAAGCAGTACCGCAGTTGTCTGTCTCTCTCCCTCTTCATCTCTTCCTCTCCACTCCTCTCAATTTTCCTCTGCCTCTACACAGTAACTAAATAAATAGAGTCTCAAAAATAAATAAAATAAAAAAGAAGTGCCCAGTGATGGTGGAGAGATGAGTCTATTTGGTGTCTAGGCCCATCATATTCTGTGGGAATCCAAGGATTCTCTGACTAGAGCCCCAGCTGATGAGGTATCCTGGTATTAACCAAAAAGGCCATAATTAAAATATGCCAATCTCTTGCTCTTATCCAACTTTGTAGTCCTAACTTCATCTTATGAGGTAAGACTTGAAGTGATTGAGAGGAGTGAAACAGGGAATAGGAGAAGAGAATTTCTAGGCCTAAATAGTATTTGACTAGGTGCTTTATGGATCTTCTTTAGGTCTTTCTACTTGTTTGCTGAGCTTACTGAGTTTAAGTCTACTCAAAGCAGAGTTCTGTGCACTTTTACTTTGAGGTATATATTTCCCCCTAATTTATGGATGTATGTGCACAAGTGCCCTGTCCCTTAGGCCCTGATCTATATCTAGGGTCTGCATCTCTGGTAGGAGATTAACCATCTGGCATGTTAGAAAAGGTCTCACCAGATGACTAAAGTTGGAGAGTTGACATATTAGGCTTGGCATCTTTGGATACAGTCTGAAGTAAAATGTGGTATGCCGATACTGGTTGCATTGATTTTGTTGAGGTCAGCAGAGGCAGTGTCCAAATCCTCATTACTGTCTTATCATTCTTTCTGTAACAACCACCTTGAGTCATTTGAGTTTCCTAAAATAGAATGGCCTTTTCTCTGCCTCTGTGACTTTGCATATCATATGATATTGGCTAGAACTGCTCCTTCTAATTTTCCTTTCCTACCACATGACCTCTTTACTAATTTTTGTAGTTAAAACTAAAATATATCTTCTTCTTTCTGATCATCCCTTGAAATCATTAAAACAGAATATGTACTACATGCCACTTATTTAATACTTTTTTTTCTTAAACATTTTTTAAAATGTTATTTATTTATTTGAATGGGTAGTGAAATTCAGAGGGGAAAGAGAGCTAGAGAGGGGGTTAGAAATAGAGACATGTGTAGCACTGTTTGCTGCTTGTAAAGTTTCCCTCCTGCAGGTGAGAAGCAGGGGCTTGAATAGTCCTTGTGCACTGTAATGTGTGTCATGACCCACTTCCCTGATACTGTTTTCTCTGTTGCAAAGAATCGATTAGATATCTACTTCTTGATGGCATGTCATAATATCTTAATATTTTTAGTTGTTAGAGTCAATTTTCATGCTGCTGTAGAAAGTAAGCCCGGGGTCTTGAATATATGAGACCCATCCCCGGTTCATTTACATTTATTTTTAATACATTTTGAGAAAGAAATGAAGAAAATAGGTTGGAATACCCAAGTACTGTTCCATCATCTGTAGAATTCTGCTGGGAGTTGGGCAGTAGTGCAGCAGGTTAAACACACGTGGTGCAAAGCACAAGGATCAGCATTACCCGCTCCCCAACTGCAGGGAAGTGGCTTCACAAGCAGTGAAGCAGGTCTGCAGGTGTCTATCTTTCTCTCCTGCTCTCTGTTTTTCCCTCCTCTCTCCATTTCTCTCTGCCCTATCCAACAATGATGACAACAATAATAACTACAACAATAAAACAAGGACAAGGAAAGAAAATAAATAATTAATTTTTTTTTAAAAAGAAGTCTGCCTGTTTTCATCTTCTGTGATCTCATGCTATGCTAGTGCTCAGAGTCTCATGCATGTGCTTACCCACTGACCATCTCCCAGGTCCATTAATATTCAGTTATTTGCATTAAAGAGAAAATAAAATAGAGAATTGATAAACCTTTATCTGTTTCAAGTGAATAGATATGGAAACTATTTTTGTCTACTTTTTAATGTTAAGAAATCATATATTATAGGGCTGAGAGACAGGCTGGGGTGAAGTCCCAAGTTCAATCCCCAACACCAATATAAGCAAGAGCTAAACAGTGCTCCTCTCTCTCTCTCTCTGTTATCTTTATTTGTTTATTGTATAGAAACAGCCAGAAATTGAGAGATAAAAGGGTGATACAGAGAGACAAAGAAGACAGAGAGACACCTGCAACACTGCTTCACCACTTGCAAAGCTTTCCCCCAGCAGGTGGAGATGGGGCTCTTAAACTGGGTCTTTGTGTTTTATAACATGTGCACTCAACCAGGTGCACCACCACCCCCCACCTCTATCTCTCTGTATATTTCTGTCATTAAAGTAAATAAATAAAATAAATATATGTATTAATTGTTGATTAAAATACTGGGAACATAGTACAGTGGTGACTCTAGGACTTCCATTCCTGAGGACCCAGAAATCCTAGGTCCAGTACACCAGCTAATAACAAAGTTGAATAATTATCTGCTCTCCCTCTTTTTCTCTGTGTATCTCTATCTCATAAAATTATGTAAAATAGGGAGTCAGGCAGTAGCACGTGGAACAAAATGCAAGGGCCAGAGTAAGGATCCCGGTTCGAGCCCGGGCTCCCCACCTGCAGAGGAGTCACTTCACAGGCAGTGAAGCAGGTCTGTAGGTGTCTGTCTTTCTCTCCCCCTCTCTGTCTTCCCCTTCTCTCTCCATTTCTCTCTGTTCTATCCAACAATGAAGACATCAATAACAACAATAATAACCACAACAATGAAAAACAACAAGGGTAACAAAAGAGAAAATAAATAAATAAGTAAATAAATAAATAAGTAAATAAGTATAATAATAAGTGCCCAGAGATAGATTTCACATGGGGAGGGCACTGTCTTTGACATAAATGCAGCATTCTGTTTTATTATACTCAATAAATAAGACTGCTGATTGGTTCACCATCAGTGTCTTTCCTTTTCTTTCCCTATCTCCCAATTTCTTCTCAATTTCAGTCTTTATCAAGCAAAGGATTTGAAGAAATAACTGCCAAGAGCAATGTAGTCATCATGCAGGCAATAACCCTGGTGGCAGTTAAAAAAATAAGTAGACTCACTTTGTGTTTTCCCTTTCTGTCCTTGTTTTTTAAGTTCTGTCTATGAGTGAAATCATCCAGTATTCATCCTAGTGACATTTCCTTCTTATGGCATTTGTATATCCTGATCTCTCTTGTTTAAAATATTATCACAAAACATGTTGCTTTATGATATCAAATCACTTTCCTTTTTAATTCTGAAACAAAGCTATTAAGGAGATACACTGTTAACTGCCACCCACACTGGAGTGTTGGATGTATTTCTCCATGTGCCAAACAAGCCCAGCAGGAAAGAAACTAGATCTTGTACTCAGTGTGTATCCTTGGACATTTCTCAACAACTAGACAGAACTTAAATGTTAATAGAGTATGTTTCCATAAACTAATATACAAGCATTTCTGTCCAAGAACAAAGCTTTACCCCTCAAGAGTCCGCTTACCAGCTACTTTGTTCAACTGTGATTTGTTCTTGAAATAATATTGTCCCTGCAGTATTACCCAAGTCAGTGGATCTTTAAACACTTTTTATATGTGCAAGTTGTTAAAGTTAAACCATCTGCCTTTCTAGAATATCCTTCGTAACCATTTTGTGGCCAGGAATATTTTTTGTTCAATTGCTCACTGACTTGTAGAAGCAGGCACATTACACATTTGCCCTACCAGACCTAAGTTTAAACTGTAGTCTCAGCCTTTGCTTCTCACTATAAAGTGCAGATAACTACTTCCCAAGTACATGTACTTTGTAAGAAGTTATAATAATATCCATAGGGGAGCTGCATAGTTTCAATTATTAGTAATAATGTCCTGAGTAAGAAGGAATTTGCTGTTTGAAGTTAGATTATTTATGTTATCAGTTACTACCCACACATTTCAGAGGGTTAGATTTTTAGGAATTTTTAATTTTTTTCTTGAAAAAAAAAAAACTTAACTTGTGGAACTTAAATTGTCCAAAATGTAGAGTACAGCAGTTTCAGAAGTTCTATTTACTACTCATAACTCAAAGATAAAAAAAAAAAATTATCTCTATAAAAATAGAGCAATAGTCTTACCAAAGCAAATTTCCTGGATATAAATGAACTTTTAATACAATAATCCTTATCAAAACCACATTGGCTTCATTGTAGTTACTCTACTATTCATCTCTCTCTTTCTACTTATGATAAATGTGGTTTTTTTATTGTAAAGCTTATACTTGATGTTTTCTGTTTTGCTATTCACTTATTTTAAAAACTAACAAAACAAACAAAGTTTCTGAAAAACTCTTCTAACAACTCTTCACCTCAGGCCAAGCTTATGGAGCTCCAAACTCAGTAAGGAGGTAGCCACTCCTCCTGGGAAAGGCCAAACTCAGACAGAATCTGAATAAACTGAGGGAACTTGAGTGTGTTGCGATAAGAAATACCAGTGAATCCTTTATCTGGTGACTTGTTCTTTTTGATGGCTAAAACTGTCTTCTCTATTTAAAAAAAAAAAGTCACTGTTTTCACAGATCTAAATCTATAGTGAAAAACATAGACATTATAACCAGGTCTAGTTGTTCCAAAAATAACTAAGCAGAGACAAATGAGTTGTCAAGTGCTGCAAGATTATGGTGGCTCATGAATGAATTTATGGATTAATGCAGGGTTTTGTTTTTTTTTTTTTCCAGTCATGGAGAAGCACAAAGAGAAGCTATGTGAGCAGTGAACCAGTGCTTCAGGTGTCTGTTTTTCTTTTTCTCTTACTCCCTCACCTTTTTTTCCCCCTCTCTGTCCTGTTGAAGAAAGAAAAAATGAAAAAAAGATTGTAAAAGGGGAAAAAATGGATTATAGGGACAGATGGTTCATTGTGCAACTGAACCTCATAGATAACCATGATTTAAAAAAAAAAGAAAAAAGAAAGACAAAAGTGAAAGGCAGAAAGGAAGGAAGGAAGAATAAGAAGAAAGGAAAAGAAGAAAAACACAGAGAATATGTATAGCTAGCTTTAACTATTTGTCTCACTTCTTTATGCTTCACAGATGTAGATTTAAATAAATATTAACTGTACTAATCTTTCTAAATCTGCTCCTTTAACAAATGACTATTTACATAAGTGAATGTTACTCTGTGATTTCATAATTTATTTAATATTTTAGATCATTACCACCTTCCCTGACAGGTTCTGCATTAAGTATTTAGTAATATGAAAACTGAACTTGGACTCTATCCCTATGATTTCTATTTTATCTTTGCAATTTGTAAAAAATGCAAAGGATAAACAAGACAACAAATAACCCCATTCAAAAATGGGGGGAGGACATGGACAGAATATTCACCACAGAAGAGATCCAAAAGGCCGAGAAACACATGATAAATGCTCCAAGTCTCTGATTGTCAGAGAAATGCAAATAAAGACAACAATGAGATACCACTTCACTCCTGTGAGAATGTCATACATTAGAAAAGGTAACAGCAGCAAATGCTGGAGAGGGTGTGGGGTCAAAGGAACCCTCCTACACTGCTGGTGGGAATGTCAATTAGTCCAACCTCTGTGGAGAACAGTCTGGAGAACTCTCAGAAGAAATGGAAATGGACCTACCCTGTGATCCTGTAATTCCTCTCCAGGGGATATATACTAAAGAACCCAACACATCCATCCAAAAAGATCTGTGTACACATATGTTCTTGCAGTACAATTTATAATATCCAAAACCTGGAAGCAACCCAGTTGTCCAACAACAGATGAGTGGCTGAGGAAGTTGTGGTATATATACACAATGGAATACTTCTCACCTGTTAAAAAAGGTGACCACCATTTTCAGCCGATCTTGGATGGACCTTGAAAAATTCATGTTAAGTGAAATAAGTCAGAAACAGAAGAATGAATATGGGATGATCTCACTCTCAGGCAGAAGTTGAAAAACAAGATCAGAAAAAAAAAAAAAAAAACACAAGTAGAACCTAAACTGGAATTGGCGTATTGCACCAAAGTAAAAGACTCTGGGGTGGGTGGGGAGAATACAGGTCCAAGAAGGATGACAGAGGACCTAGTGGGGGTTGTATTGTTATATGGGAAACTGGGAAATGTTGTGCATGTACAAACTATTGTATTTACTGTTGAATGTAAAACATTAACTGCCCAATAAAGAAATTAAAAAAAATACAAAGGATAATTATTTTGGAATTTGAGGCAACAAGGCCATAATCTTTTTATACTGTTCAGATTAAATAATCCAGAGGACAAAAAGACAGATAATTGTAACAAGAAAAATTATAACTGAATTAATGTAAGGTTTCTGTTTTCATATGCGCACACTCTATAATCTGTTTCAAATTAGGCTGAGTGTATTTTATGATTTGGGGCATCCTTACTACTATATATCTTGACATACAGAGTCATGTTCCCAAATTGATTTTTAATCTTTTAAAACAAAATCCAAACTTAACTTCTAAGAAACAACCAGCTTAGTTTGGGCTTTGGAATCTAGGTAAGATGCAATGAAAATGTGGAACACAGAGGATTGTTAGAAAAGTGAAAATAGGGGCCAGATGGTGGCACACTTGGTTCAGCCCCCAGTCCCCACCTGTAAGGGGAAAGCTTTTTGAGTGGTAAAACAGGACTGCAGGTGTCTCTTTCTGTCTCTCTTCCTATCATCCCCTTCCCTCTCAATTTCTGTCCATCTCTATCAAATAAATAAAAATTTTAAAATTTTAAACTTAAAGAAAAAATAAAAGAGAAGACAGTCTTTGTGTGATATCATGATGTCAGATGTAAGGGAGTCTACATTTGCCCAAAATCAAAGAATGTGCATTGTTGAACATAATCAGTAATGTAAACTATGGACACATACTTTGGATGTCTATGAAACAAATGCTGATGTAGATTCAAAAATTGTAAGGAAATATGCCTCCCCGAGTGGGAGATGTTGGTAATCAGGGTTAATAATTAATAGACATACCAAAATGTGCCTTTCCATCCATTTTACTGAGAATCCTAAATTGCTTCAATAAAATAAAGTCTTAATAATGCTAATGGTTAAAATTGAACCAATCTACTAAGAAATATTTCAGAGAGAACTAATGAAAAAAAAAGGGTTTGTATCCAACTTTGTGCCCTTTCTAACTTAGATCCCATATGCAAAATACAATTAATTCTGAAATAATGATCAGAGGTAAGTAGATTTTACTAAAAAGAAGTCAGTAAAGTTGTTCTTCTACCTAACTTTAACTGTTTTCCTGTCATGACAGTTTTGAAACATTTCTCTTGCAACATTTGAATGAGAATGCTTTTCACAGACATTAACATATACACTAGCTTGGGGGTGAGAAAGGCTTAGGGTGCTGGTATATGATGGCAGAAAAGATGCTAAATTAAGGATGAGGGTGTTTTATAGACACTTATCACAAGGAAATGAGACATGGTGTCCATCAGCTTTGCAAGTCGTGAAGCAGGGCTGCAGGTGTCTCCCTATCTCTCTCCCTCTCTATATTCCCCTTCCCTCTCGATTTCTGGCTGTCTCCATGCAATAAATAAAGATAAAAATTAAAAAAAAAAGAAATGGTGTCCATATGTCAACAACTGTACTCTAATCATCAGTAATCCTCTCCCCTACAAAATAAAAAGAAAAAATAACAATAAAAGAGAAGATACTATTCTATATTCCACACTCCACACCATTCTTTTGTAACTATTTTCCTATAATTTTGAAAGGGACAGTTATTTTTGGAGGCTAGTAGAAGTCAGGGAGATCCATAATAAATATTCCAAATAAATACAGGTGAAAATATTTTATTCTGTGTACTGTAGTGCCCCGATGACACAGGAAAGCAAAGTCTAGGTCCTACCCTTCAAAAACTGCATTCTTTACTTCCATTTTTTAAAAACTCCTCCACAAATGCTTTCATTTCTTGTTTTACTACCAAAAATAGCAGTCAAGCTGTTCTTAAGAAAATGCTCCGTTTAAGCAGAGTGCCCAATTATTTTCCTTTAAACTTCTGACCTGGTGAAGCAAGGAGGGCCTCTTTCCAAGAGGAGTTTACTTTCTTGTCACTCTTAGTTGGGGGAGCACTAGAAGGGTTTCATCTCATTTGTCTCTTTCCATGGGCTCAAAGCCAACACGTCAGCACGACTCCAAGTTAAAAAGGACTGAGAATGTTTTAAAACATGTTTCCACCTTTTTGCCCTTTCAGGGTTGAAAACAGGGTGGAATTTATGTCTTGGCAGCTCCCTTGTTAGTCATGAAAAGACACAGATACAGGAAATCTCAGAAAATTCTTACTATCTGAAATGACATTCTTAGCTGCAAGATTGAAGGAAGAATGATGTGAGAGAGGAAAAAAAAATTCATGAATCTATTGTTTCAGCTTTTTTTATTTTTTATTTTTTTGCCTCCAGTGTTATACCCCGGGGCTCAGTGTCTGCACTGGTGGCCATTATTTATTTTTATTTGACAAGACAAAGAGAAATTGAGAAGGGGAAGATAGGGAGAGAGAGAGAGAGACAGAGAGAGAAAGACCTGTAGACCTACTTTGTGGCTTAGGAGGCGTCCTCCATGAGTGTGGGGAGTGGATGCTCCAACTGGAATGCTTGAGCTTGGTGATATGTGCCCTTAACCGAGTGCATCACAGTCAGGCCCCCCTATTGCTTCTTTATAAACTAGACAAATGTTTTAATAAATTTCAAGAAAATCTAAAAGCTTACTATAAGGTTCTGGCTATCTCTCTCTACCACATTGCTAATTTCCAAAATTTCCAACATAACTTGTTTTGTGTCCAGTGAATTCAGTGATACAAAGGACTACAACAGCAATTAAAAAGAATTTCATTTGCTTGGTTTATTTTATCAAAGGCAAATTTCCCTTTACACCTATGAATAAATTGCAATCCAGTCCACAGGAATTTAATGATACTACATGGGATGCAGTTTCCTAATAATAATGTAAAACGAGACTCTCTAATTTCTGTTATGAGTCTCACAATTTATATAAATCTGGTCTCTACGACATAAACTTTGACAGATGGATTATAAAAAACAAAGACATCAAATTATGACTTTAAATTAGAAAAGGAGGGGGCAGAGTTAAGATTTCCAAGCCATAATAGTTTTCTTAGTAGTCATACTGGCATATGTCATCACATAGAAGGAACACAAGATAGTGGCATAAATGTTACAAAAATAAATATTAAGGTGCCCAGCAAAAAAAGAAATTAAAATTCTTCATAAGGGTTTCAGCATGTAGTTCATTAACATTTGTTTTTCTCATATCATTTTAAAAGTATTTCATATTGAAAGTTTTAATACCTCCTCCCACACCATACACACATATGAATTCATCTATTTGTGTCATTCTCTCTTTCTTTTGGCCATAAACTACATGACCCACCAGTAACTTACTCTGTCATCCTTTTCTGATGTCTAGTTCTCTTTCATTCAATTACTATGTCATTCCAGACTTAGTCATTTTCTACCATTGCTTCAGGCCTGCCTCTGGCTAAAATTAGCTCAGCATTGTCTCACCTCAGATGAAGCAAGTTAAACCTGATGGGTGGGCTTCGCCAGTGTTACCTACAAAGAGCAAACACTTTTATTTTGACAAATACAGCAAAAAAATATTAAAGCTTAGATTATCAAATGCATAGATCTATGAGAGAGTTGATTTATGGAAAATCTGGTGTTTTCCTCATCTTGAGAGGACTTCAATTATCGGTTATTAGAATAAGACTGTGATATCAGCAAATAAATCACTGCATTATTTGTATGTAAAAAAAAAAAAACTTAATTTACCCTCATACTTGAAAAAAACATATTTCAGATACAGAATTCTAGGCTGAGATTTATTTAATTCAGAACCTAAATGATAAGGGGTCCATTTTTTTTTTTTTTGTAGGAGTAAGTCATACTTTATAATTTTCCCCAGGGCATTACTTAGCCCTGGTCTTTTCTGTATAATAATTCTATTTGCTCTGGCGGGGGAGATAACATAATGGTTATGCAAAAAGACTCTCCTAAGTCCCAGGTTCAATCCCTTGCACCACCATAAGTCAGAGCTGAGCAGTGCTCTGGTGTTTCTCTCTGTCTCTCTCTTAAAAATAAAATAAATAAAATATTTTAAAAAATAATTCTATTTGCTCTCAATCTTCAAAAAAATTTAGTGACTCTATATTCAGGTTCATTAACCTTTTTTGTTTTTCTACAACACACTTAGTTGGATATTATGGCCATATATTTAATTGTGTATTGTGTATGCTAACTTGCTTTTAGCTTTAAATTTTCCTTAGGGTTAATTTTTATTATTGTTATTTTCTACCTTTATATTAATATGTTAGAAATACGTTATGCATTATTTTTACTGTTGATTGCAATAATACTTCTAAAACTGATACCTCCTCATTCAAACATTTGGATTATCTCATGATCACAATGAATTGATTTGTCTTCAAATTATGTGTAATTCTTCAGGTTATTCCTATGTCAAATTATTTTGACATTTACCCAAGGTATAATATTAAATTAAATAAGTATAAATTTAAAAACTTACTTTATTGAGTGTTTTTATTTATTGCTTTAAGATAAATTGATATGTAGTTAGCTTTGAATTTCAACTGAAATAGTAGTATGCCATAAGCCTGGATCTTGTTATCATAGTTTTTCTTTTTTAATACTTACAAAACAATTTGATTATGAATAGTCAAAATGTTAACTATATAAGCATGTAATTCAACTAGCACTAAAGGGTGGAAAGTGTGAAGCTTTTAAGAGGGTAATTCAGATCCACTTATGCCAGAAATTAATGAATGCTCTCTCTCTCTTTCACACACACACACACACACACACACACACACACACACACACACACACCAGAAACACACTTTTTATTAAGTAGAGGTTTGTGTGACAGGTGGGGGACATAGTAATGAATATGCAGTTTCCAGCCTAAGGCTCCAAAGTCCCAGGTTCAGTCCTCCACAACTCTATAAGACTGAGCTGAGCAGTGCTCTGTAAAAGTGTAAGAGAGAGGGAGAGAGAGAGAGAGAAGAGAAAGAGAAGTTTTCTCTTCTGAAGAATGGTCCCCAGCAGTCCTTGCTAGAAAAGGCTTCAGGTCCACAAGAATGGAATCTAGAAAGCTTTGCAAATCTGACCCAGTTTAGAAAAGAAAAAAAAAAGTATATATATATATATATATATATATATATACTTTTATATACATATATATACATATATATATATATATATGTATATATATACATATATATGTATATAAAAAAAGTATATATATATACTTTTATATACATATATATATATAAAGTATATATATATATATACTGTGTGTATATATATATATAAAGTATATATATATATGTATATATGTATATCATATTTAAAAACTTTGCTATCAGAGTCACCTATAAGATTTAATTTAGACAGGGCATCACACAGAGTCAAACCTCATCTGTTCTCCAGCTGAAAAAATAGCAGTTTTTCAGGGAGGGTCATCTAGCCCCAATTATACCACCATTATATATATATCATGAAGACTAACTTTACTTCAAGTATAAAATTAATAGGGAAGAAAAGACTTCCAGAGGCGGGGCTAGGGAACAGAAGCAACTGTATTTCTCTCCTCTCCTCTTCTGGGTCAACTAGGAATATCAAAGGAGACCACCTGGGGCAGCAACAAGACAGGACTAGAATGACTTCAGGAACCCACCAGATCACTGGTGAGTGCAAACACGTGTGGCTTGTAGACAAAGAGGGGTCTAGGGAGAGATTAAGTGGCTGCTAACAGCCCAGCCCTTTACCATTTGAGACACCACCTCTAGTCTCTTTAACAAACAAAATGACAGCTGAAGGGAGGAAAGGACTCCCCTAAGACTCACCAAATGCAACTGTGAGTCTCCATTGCCACTGCCCTCAGAAGCTGGAGCAGCAGAGGGGAAACTCTGTGTTGACACCAGGGGACAGAGAACTAATGAGGAAACTCAGAAGAAGATCTCTACCTAGGTGGCCTAGAGGCAGAGCTGTAAGAGTCTCTTTGCATAACCACCGGATTATCTCTGCCCCACCCTGCTTTATCTCTTGGTCAAGAGTCAATGATTAAGCTAAGAAATCTACTTATAGTTTAAAAGCCCTCAGGCTCCCATAGCCTACAGGGAAGAAAAAAACACAAAAGAGGATTTTAAGCCACTGAGTTCCAAATCAGGGATCAAAATACTATTGAAATAACTGTCAATTTCCACAACTGACTTAGACACAAGTCAATCCAGGCAAGAGTGATCAGTAATTTGAAAAGTACTGAGAGAGTGACCTCATAAAATGGTTAGGCCAACAAGAAGAAATATTGGAGAAATGAACCAGGACAAGAGTCCAGCTAAAAGCCCCCCAAAGACTGAAGCACAAAATAATGAGGTCAACATCCAAACACTAGTTAAGGAAATAATCATAGGAGTGAGTAAAGAGTTTGAAAGAATTGTCATCAGAAATGCAGAAACAACCAATAAGACTCTGGAAGAAAACACTAATTACCTCAAGGTTATTAGAGAGCTGAAAGCTGAAATATTAACATATACACCTTAATAACTTGTATTTTTCTTCTTTATCATTTCTGGGGCTTCATCACTGTGAACTGACTTTTTCAGATGGAGAAGCAGAGGGAGAAATAGGGTAAAACATCATAGCACCAAAGCTTCTCCTGTTGCCATCTATGGGATGATGGTTTACAGTCACAAGTAAGAACACATAATTTTAAGGGTGGATTAAAAAAACATGATCTGGACATTTCCATACATCTCTAGTGATGCTTTAAAATATAACTACAGGAACAAAAAGAGGTTAATGCTTTTTCAGAATTAAAATGTATATATATCTAAGTTCCTCATTCTATATCCTACTAATAGCTACTCCCTTCTAATTCTAAAACTTAATGTTGAGATTAAAATATTGATGGAGATGTGTTGAGCATTGAAATGGAATAAAGATAGTATTTATTCATATTACCTTATAATAAAAATGTCTAAAGTATAGTGGCCCAAACACATATACAAGATGGGATGCTGCAATTTCCAAAGATATTCCAAAACAGACTACTTTTCATCATGCCTACTGCACTTACTGCAGCATCACAAAATCTATCCAGTTTAACTGTGCACTTTCATTAGTTTCAGTAAATTTGTGCAACTATAAACATACCCTGACCTTGGAACACCTTAATCACAACAACAACAATAACTACAACAGCAATAAAAAGGGCAACAAAAGGGAAAATAAATAAATATTTAAAAAATTTAAGAAATACGAGAGATAAAATATAAGAAAAAATTTCACATATGGGGAGAAAAACAGAACACTTACAAGTTAATAATACAAAGACAACCTTTTTTTATTCAAAGAAGGAAAAAGAGTTTTAGATTCTTAAAAAAGTCAATCAAGAAATTCTAATCAGACATATAAAAAGTCTAAACACAGGAAAATTCAAATTAAATTATGAAATACCATACACACTCACTAGAATGACTTTATGAAAAATGGCTGACAATAATAAATGTTGTGCCACTGGTGAAATGTACTTTCTCATTCACTTCTGGGAGGAATTGCACTCTTACACTTATCTGTTGTCCTTTTGGATCTCCTCTTTAGAGAATATTTTGCCTGTGTTTCCTCCACCCTCATTTTTTCAATAGGCTTATTTGTCCTTTTCTTGTTGAGTTTGTTGAGTTCTTTGTGTACTTTGATTATTAGCCCTGTGTCCCATGTATGGCACATAAAGATTTTTTTTTTCTCACTCTGTGGGGAGTCATTCTGTTATGGTGGTGATTCTTTTTACTGTGCAGAAGCTTTTCAGTTTCCTATAGTCCCACTTATTTATTTGTTTATTTATTTTGTTTTCTGTGCAGGTGAATTTGAGTCAGCGAAGATGTTTGTAGAACTCACATTGAAAAGATTTTCTGCAGCACATTCTAAGCGATATGACACCCCCAAAAATCTTATCCATTGGAAAGTCTCAATTTTCCCAGATTTTTCACTCTATCATCTAGCACCTCCCATTCCTATTAGCATTTCTGCTGGCATATACTTGAAAATTGTAGTTCCCTAGTTATTGAATGTGTTTGGGCTACTATACTTTTGACATTTTTATTACAAATTATGGTTGACTATATATGCCTAGTACTGAAAATATAACCTTGCTCCTAGCAGCTACTCATGAAATATTTGTGTAAGAAGTTTGCTATGTTGAAAATATTAAATATGACAAATTTTTAAAACAGTGTCTGAGAATACTGCCAGGACCTATTTTATTCACACTGTTTATTAAAGCAACAAAATTTGAGTACAATTACAGTAGGATTTCCATTACTAAAAATTCCTCTCTGTGATACAATTTTTGAATAAAAGGGTAAGTCATCAGAGAATCATTTAATTCATCTAATACTGATACTCTATTTGCTATATGCACTGTTTATTAAGCAGAGAACATATGCCATTATTCTCAAAACTAAATACTTGTTAGTCCTTCACCATCTTCTAATCACTTCCAAGGAATCATAGCATTAGATAACTATGACAAAAAACCATATTTTACTTTGCTACATCAGCGTATTTTCCTTCTTTAACCGGACTCTTCCTGGTCTTCTCAATTGCTCCCCATGTTAATTTCAGCAGACTGATGATATCAACTATTGCTTTTCCTTTCATTATAAATGTTTTTAACTGGCCTGGAATAAGAAAATAAAATTGTCAGCGGATTTGAGACCTCAGCCTTACTACATCTGCTCCTTCCCTTATCGTCAGGGATTCTGTCCTCAAGGATTATACAATGTTTGTATGCTTGAGAGTTTTCTCCTCACAGATAGTTTATATTCACATCCTCTTCCTCTTTACATATTTATGTCAATGTGCCTTTCATATGCAAGCAGTTTCTGATTAATCCTATTAAATTGTAAATCCTCTCTTTTTTAGGATAAATTAGCATCTCACTTCTTTATTTTCTTGCTTTTAGCATTTACTACTACCTAGAAAGTTATTATTCTGATATCATTATATAAAGTAATATAAGTCCCCAAATTTCTGTTTCTTGTACTCTTGTAACTCTTTGTATTCTATACATCATTTATTGCCTGTACCATCAAAACAATGAATAAAATACTTGCTGAGTTAATTGACTTATTAAAATCATGCTTTCTTCTTCATAAAGGAGTTTGTTCAGTAGAAGAGTTCCATCCAAGATGAAGTAAAGAAGGTAAATTCACCATTTTTAATAGCTGAGAAGTATTCCATTGTGTATTTATACCACAACAGATGCCTTTTGTATGTCCATCTTGTCAAGGGGAAGTACCAGTTAAGAAGTATTCCTGGCAGCACTCTGATTAACTAGGAAGCTTACAGTTTGAATTGGAATCCACTTTGAACAATTATGAACATTAATAACAAAGAGAAATAATCAAAAGAAAATGTATCATATTAAAATATCATGTCTAGTGAGTGGCGCACTTGGTAGAGCACACACATAACCATACACAAGGACTCAGGTTCAAGTGTAGGAGGGAAGCTTCATAAGCTCTTCATTACTTCACTTGTACAAAGAAATGTTTCTAAGTTATTAGGAAATGCAAGTTCCTCATCTGAAGTTCCTCTACTATACAGAGAACTTGCATTTCAATAAAGAAATTTCAGTTTAACTAGAAAAGCACAGGAACTTTGTTTTCTGCAAAATTACATGGCTTTTAACTCTCTTTAAAATAATTTTAATCAGGAGTTGGGCGGTAGCTCAGTGGGTTAAGCGCCAGTGGAGCGGTGAAGCGGGTCTGCAGGTGTCTGTCTTTCTCTCCCCCTCTCTGTCTTCCCCTCCTCTTTCCATTTCTGTGTTCTATCCAACAATGACTACAACAGTAAAACAACAAGGGCAACAAAAGGGAATTAGTAAATAAATAAATATTTTTAAAGAATAAATAAAATAAAATAATTTTAATTAAAAAGATTTCTAGTAATATAATATTTGTGAGTGTGCTTTGTCAAAAGTATGCAATACACTTGTCTCTTAAAAGTAACTAAAGTATAGTTTTAAAGGAATAGTGAAGTTCAAATAATAGTTGAAATAACATCACATGATTAAAAGTAGCCATGTTTTGTTCTGAAATATACTTAGTTTAATTTCAAGTACCATCTGAAATTCTATTCTCAGCTCTTGTCATTTTATGAGATTAGACTCTTTTTATTCTTTCAAAACCTTCATCATCTTGATGATGATAAAGAGACACTGCATAACTAAACAGTAAGTGCTGCAGATCACCCTCACCCCAAATAAATATAAGTATAGGTATATATAAATAGAAATTAGAAATATAAATATTCAGCGAATATTAGAAATCATCAAAAGCTATCACTCAGGAGCATTAACTTGATACTGGAATGTGACATTACCTCTCCCCTGTGGTTTAAATTCCATAGGATGATTATAGGAGGAGGGAGTTTGTTAGCCAGCCAGATTGCTGCTTTCATCCCAGCTAGATTGTTGCTTTCATCCCAGTCATTTCATAATAATCCACTATAATGAATTCACAGCAAAGTCAGAAGAGATGCAAATAAGCTGTCTTTTCAACCTTAAAATCTCTACTTTTTAAAATTCTCTTATGAGAGATGATTTGATTATGACTTTTTCAAACATTGCCAAACTGCGTATTTTGGACTGATAAATTAACAACCCACTATTACCAAATATTGCTTCTCTTAAGGTTTCAACTAAGTTATATTTTTTAAAGAAGAGGAAAATCCCATCTGTTATTATAATTTGTCTAATGCTAATTCATCTAAGTGTTAAATTATGGGACATATTTGTTGTTCATGAAATTTTCTGCTACTTCTTTATTACTTATAATCATAGTCATATGCTTTTGCCTATATACAAAGTTAATTATAATTCCAAACTTGTAGCTACAGAAGGTATTTGATGCTATCTTAAAGCTTAGAAAAAGGGGCCAAATTTTTCTATACTGAATATTTAGCTGAATTACTATAAATGATTTTGTCAACTCTGACACTTTTGAAATATGCAATTATAGATTACAACTATAATTTTGTTGGCTACTTTTCACTAAAGGTTATGTAGATTATGAATTTTTAATATGGAGCCAGTGGTCTTTATTGCTAATAATCTTATCTTCTTTGAAAGGCTTCAAAAATAATATAGACATATTGTGGTAAATAGTAAGTGGGACAACATTCTATAGTTACAAAATTTCCCAATAATGATGTTGGTCAGGACTTCCTACCTAGGACCAGATTATCTTGTTAAATGCTAATCATGATAGCATTATGTAATTACGCTTTATAGCCAGGTGTGTTCTCACCATGTATAAAAGAAGTAGTGAAAAGAGGCTATGTAGCACCCTTGGCACCCCCAGGGTTGAATTCTTTTTTTTTCTTTTTAATTTTTTATTTATAAAAAGGAAACATTTACAAAACCATAGGATAAGAAGGGTACAACTTCACACAGTTCCCAGCACCAGACCTCCATATACCACCCCCTCCACTGATAGCTTTCCTATTCTTTAACCCTCTGGGAATATGTACCCAAGATCATTGTGGGATGCAGAAGGTTGAAGGTCTGGCTTCTGTAATTGCTTCCCCGCTAAACATGGGCATTGACAGGTCGATCCATACTCCCAACCTGTCTTTCTCTTTCCCTAATGGGGAAGGCCTCTGGGGAACCAGAACTCCAAGGCACATTGGTGGGATTGTTTTTCCAGGGAAGTCTGGTTGTATCCTGCTAGCATCTGGAACCTGGTGGCTGAAAAGAGACTTAACATACAAAGCCAAAACAAATTGTTGACCAATCATGGGCCTAAAGGCTGGAATAGTGCAGATGAAGTGTTGGAGAGTGGTCCACCATTTTGTAGATAGCTAGTGGGCATATTTTAGTTATATTTCCACAGGCCTGTAACTATACTAGTGTTTGTTGTTGTTGTTGTTGTTGTTGTTGTTGTTTTACCTGAGCCTGAAATGTGATATACAGGTGGATCCTAATTTTTGTCTGGGGAGATGATGTCATGGCTGGGAAAAGGACCAGAAAGCTGAATCAGGGAAGAGAGAAGCTTCCTAATATGGGAAAGGGGTATAAATATAACTGTAAACCCCAACGATTTGATGTGATCTGGGACCCATAGTTAGCTTAGGAGCCTGTGTTACCTCTACATACCTCTAGATCTGAGCTCATATTCTGTGGCCATGAGTAGGAACATTCCATGCTGCCCTAGTATCAACTTTTGCAGTCCTAGCTTTGTTAAGGTTAGCTTTGGAGTGAGCGAGAGAACCTAATAGGAAGTAGGTGAGGAGGGTGTCTAAGTCAAAGCAGACACTATTTCATTATGAAGTTGATACTGACTCACTACAGACTGTTGTGTACATTTTGCTTTCATGTATATATTTTGCCCTAATTCATGGATATATGTGAACATATGCTCTATCTTACAGGACCTGGCCTATATCTAGGTTTTGGGACTTGTTAGGACGTGAAGCTCCTGGAATGAAATTAGAGAATACCATGAAAGGAAAGGTCTCACCCAAGTGATGAGGGTAAAGGGCTGGCAATCCATGCCTGACGTCTCTGTACACAGCCTGAGGTGAAGCATGCTAAAATGGTACTCGTTGCATTGATTAGGTTGGAATCGGCGGATGCAGTATCATTTGGCCTGACTTGAGAAAAGCATGCAGGGAAGTAAGCCCCACCCAGGGTTGAATTCTTAAGTTCAGAGGGTCTGAACTTGCCTGCCCAAATAAAGGCATGTTGGCATGTCTCTGCCTCTGTGCCTAGTACTTTCTTTCAGCTACTGCCAACCTGGGTCCCTGATCAGAATATACAAATTTCTTCTCAAAGTACTACAGGGTGATACAGAATCATATCCAGCAATCCATGCATTAAAATGTTAATAAACGGGGGGAGGGCTGGCAGTAGGTAACACAGTGGGTTAGTGCACATGACACGAAGCGCAAGCACCTGTGTGAGGATCCCGGTTTGGGCCCTGGCTCCCCACCAGGGTGTCGTTTTACAAGAGGTGAAGCAGGTCTGTAGATGCCTTATCTTTTTTTCCCCCTCTCTATCTTTCCCTTCTCTCTCGAATTCTCTTTGTCCTATCCAACAATGATGACAGCAACAGCTACAACAATAATAACAACAACAATGATAAACAACAAGAACAACAAAAAGGAAAAAAAAATAGCCTCCAGGAGCAGTGAATTCGTAGTGCAGTCATAGAGCTCCAGAGATAACCCCGGAAGCAAAAAAAAAAAAGTTAATTTTTTTTCCAGACTTCCTTCTCTATTGTCTTTATTTGTTTCTAAATTGAAAATGTTTAGCATAAATAATAATAAAAATTAACTAATTATGTAAAACACATTCTTCTTCTAGCGTTTGCCCTTCTTCCGTAGCCAGTCAACAGCATCAGGTTGAGCCTGATGTAAAGTTTCGAGACCTCCTATGAATCTGGAGAGGTGACACATTAAAAGCACCCAAAAGGAGAGAAATAGTTCACCAAGTGAGATCTTATACCTGCCAGGCCCTTTGTTCTAGCCCACACTACAACCTGGGAGCACCACAGCACACAGGGAACTTACATGGATAGTGGGGAAGTATGCTGGTGTCTCTTCATTTCTATCACTCTTTATATACAAAATAAAATTAAAAGAATGAAAAAATGTAGGCTCAGAAGTGGAGTTATGGTATATAAAAACTCCAGTGCCGGGAGTAAGCAGTTGTGTTGTGGGTTAAGCGCACATGGCACTTAGCGCAAGGACTGGCATAAGGATCCCAGTTTGAGCCCCGGTTCCCCACCTACAGGGGAATCACTTCACAGGCGGTGAAGCAGTTCTGCAGGTGTCTATCTTTCTCTCCCACTCTCTGTCTTCCTCTCCTCTCTCCATTTCTCTCTGTCCTATCCAACAATGACGACATCAACAACAATAACTACAACAACAAAACAACAAGGGCAACAAAAGGGAAAATAAATAATAATATTTTTTTTTAAAAAAAAGAACTCCAGTGCCACATTAAAAAAATAAATTCTGGATCAGGGCAGAAAGTAGCTCCCAAATATGGGAAAAGTATATAAATACTGTTAGCTGTAAACTCAATCCATCTGACCTACGGCCTTTGTCTATTCATATCCAGCACAGGAGCCTGTGTAACCTTTGCATCCCTGTAGGTCTGGGCTCATACTCCATGGTCATAGCTAGGAACATTCTGGGCTGCACTCATTTCAGGACCAGTCTTCCTGGAATGACAGAATAGGTTAACCCAGCCTCCCTTCTTCCCAAGTCTAACACCATACCCCCAGACAATATTTTTAGCCCAACTATATGTTAGCTTTGAGGCTCCAGCAAAAATTAATATAGACATATGTTGGTATGCTTCTAAATCCTGCTTATAAGACCTTCTGTTTTGATCATCACATTAGGTTCGCTTGTATTACTTACGATGTATTCTGTTTACATAACCACTGTTGACTGAAAACCCCCTGCCTCCAGACATTGGTTTAATCCTCACTGGTTCATACTTTTCTCTTCTCCCTGCCCCTCATCCTACGTACTTCCTTGTTCCTGACTCTTCCGCCAGAGGAGAGAGATGCAGGACAGAACTGTGTTGTGATTAGAAGAGATTAGTTTTGTGAACTACATCCCTGCTCGTGAATAAAGATTGAATGAACTGCGTTCTCAGCTCAGCCATGAGTCCCTGTTCGTCTCTGTCTCCTGCCCGTGAAGCAAGTCAGGCAGACATGGGTCCCTTGGAATAAACCTAAAATAGACTTCCTAGCTTCTTCCAAAATGAAGACCACAAATCTCACCTGCTATATTCTTACCTTTAGGTTCTTGATTATTAAACAATTTGTTCTGCCTCATTATCTCAATGTTTTTCAGCCACCAAGTTGCAGATGCTACCATGATGCCAACCTGACCTCCCTGGGCAAAAGACTTCACCAATGTGTCCTGGAACCCCACCTCTCTGGAACCCTACCTAACTAGAGAAAAAAAAAAAACAGGCTGGGAGTATGGATCTACCTACCAATGCCCATGTCCAGCGAAGAAGCAATTATAGAAGCCCAGACCTCCCATATTCTGCATCCCATAAAGATCTTTGGTCAACACTCCTAGAGGAATAAAAATATAAGAAAGTTTCCAATGGAGGAGATAGGATGTAGAAATCTGGTGGTGGAATTGTATGGAATTATAACCCTCTTATCCCACAGTCTTGTCAATTATTATTAAATAACTAATAAAGAAATTAAATTTTGGTATATACATTTAAAGAGACAGTAGATCAAACATTTTTAAACTGATGCACAATTATAAAATGCTTCAAAAATCACTTGAAGATTATAAAAAAAAAGAAACAGGAAAGTAATTTTGCCAGAAAAGTGACTCACAATGGGTGAGGAACATATATTTATGTGTACTTGATATTTTTAAGTTAGATTTTCATACCATCTAAACAGCCCTTTACTATAACTCATGGCCCTATGTTTTCTACCCACAGACTTAATTTTCTTTTTCAGCAGACAAATGGAAGTTTCAAGATTTACTATCTTTATATTTAGATGTTTTTTTTATGTGACTAATAAAACAGCATAAAAGAGTGTGCTGTGCTAGTGATAAAAGGCATGTTTCCTCAACTTAACATAATTGAGATAATGACTGCAATCTTCATGTGTGCCAAGTGCGAAAATCATTAGGTAAGTAAAACCTTCAGACAGTAGTACTTCTTTAAGTCTTAAACGTGGATTTTAATGTAGATTAAAAAACAAAACTAAACCATAAATTTGAAAGTCTGAATATATCATCAACGGTTCTAAAAGGTGAATATAATTAATGATATCATAATAAAAAAGAAAAAAAAGAATATCATACTTATTCCTCTTTGAAGAGTGATAAAGCATATAGATAGATTTATGGTTTATTTAAATTTCACTTACATTTACAAAGAAGCTTGTGGAAAAATTAAATGTGCTGAGCATTAAGTAACCTTACTACTGTCTTACAAGTTAGACATTCTTTCGATTTCACAAATAGAGAAACTGACATAGCAATACATAGCAATAGAGATATACTGTAGTAAAGAAGAGAAAAAATTTAATGTTTGTCTTTCTGATTTCAAAAAGTCAGGTTCTGTCCTCACCAATCTTTCTTCCAAACAAACAAAAATGTTGTGCAAGGTCAAAGCTTCAAAATGCTATTCAATTTCAAGAAAAATCAATAAAATTAGGAATGAACATGTAGAGTGTTAAATCTGAAGGACCATCAAAGATATTCAATATACAAGTCATTTTGTGACTACAAAGCCAAAAGTATTATTTTAAAAATGAAAAGATATGAAAGATAAGCTTATATCGTGTGCGTGTGTGTGTGTGTGTGCGCGATATTCCTTCAATAACAACTGCCTGGGTTTTTACCAGCATGAAGGTGAAAATTGGAATGAGACACACTTTCAAGTATTCATTCCCTTCTCTTTAGCTAGCTTTCATTCTTTGTGTCCAAGGAATCCAGCATCTGTTGCCAATTAGGCTCATCAGTGCTCTTCCATGGAGTCCCTGCTGACCCTCTGTCTCTTGTTAATGTATCAGCATGGGTCTATGGCTGTTAGGGATGGCCCTTTAACCTCTGCCCTACCAGAGTCCAAACAAGACTCATTTCATCCTACTGCAGTGATCTGTGAGACTGAGCACATATGCACATCAAGGTTTTGATGCCATGGTAACCAGTGGGTGACAAAATCCTTAAGAACACAGGATAGTAGTTAGAACTTCTGCACATTTTCACGGCTGCCAGCTGAGAGATGCCAATACTGATTTCCAAACACTGCCTCTAGCTATTAGGAGTCATACAGATGTAGTACATAATGGAAATAGAAAAGACCTTTTCAGTTTGCAATTTTATGATCTTTTGTATGTATACTGATTTTTGACACAGCAGTTCTACACAAGATTTAGGCATTTTTGTGTAATATAATTTAGGTTTGCATTTTATGAGATTTTTTTAACTTTTGTGTGTTTATGTAATAATTAACTTTAGACAAATTACAAAGCCTGACTTCTCTCAGTTCAGTAATTCAATTAAATATAAATTTCACATGTAAATCTGTTGGTTTTGAAATAAGAAAAAAATATATTGACTGTTATTCAACCCAGTAGGAAAAATTAATGGCAAATTGATATTTTTGATGTAGTAATATCACTTTTTCCTTCTAATTCTGTCTTTAATATTCACATTGAACCACAACCATCACCTGGTTTATAATGTGGCATGCATTCAATATAACCATGTTAACAAATACTATTTTTGCATATATATTTTTCATTTAAACTTTTAATTATATATATATGTATATATATATATATATATATATATATATATATATATATATATACACAGAAAGAGAGAGAAACAGAGACAGAGAAAATGAAAGAAACCAAACTTCTTCCAATGAAGTAGGAACTGGTTAGAATCTAAATCATTCTCATGGAAAGCATCCAAGTAATTCATTTCACTGACTCTAAGCTATTATTTGTATTGAATACACTTTACTTGTAAAATGATTTTAAATAATGTATTTTTCTAGTTTTATTGAAGTATAATTGACAAAACATTTATATATTTTTTAAAATTTTTTTATTTATAAAAAGGAAACACTGACAAAAACCATAGGATAAGAGGGGTACAACTCCACACAATTTCTACCACCAGAACTCCGTATCCTATCCCCTCCCATGATAGCTTTCCTATTCTTTATCCCTCTGGGAGCATAGACCCAGGGTCATTACGGGGTGCCGAAGATGGAAGGTCTGGCTTCTGTAATTGCTTCCCTGCTGAACATGGGTGTTGACAGGTCAATTCATACTCCTAGCCTGTCTCAAGAAAAAAAAAAAGAGAAAAATATTTTTAAGGTACAAATGGTTCAATACACTAGTTTGATGTATATTTACTTTGCAATATAATTTCCACTATCTTGTTAATTAGCACATTTATGACTTCATATAATTAATTACCTTTTATCTTGACATATATATATGTATATATATACATACATATTTGGTGTGGTATGCTGTGAACTTTTAGTATCTACTCAAACATATAATACATTAATATTAATAGAACTCCAGAATTTATTTATTTCATAATGGAAAGTTTATACTCTTTGATACAGTGTATCATTTTCTTCACTCCTCATTTTTCAACCTTAGGAATTATCTATTACATCTTCTGCTTCTGAATTTGACACATCATAATGTGCATATAAGTAGAAGGACAGTATATGTCTTAATGTGCCCCAGGTTCATCCAGGTTGTCACAGGATACTTTTTTGGACTAAAAAAAAATTATCTTACTAACACTATGTCATTATCCACCTTTAATGGATATATATATATATATATATATATATATATATATATGTAGGATTATACACAACATATATATTTTAAAATATATATGTTGTGTATAATCCTACAGTAAATAAAAGGCAGAGATTATTGCTTTCAGTTAGTTATTTGTTATATATATATGCAGGACTCCTGAATCACAAGACACTTTGATATTTTTAAATTTTCAAAGAATTGTTACATTGTTTATCATAGTAGATACATCAGCTTACGTTTCTCTCAATAGTCTAAAAATGTCCCTCTTTCTCCACACCCTCACCAACACTATCTTTTGTCTTTTATACAAGAGCCATTCCTAAATAATGTGATGTAATACTTCATAGTTTTGCTTTTCATTTCCCTTGTGATTAATGATGTTGAGCAACTTTTTCAGGAATTTGATATAGATCTTACTTATTCAGGTCCTTTGCCATTTTAAGACTGAATTATCTGCTTTACTTTGCTGTTCAGTATGAATTAATTATTTTATCAGATATATAGTTTATAATCTATTTCTCACATTCTGTAGGCTGTCTTTTCATCTTGTAAATTGCTTCTTTCATTGTACACAAGTCTATTAATTTGATATTCTACTTGTTTAATTTTTCCTATCCTTTTGTTGCAATAAAAAGTTTATTGCCAGGGCTGGGATGTGGCACACCTGGTAGAGAGCACATACTGCAGTGTGCGAGGACCTAGGTTCAAGTACCCAAACCCTATCTGTAGGGAGAAAGCCTTACAATCATCACAGAAGCTGTGCTGCAAGGTATCTCTCCCTCAGTTTCTCTCTGTCCAAACAAACAAAAAGTCTATTCCAAGTCCAAATTTTACTAGATATATTTAACACTTTAAACGAAATTAAAAAGGTTTTGAAGATAAATAAAGCAAGTGGAGAGATATTTTTCAATCCTAATGGCTGTCATAAATACTTTTTTCATGGTATTCTAATTTGAAAAGGAGAAGTAGCACAATAAAGAGCTTTTCCTGCCACTAATGGAACTATATTCAAAGAACTCTCCATAAACTACCTCAAAGTTTTTGTGGAATGAAGCAGATAGGTAATAAATATGCAAATATGGTATTTTCAAGATGATAGGAATATTTGGGTGCATATTCTCCTACAAGAAAAGTCTACTGGGGCCAAGCAGTAGTACACTGGGTTAAACACACATAGTATGAAGTACAAGGACCTGAGAAGGATCCTGATTCCAGGTCCCGACTCCCCACCTGCAGGAGGATCGCTTCACAAATGATGAAGCAGGTCTCCAGGTGTCTTCCTCTCATCCACTCTATCTTCCCATCCTCTCTTAATTTCTCTCTGTCCTATTCAGTGGAAAAAAAAAAAAAATGACCTCTAGAAACAGTGGATTCAGTGTTCCAGCACCAATCCCCAGCAATAACCAGGAATGCAAAAAAGAAGAAAGGAAAAGAGAGAGAGAGAGAGAGAGAAAGGGAAGGAAGGAAGGAAGGAAGGAAGGAAGGAAGAAAGGAAGGAAGGAAGGAAGGAAGGAGGAAATAAAGTAAGAAGGGTCTTTACAGCATATCAACATACATTTCTGTTAAAATATTATTAAAAACTAACTATAGTTGTTAGTATACACCATCATGGGAATAAAGCTTGAGATAACTATGATAAAATAACATTAAATATTTGATATTATTAAAATTGAAAATATAATAAAATTGCCAAATATATACTGGTGAGTCTGCCAATATTTCATTCTGTGTAGAGGAATGTTTATGGTTTACGGCAGCTTATTTAAATTCTAACAGCTATACTGAGCATTTATACAAGAATTTAAGATAAAACAACATTGTTTTGGGAAAAAATTGGTACTGTTGTGGTGTACATCTTTTCCCCACACCTATAGACATTTTAGGTGATCTTTGCACCATAAAATAAACCAATGCTGTGGTTTTAATATTAAGTTTTTAATATAAGTTACCATGCATTAACCAAATTCACTTCAGACCAGTATCAAAGAATTCAGCAATGCAATGACTGACATTCACCACATGTTTCCATTTGAGAGAATTCATCTAAAAGATGGGTTAAATTTTCATTTCTATAGACCTATTCTGTGTTCCTAGACTATAACATCTGGTCTGCATTATTTTACCTCACTCCATACCCACAGTTTTGCCTTCACAGTTAAGCTATGTCTTCAACTTCTTTCATTCTGTTTTACTAGAAATATTAATTTAAAGCATTCATATCTTTTGCAATTCCACTGTCATAGATATTTGTATATAAAACTATCTTTATTTTGAAATTAATCATATGAATGATTTCTTTTGAAATGTAGTTGTAGGAAAACTTCTATCTCTGCAAATGAGTTTCTCTACTGTGTATGTGTGTGTGTGTGTTACTTTGGCTACCACAATTTTGAGAGCTAAATTTAAAGCAAAATGTACATAATTTACAGACACAATGTATTGGTATGTTTTAAAGTACTGGTTGATCCCTAATATTTGATTTTGTTAATACTTGGAGAGTTTGGGGGTTGGTCAGTAGCTCAGCAGGTTAAGTGCACATGACCCACATAAGGAATCCTGGTTCGAGCCCCTGGCTCCCCACCTATGGGGGAGGGGGGCCGATTCACAAGTGGTGAAGCAGGTTTGCAGATGTCTATCTTTGTCTCCCCCTTTCTGTCTTCTCCTCCTCTCTCCATTTCTCTCTGTCCTATACAACAACAAGGACATCAATAACAACAACAACAATAAACAACAAGGCCAACAAAAAGGCAAAAATAGCCTCCAGGAGCAGTGGATTTGTAGCGCAGGCACCAAGCCCCAGCACTAACCATGGTGGCAAAAAAAAAAAAAAATACTTGAAGAGTTTATCAAAGTTATAATATCACCCCCCAGATTACTGGCATACATATACAATTAAATATCAATTTTTAAGATTACGATAATCCTAAGAATACAAGTTTAATAATTTTATATTAATTTTATTAGAGGGTTAATGCTTTACAGTAAAGTCTTTGACACATAGGCACAAGCTCTCATCTTCTTTTGACTGGTGTCAAGACACAATAGGACTCTGTTTCTACTCCTCCTTCCCCAGAGTTCTTTGCTTTGCTGTAATAAACCAAATACTGGTACCACATTCAGTCCAAGTTTCACCCTACATAGTAATTAAAAAATAAAAGAGTTCAGGGTGTAACTTGGCACAGGTTTAAAAAATCCAGAGATTTTATTACATTGCGGTGCAGTAGTACAAAACAGTAGTATTTAGATACAGCAAGACAGACAAAGTGGCAAATGTAAGACTAGGCTGTACGCATGAGTCCATAAATTAGTTACCGGAGTTCAGCTACACATGTACAGGTCCTGGGAGAAGTGGCCATGGCAGTCCTTCAGAGAGGTGCAGGCACCAAGCCATGCAGGAAGAATGAGGCAGGAAAAGAGAGATTGACTTTCGCCAGGCTCCAGCTTTAAGTTCATCAGCCAGACATTTGCATATGTTAATTACGTCTCTAAATCCTACTGTGAGCCTGCCTGTTGTGTCACAACAACCCTATGCTTTTTCATTACATTTCTTTGTCTTTAAGTCCCACCAATCAGCTCATCCAGTATTGTTTTTTTGTTTATTTGTTTTGTTTTGTTTTGTTTTTCTCTCTCTCTAAAATGAGATATCTTGATGTCATATCTTGAAATGCTGACCACAATATTACAAAGGAAATGACCTCATCAATTGAACAGCTGCATAGTACTCCATTTTGTGTATGTACCATGACTTTTTTTTTTTTTTTTTTAGCTATTTCTCTGACACTAATTGATTAACTGGGTTTCTTGTAAGTTTGGGCTATTATAAAATGTTCTGCTATAAACATCGTTGTTCAGAGGGCTTTTTGTTAGGTGTTTTTGTTTTCCTTGAGTAGATCCTTAGAAGCAAGATTTCTAGGTCATAAGGCAGGTCCACTTTTAGAGTTTTGGTGTTTCTCCAGACTATTTTCAATAGGGGTTGAACCAACTTACATTCTCATTGATAATGCAAGACTTTCCACCAACAGTTGGTATTTCTGTCTTTTCTAATGTATGCCATTCACAAAGTATGAAGTGGTATCTTGTTTGTATTTGCATTTCCCTGATCATAGTGATATTGAGAATTTTTTCCATGTGTCTGTTGGTCCTTTGGGTCTCTTCTTGGAGAAGATTCTGCTTATACCAGCCCCCCCCATACAATTTTCAAGGAGGTTGCTTGTCTTAATTTTTTAGTTTGGTGAGCTCATTGTGCATTTTGGTCATCAGTCTTTTGTCCAGTATATGATGCATAAATTTTTCCCACTCTATGGAGGGTTTATTAGTTACAATGATTTTTCTCTTTGCTGTGTAGAAGCTTTTCAGTTTGATGTAGTCTTGTCCATCTCTTTTTTGCTTTTGTTTGCCTTGCAATTGGATTTGAGTTCGTGAAGATATTGCAAAAACTCATGTGGAAGAGAATTCTGTTTTCCTCTAAGTATTTTATAGTTTCTAGTCCATTTTCGAAATTGTTGATCCACTTGGACACTTAGCTTATATATATGATGAAATATGGTGGTCCAGTTTCATTCTTCTGCATGTTTCAACACAATTTTCCAAACACCATTTGTTGAATCAGTTCTCTTTTTTTCTATTTGAAGTTTTGGGCACACAAAACTTCAAATAGTCTGTAGTCAGGCAGTAGTGCATCAGTTAAGTGCAGGTGGTGCACAAAGCTCAAGGATCAGTGTAAGGATCCTGGTTCGAGCCCCCAGCTCCCCACCTGCAAGGGAGTGGCTTCACAGGTGGTAAAGCAGGTCTGCAGGTGTCTTTCTCTCCCCCTCTCTGTCTTCCCCTCCTCTCTCCATTTCTCTCTGTCCTATCCAACAACAATGACATTAATAATAACTACAACAATAAAACAACAAGGGCAGCAAAAGGGAATAAAAAATTAAAAAATATTAAATATATATATAATTTAGTAACACCTGTTCTTTTATCTGCCTGTCTCTTTTTTATTCCTCCATCAAATTCTGCTGTGATAGCTAACTTTTAAACTCATCCTGCTTTTTAACTTCAAATCCTTCAAAATGTAATGTTTAAAAAAATCTTACATTTTTGTTCCATTTACCAAAGGCTTGGATGCTCATTGTGGAAAATGTTGAAAACTGCAAAGGAGAAATTAAAAACTAAATCTAATCCAGAGATAAAGATTCTTAATATATCTGTGTTAATATTTTCAGTAGTTTGTATAACCACCCATATGCATTTCTTATAAATTTGAACACACCAGGCATACTTTTCATATAATTCTTTATATTATCCTAAATAGCATTCTACTTTATGAGTTTATATTGTTTTCTGTGTATTAACTCTTGAGTGTAAAGGTCCTAGGACAAAATTTTTCTTTCAGTTGTAATATCTGAGTGCCAGAACTGAAGGTTGTAACAGGAATTTAGTCAAGAATTCTATTATCCATGAAAAGGATGTACTATGGGAGTCCCTAGCTGGGGGATCTTAGAGGACTCACAAGAGTTACTATATGGGTATGTACCTACCACACACAAAAAAATATCTTAATTCAGGACTCCAGTATTACCAACCGAGTGTTTTTCTTCTAATGTCTTTGTTCCTTTTCAGTTTGATAAACTATGAAGTCACCTAGTAAAAGTAGATATATGTAGAACAAACAACAATCTTTTCATCATTCTAAGTAGGTGGCTGGGTAAAGATGAAGTTGATTTAGTGAGAGGAGAAAAGGGAAAGTTTAAAAGCATACAGATCTGAAATTTAAACATTCTTTTGTATTCTTTCTTGGGGGAAATACTGACTTACAAGACAGCTGTCACAAGGGCCCAATTTCTTTTTACTTTTTTGCCTCCAGGGATATCACTGGGGCTGGATGCCTACTCTATGAATCCACTGCTCCTGTAGGCCATCTTTTTAAATATTCTTGTAACATATAAATCAGGGTGTTTTAGCTCTATACTTGATAACAATGTACTGGAACCAGCAAAAGATTTTGCTTAAAGATGCAAAATATTTGAGGTCATTAGTAAATGTCTTGAAATCTCTAGGGAGCGAAGTACTCCAATTTTATTTTTCAGATTTCATTTTGCTCAGTGAACAGTTAAAAGTATTGTTATGTATGTTGCTGTATCAACTCACCTGAGATAAATTCTTATTGTATTACATTGTTACATTTTAAATTTTTAAAAAGGAAAAAATCATAGTGAGTAGCTTTTTTATTGATACCTCATTATACTTAATGTTAAATCACAGAATCAATATATCAAGTTCCAAAGAGATTTATATTATTTTGAATTTTTACCTATAGAGTTTTTGTTTCTAAAATTAATTAGCATAACTGTGCCTTTTCTCTAATATCAAGTTCATACTTTGTGTTATATTTTTAAATATAATTATTTACTTGTTTATTTTTTTCCCAGTGGAACTGGGACCTCATACACGTTCAGTTTCACCATTCTGGGATACTTTTTTCATTCAGATACATATAGCAAGGCAAGCAGACAAAAGATGTGAGAAAGGAGACTCATCATAGCACTGACACTTTCTTTCTTGCCATAGCATCTTCTATGTGGCGCTCGAACCTGAGCAATGCAGAAATTCTGCCTGATGAGCTACCGCTAAAATTTCCAAAAAAAAATTCCCTCATTCTCGATTTCCATTTAGTCTTTGTTTTTATTTTTGCCAGGATGACGTCACTGCTCAAGATTGGCTTTTTAGATAGAAAGAGACAGAGACAGGGAGTTTGGAGAGGCCGAGAGATATGGAGAGTGAGACAGAAAGACACTACAGCACTGAAGTCTCTCCAAGTGCATTGGGGCCCAGACTTAAATATAGATGGTACAAAATAAATGGCAAAGGAGGCAGGCTATCTAGGTGAGCTATTTTTCTACCCCACATGCTCCATTCTTCAGAAAAAGTTTTATATAAATATCTTATAGCCAAATTTGTGATATGGGCTCTCTTATTGTTGCTTGATACAAATTTGCTTTGTAAACATTAGTGTAGAATATGAAAAAAATACAAATTGGATTTAAACCATTTTTCAACCAGTGCTTGTGTCTTACTTGTTTCAATCATTTTATCAGAATTTGATGAGTCATAAGTGAATAAACTACTACTCTTAAAAGTTTATAATCTAAAATCAGTATTAAATCACTAATAAAAATTGTTATCTAAGAAGGGAATATAAGAATATATAAATAATTTGGTGTATTAGGAAAATTACAATAGTTATCAAAACAGTTTCATAAAACTTAAGAGAAGTAATTCTTTTTTTAATATTTATTTATTCCCTTTTGTTGTCCTTGTTGTAGTTACTGTTGTTGTTATTGATGTTGTCATTGTTGGACAGGACAGAGAGAAATAGAGAGAGGAGGGGAAGACAGAGAGGGGGAGAGAGAGATAGACACCTACAGACCTGCTTCACCGCTTGTGAAGTGACTCCCCTGCAGGTGGGGAGAGAAGCAATTCATAATTCATTTTTATGAAAACAATCTAGGAACATCTAGAAGATGAGACAGTCATTTTTAATGACTATTAAAGTTGACTTGGGCGCTCTCTAGATCAATTGTTTATAACAATTTGACAAGAAATTTTGCATTCTCTGTGCTACTGTGCTTGAAAGGCTACATGAAAATTATAATTAAAATATTTTAGTTTATATATTATACCCAACATGCAGCACATTTCCTTCTGAGACATTTATTTTATATAATTTGTTAATTGTTTGGCTAAATTTTTGTGTTTCATAATGTTTTATCATCAATTTTAATATTTAGCTCTAGCTCAAATTAGAAGCTCAAGTGAATGTTTCTTCTAGCAGAGTTGGCTTTTTTTTTTTCCTTCTTTCTCATTTGGAGAAATGAAGCATACAGCACATTGTTTCTGAAGCAGTGAAAATGTAACCTCTGTGTTTCTATAAGGCACAAAGGATGCCAAAGCTATTTTTAAGAAAATAAATAATTGCCTTTGAATATAGGTCAGAAACTCTAAAGGTCCATTCTACTAAAAATACAGTTCTCAGCCACAGAAAATGATAAACTTCCTGAAAGAGAATTTTTATTGGGGAGGAATCTTAAAAATGTGACCTCCATATGTTACTCTTCTTTTTATTTTTTTGCCTTTGAAATTGTATTCCAGAGTGTCACAGTTTTTAGAATCTACTTCTCCCCAGCGATCAAAGGTTAATTTTTCATAGAATAAATAACAATTCCACCAGATGAATCTGAGCTAACAAAACACATAAATTAGAAGATAATATTCTCACTACAAATTACTCATTTCAGACTTCTTTCAGGATCTACTAGTAATTGTAGGTAATTGCTTATAGTACATTAACTATTTGAGAGAGAGTGAGAAGAAATAGATTCAAAATTTTTTTTAAATGTTAAGGGCAACCAGACATATAGAATGAAATATTTTTGGTAATTATAAGATGGCTAAAATATAAGATAAAGATATTTTACTTTTAGAGAGAAGAATTTGTGTTATTCTGCTAGTTACCTGAATAATCAAAGCAAAAAGTCAGTCTGTCTAAAACTGCAGTCTAGAAGTCAATCTGTTATCCCTAATCTGGTTAGATATGGTTCATTAAGCAAAAATGTGATCTTAAGGAGTCTTTTCATAAGATACTTCATCCAGAATGAAAGTTTGTGTTCTGACTTTTAACTAAAAGGAAGGACTCACCAGCTGTATCACAGGTCAAAATCTAAGGTCAAACAGTAGAATAAAAGAAATACATAAATGACATTTGTCTGTTTATCTTTAAAAGACCTTTTCTAAAAATATAAAAAGTAGAGCTGGTGAATATCTCACCTGAATAGTATGCTTGCTTTGCCATGTGCTGGGGTTTGAGCCCTGCCCACATACTGGAGAAAATTTTAGCCTTAGAGTCTGTCTATCTTGTCTGTCTGTCTACCTGTCATCTATCTATCCTCTCTATATATCTGTCATCTACCTATCCCTTACTTACCTAACTACCTACCTATCTATCATCTATCATTTATCTATCTATTAATCTATGGTCATCTATCTATCTATCTATCTATCTATCTATCTATCTATCTATCTATCTATCTATCTATCTGAAAAAGTCAGCTTGCTGGGCACTGGGTAGTGGTATACCCAGTTCAGCATACATATTACCATGTGCAAGGACCTGGGTTTGAGTCCCCCACTCCCCACCTGTAGGCAGGAGGTGGAGTGAGGTTAGGGGTGGGGAGTAGGCACTTCATGAGCCATGAAACAGATTTTCAGGTGTCTTTCTCCCTCTCCATTTTCCCTCCACTCTCAATGTAGTTCTGTCCTGTCAAGTATAATAACTAGAAGAAAAAAAAATGATTGTCAGACGCTGTGGATTCATAGTGCAGGTACTGAGCCCCAGTGATAACCTTGGTGGCAAAATAAATAAATAAATAAATAAACAGCTTGGAGTAGTGCGGTTTAGGCCAATTGTCAGGTATTACAATTTTCTTTAATTAAAATTAGTCGTGTGAAGTGTGGCTATGGAATAGCAGCTGCCGTGTTTTTGCTGTCTTAGATAAATTAGGAAAAGCAATGATAATCACCTGAAAACTCAATAAAAAACAACAAGGATCTCTTTAAACTCACCAAGCCACAGGTGAATACAGATTTCCGTAGCCAGTGGACAGAAAGCAGATGAAAGAGCAATTCCCTGGACTAAAAGGCCATACACAGGGATGGCTAGTGCCAGACTGGCAGCTGAGGTGCAGCACTTCTGGGTACAAGTTAAGGCAAAAAAAAAAAAAAGTTTAAGAAACAACAGCTAAAAAAAAGAAAGGAAAGAAGGAAGGAAGGAAGGAAGGAAGGAAGGAAGGAAGGAAGGAAGGAAGGAAGGAAGGAAGAAAGTAAGAGCGAGCATTATCTAAGCCACAGACACATGTGGCTTGAGGACTGAAAGGAGGTGAGTGAGCGATTTCCAGGACTAAAAATTAGGGCTCTGAGATAGCAGACACTAAATCAGATTAGCTGCTGAGACACAGCACTTCTGAGTTTGAGTTTTAGCAAAAAAAAAAAGAAAAGAAAATGTTAAAAAAACAAACAAGCAAAAAAAAATGAAGCACTTATTTCTGAAATAGCAGACTCTATTAAAAAATAAAGAGCAGAGTTATTTGGGTCCCTGAGAAAGAGGATGAAGAAAAACATCTAAAACTCAAATTACAACTGTGACTTCTTGAGTGTCCATTACTGTTGTCCCTCATAGGCTGAAACAGCAGCAGGGAGACCCTGTATTGACATCAATATCATAGAATCTGCCCAGTGACTCAGAATAAAAATATCCCCCCTCACCACCAAGATATATAAACAAGGAAATCAGCGGCCAGGTGGTAGTGCACCTGGTTAAGCATACATACTACGGTGACCAAGGACCTCAGTTCAAGCCCCCAGTCCCAACTTGGCAGGGGGGACATTTAACAAGCAGTGAAGCAAATCTGCAGGTGTCTTTCTGTCTCTCTTCCTCCCTATTTCCCTCTTCCCTCTAATTTTCTCTCTATCCTAGCAAATAAACTTATAAAATAAATTTTAAAAATGCAAACAAAACAGACACAAGCAAACTGTTTATAAGGCATATAAGAACTAGGGTGGTTATCTTTGGGAGGTGGGAGGGAGAGGATACAGAATTTTGGTGGTGGGTGTGATGTGGAACCATACATTGTAATCTTATAATCTAGTTAAAAAAAAAAAAACTATCAACAGCAAATAAAAGTTTAAAAATAATAAAAATAAAAGGTAAAATTATTTGAGTAATCAAGAGAATCTAAGCGATATAATAGAACACTGTCTAATCTTGATTGTAAATCAAGAACAGACTGAGAAGGAAGTCAAGTTACTATACAAGAAAGCAAAGAACCTCATCAAAGTATAAAAGAAGCGGGCGGAGAGTAGATAGCATGATGATTATGCAACAGACTCCCATGCCTAAAGCTCCAAAATCTCAGGTTCAGACTCTGCACCACTGGAAACCAGAGCTGAACAAAGCTCTGGTAAAAAAAAAAAAAAAAATACAAGAAGCACTGGGATTTTCTCATGTTTGACTAGAATCCTGGATTTATCATTGTCCAATTAACTAACATAAACTGTATAATCTTAGAAAGAGAAATTCCCTCCCACTGAAGGATTCTTTAAAGAGAAAAACATTAAACACTGAGTTCTACCAACATTTGAGGAAACATACATAAAATTCTATTCAACTATCATTCACTTCTGAATTCAGAATTCCATGTGTTATCTTTGAGGAGAGTTTAAAAATGGGTTGAAATCTTTGCTTTCTTTTCATTGGCAATATTTTAGATAGTTTTAGATAATTCATGTAATCATTCTGAGTCTCAATTTCTTCCTCTTCAAGCTGATATCAATAGTACTTGTCAGGGAATTACTAAGTACAAATGCTTAGACACATAAATGATTATTCAATAGCACCTATTAGGGAACGTAATTGAACGACTATTTCTTAGTGGGTGAGATCATGGTTTCTTACTTTGCATGTGACAAATAAAAATTTATTTCAGGCAGTTGGAAGAACAAATTACAGGTTATGGCACATGCCTTGTCCTGCATATATTCAAAGAGAGTGCCAAAGCACTGTAGGAAGCTCTTGCTGTGGTTTGATCTCTCCTTTTCTGTTTGTTTCTCTTAGTATCTCTATCTGAATAAAAAAGCAACTTACAAATGATGAAACATTCATGAGACCCTACTTCTTCAAAGAAAATAAAAGTTCTCTGGGGGGAACTGAGAGATAGTTTACCTAGTAGAACAAACTTGGTGCTATATGCAAGACTCTACCTTTGTGAATGAGTATCACTTAAGAGAACCATGTACAGCATGTGGCCTTGATGAATAAGTGAAGCAGTGCCATGGTGTCTCACCTCTTTGTGTATTTTTCTCCTCTTCCTCCCTAATGAATTTTAAGAAGGGAAGAATGAAAGAAAGAAATGGGCCCAGGACATGTTCAGTACTATTCTATCACATATGCAAGATGCAATATAGCAGGATATTTCAAAGCATGAACACAAGCTCTGGATGATCCTGGATTCAAGTTCTCGCTCTTGCTCAAGTCATTGGATCTTGATCAAGCTATAAACTCCTCTAAGAATCAAATTCTTCAACTATAAAATTTGAAAAGAATCAATAACTCACATTAGTGAATAGCAATAGTGCTATATAATCTTTAAAACATGACTTCTTAAAAACTAAAATTAAAAACTCCCTAATACTTCCTCTCCACTTTTCCAAGCTTTGGGTCCAGGATTGCTCAACAATTTGTTTGGCTTTGTATGTTAACTCTCTTTTCAGTCACCAGGTTCCAGATGCCATCAGGATGCCAGCCAGGCTTCCCTGGATTGAAGACCCCACCAATGTGTCCTGGAGCTCAGCTTCCCCAGAGCCCCACCCTACTAGGGAAAGAGAGAGGCAGACTGGGAGTATGGACCGACCAGTCAACGCCCATGTTCAGCGGGGAAGCAATTACAGAAGCCAGACCTTCCACCTTCTGCAACCCTCAATGACCCTGGGTCCATGCTCCCAGAGGGAGAGAGAATAGGAAAGCTATCAGGGGAGGGGGTGGGATATGGAGATTGGGCGGTGGGAATTGTGTGGAGTTGTACCCCTCCTACCCTATGGTTTTGTTAATTAATCCTTTCTTAAATAAAAAAAAAATAGTGAGGTGTAAAAAAAAAAACAAACTAAAATTGTACAACATTTAAACAGAAAAATGCATACTGGTTACTAATTATTGTGTGCAAAGTATACCTAATATACAAAGACAGGTAGGTGCTCCCTAGGTAGCCCAAACAAGGGACAAATTTCAAGGCTGTGCCTATGAGAAAAAAAAAAAAAAAGGAGATGGTTTTTATTTTATTTGGTAAAAAGAATTTATTATCTGGAAAGCTTTAATAAAAGCATACTTTCAAATTATATAAATTCCCTAAATGGAAAATCCCCTGTCTAAATAAAATAAAAATGCATATAGAGGGCCCCAAGCTGGCACGCCTGGTTAAGCATACACATTATTGTAAACAAGGACCAGGTTCATTCCCCAGCTGTGTGTGTGTGTGGGGGAGCTTCAGGAGTGATGAAGCAAGTACTAAAGGTACCTTCTGTCTCTCCCTCTATATCTCCTACTTCCTTCTCAAGTTTTCTCTCTCTTCTGTGAAATAAAGAAAAAAAATGGTATAAGAATGTTTCCACATAACATAACCTTATGTATACATTTAGTTGAAGGTTTATGAAATAAAGAGAGAAAAACTTCCAATCCATTTCTGCTGAAAATACTCTGTTATTCATCATAGAGTTTAAATGAATTTTCTGGTAGTTCTGTTGACAAGAGATATTGGGCAATTCTTTTTGTTTCTGTTTGTTTGTTGTTGCCAGAAAAATTATGAAATAGACTAAGCATTTCAAAATATAGTAGAGAAGAGATAGAACCATTTTGTTATTTCGGCTGCCCAACAAATATACATATTTGTTATGTGGAGGAACCTCACAATAAAAAAGAGGGTAGAGGTGGGCAGGGATAGATAGCATAATGGTTATGCAAAGAGACTCTCATGCCTAAGACTCCAAAGTCACAGGTTCAATCACCCGTACTACCGTAAGTCAGACTGGAGCACTGCTTTGTTAGTAAATAAATAAATAAAATAATAAATAAATAAATAAATAAATAGAGGATAAAGGTAAAAGTAATATCTGATAGTAATAAGGGGTGAAAATTGATTGGTCTACTTGTGGAAGTTTACAACACTGCCTCCTGAGGTTGATATATAGGCTTATCAAGTGTTAAATGTAAGTCTCTAACCGTACAGGAGATCAGGAGGTAGCAAAGAAAAATATCCAGCCTTGCCGGGATAGCCTGAGGGTACTTCTTCCCAAGCTAGTGCTCTCTGGGTTGGAGAGAACTCAACTGGAGCCGATCTAGGCTGCTGCACTAACTTCGCAGGAGATACACTCTGGAACTCTCAGAGCCAGAAAGCAGTTTCCAAGTGTCTTTAATCAGAAGAGCAGCTGCTTTTATACTCTCCAAGTAGGGTGGAAACAGGATGTGATATAGAGAGGGTGGAGCGAAAAGTAACTGGTGGAAGATCAGGGTGTGACAAGGAGAGGATCAGGGTGTGACAAGGAGAGGGGGTGGAGCAGGTGAGAATTCTACCACTAAACCACCAATGCCCTGGAGGGAGTGTGGTGCTTTATGTAAATGTAAAGGTGATTTATGTAAATAGACCAAAGCTTTGAATGGGATTAAATCTATCCCTATATAGGCATATGGTTAAGCAGAAGCCAGGGGGAGCTGGCATACTATCCAACATCTCCCCCTTTCTTTTTAACTATTTGCCATAGTATCAGGAGTGCAGGGCACTTTGTGAGGCAGGGAGACTGATAAGAGGCACACTTTTTGGGGTTCTACTGTCCCTCCTTGCTCAACCTCTCAGTAGAGAGAGAGACTAACAGGATTTACATACCCCTCAGGCTCAAGACCTTCCAAGCTCAACCATATCCTCACAATTCCCCAACATCTTCTTACTTAATGGCCATATATAACTGGGTCAATGTCTGTAAAAGGCTTCATCTCTGTCAGGGGAATAGCAGTGTAGGGGTGAACAGAAACCTGTTGGGAAGAAAGCAGAATGATAGTGTGTAAGTGTCTTCAAAAAGAACTAGGACAAGATAGGGAGGGATAAGTAAGAGTAGCAAGAGACAGAGTGAACCTGGGTGGAGGAGTGGGGGCCTGATAAGCCGAGGGGCTAGAGGGGTGATCTGTCATTGCAAAATCCCGAGTCAGCTGGCGGAAAGTTCTATGAACTGCTACAGTCATTCTTCAAGAAGTCCAGCAGTATAAAGGGAGTGTCCAGCAATTTCTATAGAAGCATCAGTCCAATGTCAACGGCCAGGAAATAAATGCCACACGTCTATCTTGATGGAGGAGAACAGCCACTGGAACTTTTCTTCTTTGTAGAGAGTGACCTGGAACCGCCAAAACATGATGGGCAAAACAGAAGCAGGAAGAGCAGACACCAATGGTTGAGAGAAAGGCAGTAGGAAAGTCTTGTCCTTTGGAGTCTGTGAATCAGGCTCTCCAGATCGTGTCAGGTCACATCATGGGTTTCGGGGGATGGCTGTAATTGTGGGTGATGTCAGAGGTCAGGGGTCCAAGATGGATTTCTGGGGATTCTATATGAGCAGATGCTTCTTTATGCGAAGGCTTGTCATAGCTGTAGTCAATTACTTATGAAAAAACTTTGTAACAAATTAGAAGTTTACTACAATTGATAACTCAATGATTATAATTGGTTTAGGTATCTTTATAATTTTGTGTAAAGGTCATCTTATGTGACCTCATGTAGCAGTCTCTATATAGCAAAATTTTCATACCAAATTTAAGTCACATATATTGATTCTTAACTATTTTTACATTGGGCTTTTAAGCAAACTCAGGTTACTAGAGTTAACACATTTTAGTGACAATTTTTTTTTTGGTACATTTACAATATCAGATTGATGCCAAATTTGTTGTGGATTAATTTCCACAAGATAGCTTACAGGACATTTTTGGGCGCCCTCCAAAAATGTCCTGTATAGAGGATTTGTATTTTAACTTAGGAGATGATGAATTGTCACATTGAATATTTAGAGTTTTACCTTAAACACTCAGTTACTTTAATGAATTGATTTTACCTCTTCTCGTAAGAATGTAGCTTCAAAGTTACAATTTAACTGTTAAGTTAATGTTTACCAAACTTGAAACACACATATTAAACATATAGTTTATAACACACAGGAGGAGAAAAACTTGTAAATAAAACATATCATTTCAAATGCGAATTTAGATCTACTGTCATAGTTGAACCATCTTTACTCACACAGTTTAAGACTAAACATTTCATATTTATATCAAGACTTAAAAAAGAAATCAAAAAGAGGAATGAACAATTTTTGGACTGTTTCTGGACGTCTCCAGAAACCATGGCTGCGTCCAGCCGTTTTATATAAAGTCAGTTAACTTTCAGAGTACTCTGAGCACAATGGGTCATACAAAAATTTTGGTCATTCAATTTTTTTTTTCACTCACTCACTCACAAAACACAACTGGCCAGTCATAGCATAAGACATTTGGGGGGGGGGGGAGAGTTCTGTGAATCATTTTTTTTTTTGATTCTGCCATGCTGTATTATGGATCCTGGGGTGCATCCTGCAGCCAATCCTCTTGCAGCCAGTCTTCTTGCAGTGTTTCTTGTTATTCAGAGATATCAGCGCCATCATGTGGGTATTGCCAGACATGGTGGGCAGGAGCCCAAACAGGCTTGGAGTAATTTTGTGGAAAAAGGCATGCGAAACCCCTCCCCATAGTCAACAGGGGGTCAGGTCCTTTCCATATTTTATCAAGTGGGTCTTTCCATTTGACTTTAATAGCTGGGAGGTTGGGTGGTGTTTGCCAATGAAGAATAATAGGAGGTTGGTCTGAGTTTTTGTAAATATTAAAGAGATTTAATGTAGTTAAGGCTTTTGCCAGCTGGATATTGGGGGGGTACATTTCCCCTTTTTCTTTATTTAATTGAGCCTTAAGAGTTTGATGGGCCCTCTCAACAATGCCTTGTCCCTGTGGATTATACGGAATGCCTGTAGTATGATTAATGTTCCAGAGGGAACAAAAATCTTTAAATTGTTTGCTGATAAAAGCAGGTCCATTATCCATTTTAAGTTGAAGATGCAAGCCCATTACAACAAAACAGGAGAGCATATGGCTTATAAGCTTTTTTTGAGTTTTCTCCAGTCTGAGCTGTAGCCCACATAAACTTAGAGAAGGTATCAATTGAGACGAACACATATTTTTGTTTGCCAAAGTTGGGTATGTGGGTAACATCAATTTGCCAAAGAGCGTTGGCTTTTAAACCTCGAGGATTAACCCCCAGAGTTTGAATAGCAGGTGTTTTGATTAGACCTGCACAGGAGGAACATGTAGCAAGAATACGTTTTAACTGTGGCAGAGGAATATCAGGAAATCGAGCTCGAAGACCTTCAAGATTAACATGGGTTAGGGAATGAAAGTCAGCAGAATTAGAGACAGAGGCTAGGAGAATTCCTGTGGAGGCAAGGCGGTCGGCTGCAGCATTCCCTTCGTGCAGGGGACCAGGAAGAGGGCTGTGGGAATGTAGGTGCTGAACATACAGTGGTTGGGTTCAAGAACAGAGCATAGAGGCAATTTGAATTAAAAGAGGAGAAAGTGGGTCGTCATCAATTCTTACATAAGATCGAGCAAGCCATGGAAGTAAGTTAACAGTATACATACTGTCAGAAAAAAGGTTGAAGGATTCTGATACAACTTTTAATGCAAGGAAAACAGCATAAAGTTATTTGTACTGAGGGGAATTATCAGGAAGTTCAGCAAAGAGAGGTTTGGGGTATTGCTGGTCTGGATAATATATAAGGGCAGCAGCTCCCTTTTTTCCACCATCAATGAACACTGTAGGAGCAGAGGGGATGGGATCTCGAGAGAAAAGTTTAGGTACTAGTAGAGGCAACAGAGGTAAAGGAGCTATCAAATTATTAGAGGGAAAATGATTATCTAATTGTCCTGGAAAACCCATTAAACTTATGGCAAAATGAGAATGGTGGCGTATGAGCCATTCTGTATCTGTGAGAGAAAAGGGAAGAATGATTGAAGAATGAAGAATGATGAACCGATCTGTTTCTTCCTTGGCAAACCATAAATGCTAAGGCATCAATCTCAGTAAGGAGGCGTGGAGCTCCGCCTACTGGCGTATAAGCCATTCGAGAACGCCATGTTTCTGCCACAATGCCCCCACTACCGTGGGGGTGGAGTTAAAGATTAGAAGATTTACTGGAGAGGAAGGGGAGAACCGAATGAGGTGCATGTCCTGGAGAGCCTGGTTAACTTTGGGGGTTAACATACACTTTGAGGAGGGCTGTTTGTTTCCTTTTAACAGATCGAACAGTGGTTGCAGGCAGTTCATAGGCAGATAAAGATACTGCCTAAGTCAATTCAAATTTCCAAGAAAACTTTGTAAAGAAGCAAGAGTGAGATTAGAAGGAAAAGTAACACAAGGTTTTAAAGGACGAATCTGTGTTAGGGAAATCTCTGCGCCTAAGAAAGATATTGGAGGAATTAGCTGTATTTTCTCAGGAGGTATATTAAGTCCACTTCTCTTTAAGGCAGGGATTAGAAAATCACATAGGGCCGAGAGATCTGTATCTAATTTTCCCCATATTAACACGTCATCCATATAATGAAAAACCTTAAGGCCCTTATGAATATATGGAAAAGGGCAGATTTAACAGCCTCTTGACAAATAGTAGGACTATTAGCCATGCCCTGGGGCAGTACCACCCATTCAAATCTATCGGCAGGGCTGGCATTATTAATAGAAGGAACAGAGAAAGCAAAACATTTACAATCTTGTGGGTGTAAGGGAATAGAGAAAAAACAATCCTGTATATCAATAGCTATGATTGGAATTCCTGTGGGAATTGCGGAAGCAAGAGGCAAACCCCTTTGGGGGGAGCCCCAAACCTGCATGGTTTTATTAACTGCACGAAGATCTTGGAGGAGGCGCCATTTTCCTGAGCGCTTTTTAATCACAAACACTGGAGTATTCCATGGGCTCCGAGAATGATGAACGTGTCCCAAAGATAACTGCTCTTGGACAAGTTCTTTTAAAATTTCTAGCTTCTCCCTAGGCAAAGGCCACTGTTCCACCCAGACAGGCTCATTAGAAAGCCAATCTAAATGGGGAATTCTGTTATGAACAGTGGCAGTTAGTATTGGAGGTGCTGGTTGGGTCTAGCAGTCTCACAGGAGTGAGTGTGGTGTCCTGCAGAGGTGTCTGAGGATATCACTACATCTAAAGATTCCAGAAAGTCTCTTCCCAATAAATTGGTGCTTATATAAGCTATTAAAGGCTGAAAGTGTCTGGTAGTCCCTTCTGGATCTTCCCACACAAGGGAATCTCTTGTGTGGAATACCTGAGTCAATCTTCCAACACCATGTAAGCATGGTCCTGGGAGGAGTTCCCAACTCTGGGGAACCTCTGCTTGTCTTAATATTGTCTTATCTGCTCCTGTGTCAATCAAACACTTAAAAGGAATATTACCAATCTTTACTGTCATAGTTGGCTGACCCCTTTCTAAAACAGGGGTAGTCCATAAAGTCTCAGGCTCCAAATTTGAGCTGTTCTCTTGCTCCAGCCGGTTATTTCTATGCGGGAAGTTCCCACATACTGCGGGTTCCTCCTGCTCACCCTCTGTTATTGTTACTTGGCGTGGTGGGTGTAGCAATGGATTGGGTCCCAAGCTGGGCTTCTGTTTGTGGAAGAAGGGCACAGCACCAAGCGGGCGATCTGCTTCCTTCCCTCTTGGGGGCGGGGCTAAGGGAAGCCCCACACCTAGTTTAAATCCCTGTTTACATTTGGCAGAGGCGTGCTGTTCTTATGGAACCTTGACCAACAATCTCTCCTCCAGTGAAATCCTTTCTGACATCTGGGACAAGGCATTCGTGGTCTCTGATTCCCTGTCTGGAGGCAGGGTTGCCCTGACTGGAGGCGGCGTCGCGGTCTATTTTCTGGACATTGGTCACGCCAATGCCCTTGGCGACCGCACTGAAAGCAAGCCCCTTTTTGCTTATGTAAGGTAGCTGCATAGGCCTGTAACATAGGTCCTTGAAAAGAGCTTGATCTGAGATCCTGTGTAGCTAGAATCCAAGTATCTGGGTGTTCGTTTTTAAGAGTGATACAGGCCTGTTGAAAATGCGGAAGCATTCCATCCCAGACTATGGATCTCAGGAGGAGAAAACGAGCGTCAGGATTATAAATCTTCCTTTCCAAACTCGACTGGATCCTGGCAATGAATTTAGCGAGGGATTCATCAGGTTCTTGTTGCAGGGAGAGAATGGGGACTGAGGCCGCTCCCATAGGTGGTGTTAATCGCTCCCATGCTTTTAATGCACACAGGCATACCTGATCAAAATACCCCGGTGGAAACTTGGCTTCCGCCTGTTGAATCCCTGTTTCTAATTGGCCTGTTCCAAACAATGCACAAAAATTCCCCTCTGGCTGATTTTGAATATTTTTGCATGATTGTTGTAAACATTCATCACGAAAGAATGCCTCCCATTGCAGGAAGAGGGGGCCTGGGAGCATAGCGTGAGTTACATCCCTCCAATCTTGGGGGGTATTAAGGTTCTGAAGCAGGCCTTGTAAAATGGACCTGGTCTATGGGTCATGAATATCGTTATCCTTGATAGCCTGGCATAGTTCCTTCAGGTCTGTGGCGGAATATGGATACCAGGCATGAGGTTTTTGTCTATTGGGGGCAGCATTGACCGGAAATGTGTGGACTTGCTCGGATAAGTGTGTAGCGGTAGGAGGAGTCACCGAAGTGGAAGCTTCTGGACAAGCTGCCAAAGAAGTGGTTTTGTAGGCTAAAGGAGAATTCGGACATGTGTCTGTCAAAACGGGTGGGGGAAGATGCAGCCGTGGAGGCAGCAGGAGGTTCCAGACACATGTCTGCCAAAATGGGGGGTGGCCGAAGAAGTGGCTGTGGAGTCCAATGGAGAATTCGGACACGTGTCTGCCAAAATAGGGGCCTCAGGGCAAGATGCAGAGGAATTAGGGTGGGTCAGGATCATGACAGGCCTTTGCTTCTTCTTGTTTTTAAGGTTCTGGTTAAGTTCTATGATCACTTCCTTTATCTCTTGGACCTCAGCCTCTAGGTTCTTAAGCCTTTTAAGAAGTTGCCCTATATATTCCTTAAAAGCTGCTATGATGATCAACAGGATATAAGGTGCAGCCCCAAGAAAAATGTCCCAGATATATAAAAATTGTATACTGGAAAAAGAATGCAGAATTTGGAAAAGATTTTCCATGGTGGAGAGATCTCAGGAAAACAATAAGAAAAAAATCACAGTGTCTTAACACAATATTGCAGATACCCAAACGGTGTGTACTTATCTAGGATGTCTTCTTGTAAATCTGCTGCTTATGTATCCCTGTTCCGGGCTCCAGATGCCAGGATAACCTTAGGGTACTTCTTCCCAAGCTAGTGCTCTCTGGGTTGGAGAGAACTCAACTGGAGCCGATCTAGGCTGCTGCACTAACTTCGCAGGAGATACACTCTGGAACTCTCGGAGCCAGAAAGCAATTTCCAAGTGTCTTTAATCAGAAGAGCAGCTGCTTTTATACTCTCCAAGTAGGGTGGAAACAGGATGTGATATAGAGAGGGTGGAGCGAAAAGTGACTGGTGGAAGATCAGGGTGTAACAAAGAGAGGATCAGGGTGTGACAAGGAGAGGGGGTGGAGCAGGTGAGAATTCTACCACTAAACCACCAATGCCCTGGAGGGAGTGTGGTGCTTTATGCAAATGTAAAGGTGATTTATGTAAATAGACCAAAGCTTTGAATGGGATTAAATCTATCCCTATATAGGCATATGGTTAAGCAGAAGCCAGGGGGAGCTGGCATACTATCCAACACAGCCTTAGTGAAAGAGTTCAGTGGGAGTATTTTATTGTAAACTGTTGATCTGTTTGTTCCCCAAGTTTCTCACCTGCCTCTTGAACTCATGCAGATCTCTTTGATCTGTCCAGTTTTGCCTTGGATGAGTTGGAAATTCACAATAAGCTGGAGGTAATGGTGGGATTCAACTTTGTTATTTACTTTATATTTGGTCTCTAAGGTATTGTTATACTTTGTTTTAAAGGGTCTTTCTATTCATATGATTGGTTATATTTTTAGATATTTCATGTGGTAATATGAAGCCAGCCCTCGTTCCCTGTAACTCCATCTTAACTGCAAGTGGAAGTCAATACCTACTTTTAGTCTAGTGCACAGAAACAAATCAAGGATCTTTTTTAGAACTAAGTTATGTCCTGATACCCTTTTTTCCTATTTTTTTCTGCATACACCCTCTCTCTTACACACACACACACAGAGAAATAAATGTGTAAGTTTAGTTGATTTCTGTACACTCAGGAAATATAAGAAATAATATAGACTGCTGGACATAACTTCAATTATATTTATGTGACTCTAGTTTCCACTTAACATTTTAGGATCTGAGTTCAAAGTTGATTTAACAAATATTTATTTTATATACGCAATTGGGATTATTTGCAGAGAGTAGATATATCTACTACAGAATACTACCAAATATTTTATTTATGACTCTTCATAATTATATGCCCTATATAACTATTTAACTATTGATGTTGAACATGAAGAGAGATCTTACTCAACACCATAGTGCAGATATCATTACAATGCTGATCCTGGTGTTACACTTGGTGTAAAAATTCTAGCTCTTGCATTTTCAGACGGTGACGATCTTGTTAACCACTCTGCCCCTCATGTGTCTTCTCTGATAAAGACCATTAAGAAGATGGCCAACATAGGGACCAGGCAGTGGTGTACCTGGTTAAGCAATGACATTACAATGCACAAGGACCCAGGTTCAAGCCCCTGCTCCCCACCTTCATGAGTGGTGAAGCACAGCTGCAGGTGTCACTCTTTCTCTTTCCCTCTTTATCCTCCACCTCTCCTCTCAATTTGCTCTGTATCTGTCCAATAATAAATAAAAGTGTTTTAAAAAGGATATATAAGATATATGATAACAAATGTCGTATAGCATAAAAGTAAAAGACTCTGAGGTGGGTGGGTGGAGAGAATACAGGTCCAAGAAGGATGACAGAGGACCTAGTGGGGGTTGTATTGTTATATGGAAAACTGGGAAATGTTATGCATGTACAAACTATTGTATTTACAGTTGAATATAAAACATTAATTCTCCAATAAATAAATAAATAAATAAATAAATTTAAAAAATGTCATTAAGTATTATTTTCATCTTATATTTTTGGTAAATTTTGCTTCATAGTATACCAGCTTATAGTTGTAAATTACAAGTGTAGGTTTTCAATGCTCTGACAATGTCATGATTTCAGTACAAAAGAAAAATATTATTCTCACTTATTTTTCCTGTCTTGTGTCTGATGTATAAATTCTCCTGTTCCTCATTACAAGATTTTATCTGTTTTGTCATCATGCTCCTCTTCAAAGGCTCTTTGACTTTTTCTTCTCTCATAAATACTTCTTCCTCGTAGTTCTCCAATATATTTTATCTTGTTCAACTACCTCTTGAAATTTGTATACCCTAAAGAAGTATTCCTTTGCTACTTAAGTTTAACTATGCCAATCTTCACTTTGTTGAAATGCAGTAAATAACAAAATTACCTAATTATCATCCCTTTAAAAAAGATGGCCTTTATTGATTCTCATTTGCTTGTCAATGAATTTTAGTACTTTGCTTAATTACTTGGTTGATATTAAATAACAAATTAATAAATAAGAAAATCTGTATGCAATGCTTTTTTTCTGTTCTAGAACCATGCATAATAAAAGGATGGTTCCTGTGTCATTTTCTTTTTCTTTCTCTTCCTTTTTCTTCTTCTCCCTCTCTCTTCCTTTTATAGTGTAGAGAAATTGAGAGCAGAGTAGAAGGTAGAGAGAAGAAAGAAAGAGAGAGGCTCCTTCAGCAAACTTCATGCTCATGAGGCTTGCCCATAGCAGGTGGGAAAAGGGCTCTGGAACCCAGGTACTACTGCATAATATTTCTGTGTGCTCTACAAAGTGTGCCACCACCTGACCTCTGTAATGCTATTTTAAAATACAGTTATTGAATCTGACATATATGTATGTGTGTGTGTTGTGTATGTGTGTGTATTCAGTGAGAATGTTTTCTTTGTCTTAACTTCTTTCATGATTTATTTCTATATCTCTTTATTAGAAGACTTTTGAAATAAAAACAACTATGAGGATCTTCTCACCCATTATTATTTTTCTGTTTTTTTGGACTTGAACCAGGTCTTTGTAGATGGTAACATGTGTGCTCAACAAGGTGCACTACAACCCAGCCCTTATTTATATATCTTTAAGAACTAAAGTCATGCATTTTATTAGTTTAACTCAGTCTCTGTAAATAAATAAAGTAGTAAGTAAAACAAGACTAAGAAAGCCATTTGTCTGAAGACCCCCACAAAAAGTGCAGAGTCCTTAGTGTGCAAATTAGTTTTTAAGCTAATATATTTAAAAATCTAGAGTGGGGTTATAGCATAATGGTTATGCAAAGAGACTTTCATGCCTGAGGCTCTCAAGTCCCAGATTCAATCCCCCACACCATTATAAGCTAGAGTTGAGCAGTGCTCTGGTAAAAAAGGGGAAAAAAAAAATCTAAAATAGAACTTGAAAATACATTAATCGAACATTTAATTAACTTATATTTATTTGTATGTTTAATTAATCAATCAGTTTATGTATTTATGCCTCCAGAGTTATTGCTGGGGCTCAGTGCCTGCACTACTGTACCTGGTGGTAAAAATAAAACAAAACAAAACAAAACATGGTTTTCCCATCTATAAATGGCCCCTTCCATCCCTCTTCCATTGTTGTTGTTGTTTTGTTGCTGTTGCTGCCATTGTTGTTGCTGCTGCTATTGCTTGTTGGACAGAACAGAAAGAGAGAAATGGAGAGAGGAGGGGAAGACAGAGAGAGAGAGAGAACAACACCTGCAGACCTGCTTTACCACTTGAGAAGCTACCCCCTTGTAGGTGAGGAGCTGGGGGCTGGAATCGTGATCCTTGTGTGGGTCCTTGTGCTATACATTGTGTGTGCTTAACCGGCTTCGCCACCGCCCAGCCCCCTGCACTTTTATTTTTATGTGGAATGGAGTTTTAAAAGTAGCATTGAAATAAAATAAAGTATTTCCATATCTTAAAATACTGTATAATTTTGTATTTTAAAAATTTTGTGTTTTGGGGCTGGGTAGATAGCATACTGGTTATGTAAACAGACTCTCATGCTTGAGGCTCCAAAGTTCCAGGTACAATCCCCTGCACCACCATAAGCCACCACTCATGAATCTTCTCACCCTTCAGTTTGGAACTAGGGGCTTGAACCTGGTTCCTCACACTTTATAACATGTTGCTCAACTGGGTGTGCCACCACTCAGCCCCCTTTAATTGGTTATTTTTTAAATTAATTACATGGATGTAACATAAATGTATAATTAAGAAACACAGTAGCACACGTACATATATATGTTCACAAACAACTTAATGGAATAACATTGTAGAAATTGTGGGTGTAACATCAAAGATTTTACTTATCTATATACTGTATTTTGACTATTATCGATTTAAGTGGATCTTTAATTAAGAAGATAGATAATTGATTTAAAACAAAATGTAGAGTATTTTCCTTAAAAGCAATTGGTTTAGAGGATGTCAAACTAGCTCACTTGGATAGTGTGCTACTTTGTAATCTGTGTGATGCAAAGTTAATCCTGACCTCCACCTCACTGATGGAAAATTTGGTGCTGTGCTGACTCTCTTTCTCGCCCTCTCTTTCTCTGAGTCTCTGTATCTATCTAAAAAATAAAATTAGATTTCTCCTAATTATTCTTCCCTGTAGTGCAATAATTTAAAGGACATCCACTGAGACTTTCTCTGTATAGTGCAGCTTTAACCAGATGCATGTAATTAGATTTAGGATTCAAACTGGTTTGGAGCAAATTACTTTAATCAAAATCAAATGTCTTCATCAGTATTATGGAGATAACAATGGCTTTATTTAAAGCCATTTACAACTTAAAATTTACATTTTAATTTACATTTATATTTTACAACTTAAAAATACTAGGGGATATTCAGTAAACAAAATTTTATTAATTTATTTTTTCTTATTTGGAGGATTAATGGCTTACAATTCATGGTAAAATACAGTAGTTTGTATATATTTTACATTTCTCTGTTTTCCACATAATAATCTAAACCTCACTAGGTCCCCAATAAAATAAATTGTCAGACACTGTAATGTTTTAGTATATGTGCCTTGCTGATAAATTTATGCACTGTAAATTCAGTAGTAACCAATTATATATTAAAATCTTACAGTCCTGTTTTGTAATTTAAGCCTCTTTGTTTTTAATGCCAAACATCGCTCTGGGATGCATGTGTTTATAACATTTCTTAAAGTTAAATATTACAAGAATTTCATGTATTTATTTTGAAGACTAATAGCCTCACATATTTGATTTTTATTGCTCCCAGGATTTGTTTTCATTCATAAATAACCAAGTGATTAGATGGTAGTGTTGGGTCTTGAATCAGATCATATGCATGTAAAGATGTTCATAGTACCAACTGAGTGTTCTCTCTCTCTTTCTGTCTCTCTGTCTCCCCCATCTCTTTTGCTCCATCATATAAATCTCATAGCAAGAAATGTACAAATTACACTTCTATTTTCTTTTATTAAAGTAGAAAACTCATTTTAAAAACCAGGACAGTCTCTTGCTAATCCACACTTCATTAATAATATTTGACATATTGTTCAATAAACAGTCAATTAAAATGTGGTCACTGAAGACCTACAGTAGAAACGTTCTTTTCTTCCTACTATATAATGAGTAAAACATTGTTCCCTCGTGAACAAGATGTGACCTTTTAGAAACTCTTCTGCTTTGTTTTTTTTTACTATCCCTCTGCCCTAGCCTTAATCTAATCAATCCTTAATATCTGATCAGAAGATAATATAATAGAATAATAAATTATAGGGCCAACATAATGATTTCAGTAACAGATTTCTTGGCCCCTTTGTAAAAATAAGATGATTTTTAAACACTATTTTCTTCTTTTTATTTTTTTATCTTTATTTATTTATTGAATAGAGGCAGCTAGAAATTGAGAGGAAGAAGGAGAAAGAGAGACACCAGCAGCACTGCTTCACTGTTTGCAAAGCTTTCTCCCAAAGATGGGGGCCAGGGACTCAAACCCAGTTCCTTACACACTGCAACATGCATTCAACCAAATGTGCCACCGCCCGGCCCCAAAATGATTTCTAAACTATATTAAGTAATAACTTCCTAATGTAAAAATGAGGGTGTATCTTTCACCATTTTACAGGTATTAATTATTGCAGTAATAAGACATAATAAATGAGATATGTCAGGAGTTCTCCACTTGTTATATATTCTGATATATCTTATTACCACAAAATAATAGTAAATCTATAGGCAACACCTAATGTCACAAACCTCAGGGAATACATATTACTGTGTTATTATGAACTATATCCAGTCTAAAACCTCACCAGAATTAAACAGATATTCACCTATTAACAATGAAGATATCTGGTCTCTGATACCGTGGTTCTAAGTGTAATGACTAGAGACAATTACCAGACAATGTACTTTTTGATACAATGATGTAGGACATAGTGCTATGAGAACACAGAGAAAGAAACAAGTAACTGTCCAAAACAGAGTAACCTTAAATAAGTTAATTTAGAGGAACAGTTAATTAAATACCTACAATTTCCCCAAATGAACTGGCACATCTCTTATAAGCTCACTAAATTAAAAAAATGCATATATTAAGAGCCTAAAACTCCCTAAAAGTGAGACTATGATTAGTTTTTACCCATCACACAGTCTGAAGTACAGCAGAACTCTCCTTTAAGGCTAATATAATGTTAATTTTACATGTAACTCTGTATTTTAATTGATATGTAAATATTGACACACAGACCAATTTTTAAATTTTTTATGAGGTCTATAATGAGAGCAAACCAACATGTGGTCTGGGAGGTGGCGCAGTGGATAAAGATTGGACTCCCAGTATGAGGTCCTGAGCTCGATCTCTGGTAGCACATGTACCAGGTGATGTCTGGTTCTTTCTCTCTCACCTCCAATCTTTCTTATTAATAAATGAATAAAATCTTTTTAAAAAGTCAAAATTGCTGACTTAAAAGCACCCTCTAATAAGAGAACAACAATTTTGATTATAGTCTTTGAGAATGAATCCCATGGAAAATATCAAATTTTGCCGTATGGTCAGCATTGATTTCTATCAGATCTCTTTAAATAATCCAAATATAAATATATCAAAGACAGAAAAGGAGTTTTCCCATGAACAATAAGACGAGCTTCAGACATCTTGTAGTGCAAGCAAATGGTATAAAAATGTCACTAGAATTTATAGCATATTTATATAGGTTACTTCATTTCTTCCTGAGTTATGCTTTTAAAGAGATATGTAGATTATAGGAGATTATTGTTTTCTTACAATTTTTAAGTTATGAAAAAATACTCGAAGGGAATATAAACCTTGGTAGCCTACACTTTCTGTCTCTCTACCTCTTTCTCATTTCTGAAATAAAGTAGCTTGACCACTATTTCAGTTTCACACTTTATTTCTCTTTATAGAAAATTGAGAATTTGAATATCACCATTTTTAAAATTTTGTTTAGGGGTTAATACTTTACAATGCAGTCATTGAAATACGCATATAATCCCATTATGTACCAGGCCCCCAAAAGTTTTCTTCTTATTTCCTCTCACTCTCCCTCCCCAGAGTCCTTTTCTTTGGTGCAATACACTATGTCCAGTCCATGTTTCATTTTGTGCTCTCCATCCCTGTCCCTGCTTTAGTAAGTTGCACTAATAAGTGAGATCATTTGATCTCCTCCTTTTAGTTTATCTCACTCAATACAATGTCTTCATGTTTCACCCAAAAGTATGCAAGAGACAACCTCATAATTTTTAACAGTAGAATTCCATCATGTATATATGCCACAAGTTTTTTAGTTAATTAATTAATTATTTTCTTTTGTTGACCTTGTTTTATTGTTGTGGTTATTGTTGTTATTGATGCCGTCGTTGTTGGATAGGACAGAGGGAAATGGGGAGAGGAAGGGAAGACAGAGGGGGAGAGAAAGATAGACACCTGCAGACCTGCTTCACCATCTGTGAAGCGACTCCCCTACAGGTGGGGAGCCGGGGGTCTCAAACCGGGATCCTTACGCTGGTCCTTGCACTTTGCGCCACATGCGCTTAACCCGCTGTGCTACCACCCGACTCCCAATGCCACAGGTTTTGTAGCCACTCATTTAATATTTGATATCTGTTTTGCTTCCAGATTCTAGCAATTACAAACTATTTTCATAGTGTTACTATGAAAATAGTTATACATAGATCTCTTATAATTGCTTAGATCTCTTATAATTGCTGTCTCTGTGTCCTAGGTCTATTCCTAGTGTCCTGGTAGTCTCTAAATTGCTTTCTACACTGGTTGGACCACTTTGTACTCCCACAAGCAGTGCAGAAGTGTCCCTTTTTCTCTATGTCTTCTCCAACATTTGTAATTTTTGTCCTTTCTGATGTATGACATTCTCACAGGTGTAAAGTGGTATCTCATTATTATCTTTATTCACATTTCTCTGATGATCAGTGACTTTGAGCACGTTCTTATATATCTGTTGGTGCTCTGGATCTCTTCCTTGGTGAAATTTTTGTCCATGTCCATGCCCCATTTTCTAATGGAGTTGCTTGGGGTTTTGGTGTTTAGTTTACTGAGCTCTTTATGCATTTTGTTTATTAGTCCTTTGATGTATGTTGTGTAAAGATCTTCTTCCATACCATTGGGTGTCTTTCTTGTTTGGGTGGTGGTACCCTTTGTTGTAAGAAGATTTCCAATTTGATGAAGTCTTGTTTCTGGATTTTTATCCTGGAAGGCTTTTTTAAAACATAAGTCATGAAGTGTACTGCCAGTGTTTTCATCTGTGTTTTGATAGCTTCAAGCTTAACGTCCATGTCTTTGATCCATTTGGAGTTGACTTTTGTGAATGGTGGTTAAGTGATGGATCAACTTCCTCCACTTGCATGTTTCAAATTAATTTTCCCTGCACCATTTGTTGAAAGACTTTTATTTTGCCATTTAATGATTTGGGCCCCCTTGACAAAAATTATCTGACTATGGAGATAGAGACTTGCTTCTGGTCTTCAATTATATTCCACTGGGCTATGTGTCTATTTTGGTTCCAATACCCAGAAGTTTTAATATCACCAATTTTTTAAGAACTTCAGTGTCACCTTCTACATTGTATATGTAATTAACCATGATAGTGGAATAATTAATATTTTAATAATTATTGTGAATTGAACTTTTTACATGAATTGGGTAATAAATTTTATTTTAATTTCTATTATGCTGAGGAACATCGCTTATTTAAAAATGCAATAATGAAGCTTTGTGTTACTTATTAGATGAGTTATAAGATGATTCATAAACTGCTATATCTTCATAACTACTAGTTATTGTTGGTGTGTGCTAAGCATTGTTAATTGAGATGTTTGTGTACATTTATATACATGTAAATATGTATATAATTTTATACTTCTACTACTTCTCCACAGGAACACTAGGGATTGTGTATTAAATCTATAGTAAGATAATAAAATCAAGGTGTAAAGAATGGAAATTACTTGTCCGAAGGCACAAATCTAATATATGTCTAATGCAGGATTTTTACTAAGTATATTTTATTTTTACCACAAGTTTCTGTTCTTACTCATGTAGCTCTAGTATCTTTTATAATGTTCTCTTGGCTAGATAATTCCTAAAAATTACTACATTTTTGGACAAAAACAAATCATGGATGGCTCTAATTTAAGTCATTCAACATTGTGATAATACATGCCCAATAACTTTACATAGAGAAGCTAAGAGATTTTCCACACTAGTGTATTTCGCAAACAACAATCACCTAGCATATTACAAGTCCATAATGGTCACATAAAATATACATTTTTCCAAACCATTGGGCTCTAAAGTATTAATAATAAAGCAAGAAATATGAGAAAACTTACTCTCTAGTTTAAACACTCATGCAAGTGGAAAGTTGGCATAGGCTAAATTTGATTAATAACACAGTAAGATATCTAGCTAAATCATTAACTATAGAGTGTGAGTGTTAAAAATGACTATTGATAGTACTAATGTTCCATTATATAACATTAGACATGCACTACACTTGAAGTTAACTCAGAAGTCTATTTTCCTAAATGATAATGAAACTAAAATATTGTGTATATTGTCAGTAACAATAGAAACAATTAGTTTCTTAATGCTAATCTCTAGTCTTTTTCAAATCTTTAGTCTACCATCTCTATGTAGTGTCTACCAGGAGTTTGAATTTGACTATAAAAAGAAAAAAACACTGAAGTCACTTAAATAGCTCACTTGGATATTGTATTGCTTTGTCATGTGTGTGACTGAAGTTCAAATCTGGCAACCACTGCATGAAAGGAAGCTTCAGTGCTATAGTCTCCTTCACTCTGCTTCTCTGTTTCTGCCTTTCAAAAAAGGGGGGGAGGGGTATCCAGGAGTTATGCTCATGGAGTAACAGAGAAGACAACTGATCTCCCTCCAAACAACAAATGTCTACAACTATTGAACAAAAACAAAACTCACCAATTACAACCAAGACATCGGTGGAAGTACTACAGCCTCAGACGAGTGCTCACATGACTAGACAAATATGTAAATATTCAAATTATAGAATGCATAATGGTATGGAGCTAGAAATCAACCACAATTAAAAAAAAAAAAAAACTGTCCCAAGTCTGGAGACTAAATAGCATGCTCCTGATCAATACATCAGCACATGGTCATTGAAGAGATAAAAAAAAATTAAGAATTATGTTAATACCAGTGAAAATGAAGACATTAGCTTTCAAACCCTATGCTGTAAAAATCAGTCCTGAAAGACAAGTTCATAATAATAAAGGTCCATGTTTAAAAAACAAAAAAAGAAAGGAAAATTCTTCTTTAAGCAGTCAACATAGAAATAAATTAAGGTCTGTTACCACAAAATGCTCACACATAAAAATTCTTAATTGGTTTAATAATCAGTAAAAACTGTTATCAAAGTTGTATTTGTTCTCAGAATTCCATAAATCAGTATATTGCCTTCACCATAGTCTGTACCACCAAACTCTGTTACATAATAGAATTAGACAACATTTTTCATAAACTTCTGTCTACTAAGATCCCCAGTTCCAGCACTTTGAGCCTCTCTTTTCTCTCCAGGAGTTAAGTTAGGAGTGGCATTTATAATGTCCCCAGTCTTGCCTGCCTAAGATTGGAGCAGCTTATTAAAATATCCTGCTGACTTGTATAAGTATAAATTAACAGGTAGAGAACATACTCTAGCAAAAACTACAAATTTTTATTCAAATAATTCTGTTAGCATAATTACTTTTTGAGGAAATTAAATGTACATTATTATACTTGATGTGCCACAAATTACAGAAGCAAAATTTTCAGTTGTAAGGTTCTGCAGTTTTCAAGTAATTAACCATATTGCACACTGGAAACTAAATTAAATACATAAATTAAACCAGTAGGGGAGATAATAGTATTGTAAAGTGGGTCTGGATTTAGTACAGTAAGTCATACCTGAGACCCAGTCTTAGATGAGCTTTTCTAGGCTCAGTCAAACAAAACCCAAACCGGGTTTCCAAACAATCTAAACTTCTCACCATAGCAATCACTTGGTACTCCACTAAAAGAAATTCTACTTTGAATAAAGCAGTACCCATGCAAATAGGTCTCTTTTGTCTACATTCTGGAAATTGTTCAGTACTTTAATATCTGTGATATTCAATATGTAAATTCAACTGCAAAGTGTTACATAAATTTAAAGGTATAGTTAATTTTCTTTCCAAGTTATACAATGAAACTTTCAGTTCTTATTTCTCTGAAAACACACACATGGAGACATAACCAGATATTTACCATTACTCTTACTGGAAGTATCATTGAATCTAACTTCTGACATTTATATTAGCTATATTTAGTGATAATTGGTCCCAACTTCACAAGCTCAGGGACTAGTCATTCTATTAGATGTTACTTAGTTGGATGGCAAAAATAAATCTGATACTAGACTTGAAAGTACAATTATAAAAAGTAAATTTAATAACCTTACAATATTATATTCTCTTACATAGTATTTACTTCTGATAATATGGGAGATAGGTAACAAAATAACCCTTATATGTCAGATTATTCCTGTTTGAATTCAGACATATAAGCATAAATTCGTCTGACTTCTAAAGAAAAGATAGAAGATAAAGGATTGGATGGGGGAGATAGTATAAATTGCAAAAGGATTTTATGCCTGAGCCTCTAGAGTCTCACACAGCTATAATCCAGAGCTGTGCAGTACTCTGGCAAAAAAAAAGTGGAGAGCTATTTTACTAGTAATATTACTAGCATGATTTTATCGAAAATTTCCCATTTATACATCTGAACACTGAACCCATAGATTTTTTTCATTATAACCACATTATCTTTAAATGTCAAATTTGTATTGTTCAATTAAATATTACTTATCTAGAAAATCATTTTCTTACCATAGGTTAACATAAAACTAATGTCCACCAGTTAGTTAAAGAGACCACAGCTGTATCATAGATTTAGCCTCATTCCTTAAGGCAACCAACCTCAAATTGATTCCAGTTAGTTGGTTTTCTTGGACACCTTCACTTGAGGAAGTTTGAAGAATTTATTTTGAGTAGAACAATATGAAATCTATATCAATTTCCTCTTCTGCCCACAGAACCACTGTACAAAAGCTTTCGGTTGATGTGATCCATCAGCATAAGATCACATTGTAGGACACTGTATTAGTAATAAACTTATCAACAAAGGAGAATAAGGAGTGGCATGTGTTCACAATAAGAATTTGTCCTTCCATATGCTATATCACCTCAAGTTGCTGGCCAGTTAAGCAGAAGGATGAAGTTTGGAGAAACTTCTGACTTAGCATGTGTCGGGCTAGCAATGTAAGAGAGAGATGACCCAGGAACCAAGCTTGTGGTGGCGAGGCAATTCAAATCTTTATTCATCCCAATGCCCCAGAGTCAGGCGCTAACACACTTGGTTAAGCCACGCAGTGCAAACCGCAATAGCCAGCATCTGCCTCTGGGTCCACGCTGGTGCACTCTTCCAGGCCAGAAAAACGGAAGTGCCAAGTTGGAAACAGAAATGGCTTGACAATACCATACATGGTTAGGAAAGGGACAGAGAAAGGTAAAAGGGGACTGGGAAAGGTAGGGACTTCCTTAGCAACTGTTGCTAGTGGTTTAATTGGCTGGATTAATAATACCCTAGGGTCTTAAGGGTAAAAAAAGAATATATTAAATGAGCAGAATGGGTGGGAGAATAGGCAGGAGGCCTTAAGGCATTTGTAGTACATATAGCAGAAGATTGACATGTAGATAATAAAAGGGTGGGCCATAGTATCAAGGAATGCTGGGTGGAACAGGGGGAGCTGGCTTAATGTTTTGAGGAATGCCTGGCTCCTGGAGGCAGAAAAATGCAGGATTCTTTGTGAGGCAGGAAGTCTGATAAGAGGAGGCAAACCTTGGGGGAGGAGGGGTTAAAGAAAACTTAGGTTGGAGAGCAGATAAATCATAAATATCAATTTTAGTCTTAAGCTAGCTATAGATATTCAAAATTTATGTCACTAAAATCTTTTTTTCAGTTTCCTTTTTAATTTTAATTCCTTTATTGGGGAATTAATGTTGTATATTCGACGGTAGATATAATAATTTGTACATGCATAACATTCCCCAGTTTTCCATATAACAATACAACCCCCGCAGGTCCTCTGTGTCACTACAATTTTATTATAATTTTCTCCCAGAAAAACACTCACCTGACTCTCAATACTGAATCCTTGCAATAATTGAACAATTGTATCCAAATAGCAACAGTAGATGCTATTGACTGCTCGGATTCACCAACTCTGCCTGATTCAAAACACTCTTTCCTTTACATTTCTATAAATTATTAATTGAAGCAATATTATATACATACAGCTGCCTTCCCCTCACTTAAGACAACTGGACAGGTCATTTCACTCAGACACTCCCTTTGAGATCTGTCTGATAAGACCTGGGTTGTGATTTCATTTAAGCTTGACTTCTGCTGAACATTCCTATTTCCTTTAGTTCCTGCTTAATAGTTGATTCAGAAAACAAACTTTCTATGTAAAAATACTGAGCTCAGAGTTCCAGGGAAATGTACCTAAGGGAGTAATATAGAACTAGTAGCGACACCTATAGTTACTTTCTAGATTTGTTTTAATTTTTGGCAAATAAAATGACAAGAAAAAATTTGATCTCTTACAGTTCTAAAGGTTAAATTTAATAATCAAGATGTCAGAAGGGTTGTTCACTCCTGGAGATTCTGAGAAGCCATTCCATGCATCTATCTTTGCAATTATTATCGTTGTAGACCTTGACTTATAGCTATTACTATAGCACCTGGTTCTGTTTTTTTTTTTAATATTTTTATTTTCATTTAACAAAGATTTTTCTTATTAATTTCAGAGGAACATGACTCACTGGAAATTGGGATCTACAATCCTTTTTTTTTTTTTTTTTCTTTTACACCAGAACACTGCTCAGTTCTGGCTTATGGTGGGGCTGGGGATTGAACCCCTGGTTCTGTTTTTATATAATGTTCTCTGCTCTGTCCCTGTGCCCAAATTTCCTTCTTCTTATAAAGACACTGTAGTGTAGATTTAACCCATTCTAACTTATGCCATCTTAACATGACCGTCCCTGCATGGAGCTTATTTCTAAATGAGACCATATAACAAAGTTTCAAGTAGGTAGGGACACCATTCAACTTACCATTCTACATCAGAATAAAGTAGGAAAATTGTATAATTCCTATAATGTAGAAAATTAATCTGACAAGTTATTATTTATTTATTTTTACCAGAGCACTGCTCAGCTCTGGCTCATGGTGGTACAGAGAGTTAACCTGGGCCCTATCCTTGAAGCCTCAGGTCTGAAAGTCTTTTGCATAATGATTATGTTGCCTCTGGGACCATTATTAAAAAAACAACAAAAACAAGAACTAAGAGAAATTAATTTAATCTGATAAAAGACATATATTTAAAATTGCATATTCATACTCAATCCAAAAAGATGAGGTTGTATCCTTTGGGCCAGAAATGGATGGAACTGGAGGTGATTATACTTAGTGAAATAAGAGATGTAAGACAACTATCAGATGGTTTCACTTACATGTGAACATGAACTCCCCCCCCCACTAAAAAAATAATAAAAATAATAATCAAGCCAGAAGTAAGCAAATTGTTTTTAAGACTTGTGAAAACTATGCTGGGAGGTGGAAGGGTAAGACTGATACAGAGCTTTGGAGGTATGTCAGATGTGAAACTACACACTGTAATCTAATAATCTTGTAATATATTATTTAAAAAAACTTTAAAAAAGAAAGATTTCATATTGAATAATTTCCCCTGAAATACAGAATAAGGAATGAATGGTAAGTTACTTTGTTTCCAATAGTGTATAGTAGTAGTAATAGTAGTAGTAGCAGCAGCAGCAGGCTGTAAGCCCCAAATGGAGAAATTTATGCTAAACCCCACAGTGATCTAGTCATGATTTAACACCTGACTAAATTGAGATTGCAATCTTTCCCAAGGGTTGTAAATCCTCTCTCTCCCATTCAGAGAGTGGGAAAGAATAAATTTTAAAACCAGTTATAGTGAGGTAATTTACCAGATAAACCCTTCCAGCCCTTCCTTAATCCAAGGTAGCTTTGTCTGAAACAATTCTTTGTTGGGCTAATAATCTTGCCAAGAAAGGCCAAATTTACTCCTCACTTTGTGTAACTACTAGATAAGCAATCTAGTTTTTTTTTTCTCCTTGGTGACCAGGTAACCAGTGAGAACTAACTTTTATAATTAGCAGATCCTGTTTACAGTCTAAACTAGAAGATAAATTCCATGGACAGATTGGAACACCTTTGAAATGTTTTTTCTTGGAATTCCACACTAACACATAACATGTAACACATAACACATCAAATTCGTATGTTTCTAAATTGCTAGGGGAAGAAGGTCTCCAGAGCACACTCCTCAAACCACTGTTGCTCTAGGCTGGTGAGTGAAGATTAGTAGGCGGGGACCAGGAATGAAGTATTTCAAGTCACTATGATACACAAGTTAGAGGGCAGAGGCAGAAATACAGCATCAGGGCAGTGAGATTTACTGTCAGTTTAATGATCCTCAAAGACAGAGTAGTCAAGAGTTTAAATCAAAGTAAGTAAGCCAAATTTATTTTGCTGGACGCTTCATGTTTACTGGCGTTTTGGCTATGAGTTGGCATTTCTAGTCCCTAGGTATGCTTCTTTGCTGTTTATATTTTTGTGGTTTTTCCCTTCAGGTGTGTCTAGGTGGGTTCTCTCCATAAAGCCTTTTCTCACTTCATTGATAGGTCTCAGGTCTCAAAATGGAGTTGTAGTCCACAAAATGGAGTTTTTTAAGTTAAGATTCTTAATGCTCCAGTCACACCTGCTTGTCCCACTTTTGCCTATAAAATCCTTTCATTTTGTACAACTCATTGGAAGGACATTCTTACTAGCTGGGATGCTGCCTGGTTCATGAATCATTCAGCAAAGCAAATTAAATATTTAAAGTCACTTGGATGAATTTTGTCTTCTGACAATAGAAAGTTATAAACTCTGTTAAATAGTCCACATAGGTATAAACTTTTTAAAAAGAGGGCTTATAAAATGATACGAGAACGAATCACCAGGAAACCAGCATCTGCCCTCTTACAACTTTTGAAAATTTCAGAGTCAAAGGCTCATCCTTATGTTCTTAGGTTATTGTCAGATTCTTGTTTATATCTTCTTCATTCTTTTAACTTCATCTTTATTCGTTTGTTTTAAGTTTATTAGTTATTTAATATTGATTTGCAAATTACGTATCAACAGGGGTATAATTCCATACCTTTACCACCACCAGAGTTCTGAATCTCGAGGTCCCTGTTAGTGTGGGCTCCCAGGGACTAAGGCAGTCCCTACCATCACTGCTTTATGGTGAAAGCAGGGACATTTAACCCATCCTTACATTCTACTATCCTTCACTAATCCATACTAGTAGATTGATAGACAAATTCCATTTGAGACATTTAAGAGTTAAGATCTGGTGGCTTTTTTATCAGCTTGTTTTCCTTCAAACTCTAATCCACTCTGATCCTTGTTTCAAAGTGTCAGTCAGTTCTGATGTCGCTTAAATTATCATCTCTGAATCTCTGTAAATAGAAATTCTATTTCTAGGAAATGGATTAAAATTGCAGCAAAAATAGATAGCAGTATTATCTATTACAATTTTTAAATTTGCATATCTTACTTTTACCCACATTTTTTCCAATATCAGTATTATCTTATTGAAAAACTGCTGATTTATAGGATTATAGGATTGCTATCAGGAGGGTATGTTTGTACATTTCTCAAATATAAATATCAGTACATTTTACCCTCTGCAAATCATCATCTTACTCCACTCAATGTCTCTTTAGAGCTCCACTCTTCCCCTTTTTTGAGTGCCCAAATTTTTTTGTGGCAGAATAAATGTTGCACTGCAAATAATGAAAGCATTATAATACATTCAATTGCAAAGTAAAAGTTGGTAAAAGTATATATATTGATGCTATTTTTTTCAGGACTTCACAGAATGTATGACGTAGCAAATAGTTAAGATTTGTATGGTGGTGTTACTGGTAGTGGAGGAAAAGATTGCATCACTTGCTTCCGCTTTGTTGAAAGAAAAGTTTAAAAATAAGTCAATATTGGGGGCCAGGTGGTAGCACACAAGATTAAGTGCACATAGTGCCAAGTGCAGTGAGCCCCACACTCCCCACCTGCAGGGGAGAGGGCTGTTCGCAATCTGTGAAGCAGGTCTGCAGGTGTCTATCTTTCTCTTCCTCTCTTCCTCCTCTCTCAATTTCTCTCTGTCCTGTCCAACAGCAAAAATAGCAACAACAACAATGGGGAAAAAAAAGATGGCCACTAGGAACAGTAGATTCATAGTGAAGGCACTGAGCCCCAGTGATAACCCTGGAGGAAAAATAAGACAATATTATGTTGTTGTTTAAACTGATGTTTGCACTACAAATTACAATAACAAAAATATTCAAATTACATTATGCTTTCAAAAATTATTACAAAGCAGTTTGCCTGATACTATACTAGTGCTTAGTCTTAAAATACTATATGTATACAAAAGTTGGGGTGGGTGATGACGCACCTGGCTAAAGGCACACATTACAGTGCACAAGGTTCCGGGTTCAAGGCCCTGGTCCCCATCTGCAGGGGGGAAGGCTTCACTAGTGGTGAAGCAGGACTGCAAGTCTCTCTCTCTGTGTGTCTCTACATGTATATGACCTCCCCTATAATTTCTGGCTCTATCCAATAATAAACAAATAAAATACTTTTAAAATAAAGTTTACATAGAAATGGGGTAAAAAAAAAACCTGTTCACTGAATGGTGAGGCTGTTAAGATTTTTGTGTGTTTGTCCATAGTTACCATACTTCTACTACTATACTTCCTATTTTATAACTAAGGTATACATCTACCTTTTTATTGTATAGATACAGGGAAATTGTAGAGAGGGAAGAAGAGATACCTGCATCACCACACCCACCCCCCTGCACAGGTGGGGACAAGGAACTTGAACCCGGGTCTTTGTGCTTGCTAGAAATTGAGCTCAATGGGCTAGACCACTGCAGGTGCCACAGGTTTCATTTTATAATAAATATTTTTGTTTGCTTGTTTGTGTGTACAGTGAGAGAGACTGAGGGAAACCAGGGCATTCAGTCGTAGCCAGTCTTCTCACATATGCAAAACATGGACTTTTGCACATATTTTAAATTAATAATACTGTCAGGCAAAAGATAAATAATATTTTTTGTAATAAAATTTGATGCCATGATGATTATTCATTTGCAATGAATAGAAAAACTGTTTATGTACGCTATGATCCCAGTAATATAATAATAGGTATATTCACCTATATAAATACATGCACATACAAATGTATTTAAATTTTTGTTGTTTTTGAGAAATCAGAGTCTCATCCACACTGGCCTAAGCATACACTAGTTTGTCTGATCTTGTAAAATAAGATAAGCAAGGGTAGGCCAGGTTAGTGCGTGAATGATAGAAGTGAGAGAACAGAGTGCTAAGATAGAAGCTAGGATCACAAGAATGTAAGTTATTTGTTCTACCACTGATGCATCTTATTTAAAAGTCTTAAAACATACACAAACTCAAACTTAATATGTAGTGGGGCAATATCAATATCTGAATACAGTTTAGCTGAAAATCAGTATGAGTTCTTTCTAAAACTTGAGCAATGAGGTTCTTTATTTAATTTTCTTTTGTATATTTTATATTTAATTTTCTATATGTAGGATACACTACTTTTTAAATGAAGGGTAAAATATATCAGAAAATAATTTCTGTTTTATTTTATAACATTATTTTCTATCAGAGCCACACATACCTATCTGCAAAGATCAGTTTTCCTTATATTTTGATAAAATCCTCTCTCTGATCAGGAAAGAACAAGCATCAAATATAATGACCTTTCAGTCTAAATATGCTTGTGAAATGAAAAATTAAAGAGAGGTATAGGGGAGTAAAAATTCAACATTAGAAGAAAGAAAAAGACCAAAGAGATAAAGAAAGATATTTGCAAAGATTTTCTATGAAGTCAGTAAGCTCAGAAGTGATTATGATGACTTTGAGATATACTAATTGCCAGAGAGACTCCACTATGCACACACCTAAATGGAGACATTCCAAGAAGTTATTATCATCTCATAAATAAATTCAGCACATGCTGGACAAACAAAACAGCTCACTCAGTTATTTCATTGCTTGGGCATTTGTGTGACCAGGTTTGAGAACAGCCCCCACTGCATTAAAAAAACCTTTGGTGCTATGGATATTATCTATGTCTCTCTCTAAAACATTGAGCTGGAATAGTGAAGCCCAGAGGGTGACAGAAAAAAAACATAACTAAAATGAGGGCTGAGAGATGACTTCTAAGGTAGAATGCACAAGTAACCATGTGTCATGATAAGAACACTGTATGAGAGCAAACACAGGGGGAAAATCTTCACCAAAGTGTAGTGGTGTTGAGGTGCCTTTCCTTCTTTCTCTCTCTCTCATCCTTTGTCTGCAAAAAAAAAAAAAAAAAGATTGTTAGGAGCTTTAGACTTGTGCAAACACTGAGCCCCAGCATAATTCTGGTGACACACACACACACTATATATATATATATATATATATATATATATGTATTCATAGCATTTCATACCACATGTTTAAAAAGAACATGAACCATAATCTAGCATCTGAATATACAAATCAATCAGAACACAAATGTAACAAAAATGATTGCAAACTATTTAAAGAGGCAAAAGTGTGAGCAGCTGGGGCAGTGCTAAGTGTTCCTGGTAAATTAATGTTATCGAGAAAATATATATATATTATCAATACAGTTTCCACTATTAAATGGAGATGTTAGCACTTAAATTTATTTTTAATTTCTAATTTTTCCTACATTATGACTGAGTACTCTCAGTTTCATTTAAACGTAAAGGTTTGTCTAAATATTATAAACTTGGGGGGTGGGTAGGGTGGGGCGGGTGGTGGCACACTTGGTTGAGTGTACAAAGTACACAGAGCAAAGACCCCAGCAAGAATCCAGGTTTGAGCTCCCACTACCCACCTGCAGGGAGGATACTTCATGAGCAGGGAAGCTGGTCTTCATGTGTCTATGTATCTCTCTCCCTTTCTATGTAATCTCTCTCAATTTCTCTCTGTCCTATCCAATAAAGTGGAAAAACTGCCTGCCAGGAGCAGTGTGTAGTGCTGGAACAGAGCCCAAGCTATAGTCCTGGAGGGTAAAAAAAGAATGAAATAAATAAAATTCACAAAAACATTATAAACACAGGCAGTTTGGATTATCAAACTCAACCTGGAAAATGTTAAGAAACATTATTAATCTACCATTGTCCAAGGAAGGATCAATTCACTGTAATTAAATTCAGCTTCATTCATCATATTCAGTGTGGAGAGAAATTTGCCAAAGAATACAATATCTTCTTTTTACTTACACAGTAGTAACCCAAGAAGCGTATCTCTCATGACTTCTTTATCCAGTCATTTGTCAATGGGCGTTAGTTATTGTGAATGAAGTAACTATGAACATAGTGAGGTTTGTGTCTCTTTAGTGTTTTCACATCCTTTGGAAAAATGCCTAAGAGTGGTATTGCTCAAGAATAAGTTATTTCTGTTTTTTATTTGTTTAAGAACTCTATAATTTTTCAAAAGGTCTACACCTGTTTGCATTTCCACCAGCAGTATAATAGAGTCCCTTTATCTCTGCAACTTCACCCATATCTCTTATTCCTTGTTTGTTGGTTTATTTGTTTTGATACAAGCCATTCTAACTGGTGTGAAGTAGCATCTCATGGGGCCAGAGGGCGGCACACCTGGTTGAGCACACATGTTATAATGCACAAAGGATTAGGGAGAATGCTTTGTGAATAGTGAAGCAATGTTGCTGGCTTCTCTCTCTCTCTCTCTCTTTCTCTCTCTCTCTCCCTCCCTCGCTTCCTCTCTATCCCTCCCCATATTCTTGATTTTGGGCTGTCTGTATCCAATCAATAAAGATAATATTACTTTAAGTAGCATATCATTGTGGTTTTAATTTGCATTTCTCTGATGATGAAGTGGAGTATATCTTCATGTCTGTAGGTCATATGTACATTTTCTTTAGAAAACAGTAAATTTGCATCCTTTGACCCCTTTTATCAGATTACTTTTGTGGTTGAGCTGTGTGAATTATTTATATATATTTGATAACAATAATTTTTCAAATATGTATACTATATGCAAATATCACAATTTTCTATGTTGCCTGTTTATTCTATTTTTTTTTTTGCCTCCAGGGTTATTGCTGCACTACAAATCTACTGCTCTTGGAGGCCATTTTTCCAATTCTGTTGCCCTTGTTGTTATGCTTGTTGTTGTCATTCTTATTATTGTTGTCACTGCTGTTGTTGGATAGGACAGAGAGAAGTTGAGGAGGGGAGGCAGAAGGGGAGAGAAAGATAGGCACCTGCAGACCTGCTTCACCGCTTGTGAAGCGACCTCCTCATGCAGGTGGGGAGCCGGGGGCTCAAACAGAATCCTTCTGCAGTTCCTTGCACTTTGTGCCATGTGTGCTTAACCCACTGTGCTACTGCCCAGCCCCCACCTATTTATTTTTATGAAATTTTCTTTTCATGTGTGGAAGCTTTCTAAGTTGATGTAGTCCCGATTTTTAATCTTGTTTGAATTTCACTTGACAATGGGTTTGAGTCTCCAAATATATCTTTAATGTTAAGGTCCTGAAGTCTTTCACTGATATTTGTTGCTATGTATGTTATAATTTCAGTTCTAATATCCAGGTATATCAAGTGAAGACTATAGTATCCTAAAGATAAAACAAACAAAGGGAATATATAAAACCGAGATAAGCCTATGTATCAGTGATATCTAAAAGTACTTTTTTTATTATTAGTGATTTAACAATGATTGACAAGTTTATAGGATAAAACGGCTACAATTCCATACATCTCCCACTACCAGACTTCCATATCCCATCCCCTCCATTGGAAGTTTCCCTATTCTTTATCCCTCTGGGAGTATGGACCAAAGATCTTTATGGGGTGCAGAAGGTGAGATGTCTGACTTCTGCAATTGCTTATCCACTGAATATGGGTATTGACAGGTTGATCCATATCCCCAGCCTGTTTCTATGTTTCTCTAGTGGGGTAGGGCTCTGGAGAGGTGGGGTCCCAGGACACATTGGTGAGGTCGTCTACCCAGGGAAGTTAGGTTGGTGTCATCTGCAGCATGGTGGATGAATAGCATTAAGATATAAAGCAGAATGAATTGCTTAATAGTCAGGAACCTAACAGGGCTCTGTGGTGCAATGGATAGCGCATTGGACTTCTAGAGTAAATAACCAGGGAGTTGAAGGTAAGAATATAGCAGATTAGGGAGTCAGGTGGTGGCGCAGCGGGTTAAGTGCACATGACGCAAAGCACAAGGACTGTCTCAAGGATCCCGGTTCGAGCCCCCGGCTCCCCACCTGCAGGGGAGTCGCTTCACAGGCGGTGAAGCAGGTCTGCAGGTGTCTGTCTTTCTCTCCCCCTCTCTATCTTCCCTTCCTCTCTCCATTTCTCTCTGTCTTAACTAACAATGACAACAACAATAATAACTACAACAATAAAACAACAAGGGCAACAAAAGGGAAAATCAATAAATATTAAAAAAAAGAATATAGCAGATTAAATTTGGGGTCTTCGTGTCAGAGGAAACTAGGTAGTCTATATTAGATATATTCCAAGGAGCCTATAACTTTAGTAACTTTTTCCTGAGCCTGATAGCTAATGAGCCTGATGCAGGTGGCCTGAATGTATTGTCTGGGGAGATGGTGTCAGAGTTGGAAATAGCACTAGAAAACTGGATCAGGGAAGAGAGTAGCTCCCAAATATGGTGAAAGTATATAAATATCCTTAACTGTAAACCCCACCTATCTGACTTAGGGCCCATATCTACTCATATTTAGCACAGGAGCCTGTGTAAATTCTGCATTCCAGCCTGAGCTCACATCCCAAGGTCTTACCTAGGAATATTCTAGGCTGTACTCATTTCAGGACCAGTCTACCTTGAGTGGCAGAGTATATTACCCAGGTTCCTATGGAGAGTGGGGCAGTTAACAACCATTGTTGTTCTACATTGAAGGCAATAAAAAAGTACTTTAAAAAAGTACTTCTTAACACTTAATATACTCTGTCACTTTACATGTTATTAATACAAAGCATTCATTTTTAAATATCACAAGTTGACCTCATGCCCCCAAAGTACTTATTTCATAACTGAATTAAATTGAGAAGACCATGTATTCTGAAATTACCAAAAGATTACAAGAACAGTTTTCTATTGTGCTTTATTCCCTGAGTCAAAATGGTTCCTAATTATGAACCCTGTAATCATTACATGTCTTCTCATTAAGAATGTTCCCATCAGTTGTGGTAATCAATGTGGAGTTATGAGTCTGGGTCCTACTCCATGAAGAAATTAGAATTAATCCAAGCCACCAGTGAACCTAGAAGATAACCATTTCTGTTCATGTACAATATGCTACTTGACTCACTTCTAAAAAGCCATTAAAATCATATTAATGGGTTAAACCTTAGAAAAAAAATAATAATCTATTTTATTTCTGCTTTTTAAATTTATATGATTATGTTAAGTAAGTAATAAAGACTCAACTTGGGATACAGGAGAGTTAGGTATAAACAATTTTATTATTTTATAAGACAAATTACCTTATATATAATTACCTCATGCTCTTTGCCTGAAAATTGAAGTCATCTCAGATATGAGATGATAGCGGAAAAAAACATGCAGTGAGTGGCATATGTTGTTTACTCAATGATATAGTGAAAAGTGCAGGCAGGTGTAAAATAAGCCATTGTCTAGAATAGTTTGATCTTCTCTCGTTAGATCACACTTTTGTGATCTTTAGAAATAGCAACACTATCTCAATTCTATTTCAATTATGTTTTCAAGTAGTGGGAAGCAGAGTATCTCAGAAAGTTAAAAATTAAATCTCAAGTTCTCAAAATTCCGTATTAGAAGTCCAACATAGAAAAAAATTAAATAATTCTACTACTAGAGGATATATAAGTATGTTAATGCTTCATGATTAACAATTCCTTGGAAGTATTCTAAAGATAATTGCTATATTAGTTAAGAACTGGAGGGAGTCGGGCTGTAGCGTAGCGGGTTAAGCACAGGTGGCACAAAGCATAAGGACTGGCATAAGGATCCCGGTTCGAACCCCGGCTCCCCACCTGCAGGGGAGTCGCTTCACAGGTGGTGAAGCAGGTCTGCAGGTGTCTATCTTTCTCTCCCCCTCTCTGTCTTCCCCTCCTCTCTCCATTTCTCTCTGTCCTATCCAACAACAACAACAACAATAATAACTACAACAATAAAAAAACAACAAGGACAACAAAAGGGAATAAATAAATAAAATAAATATTAAAAAAAAAAGAATCCCATAAAAAAAAAAAAACAACTGGAAAAATAGAATGATAAGAAATGGTAAAAAAGGATCTTAGTTGGGGTGAGAGTGGTGGTCAGACATTTATCACAGGGAGATGAAAAATTTTACCCACATGTCAGCAACTATACTGTAGGCCATTATTTCCCCCAATAAAATGATTTGGGAAAAGTGTAAGTACAAATAATGTAATTTTTTTTTTTACTAATTTTAAGACTAGCAAATAATGATACTTACCATTATTTAAGTGACTAATATTATCTAGATTTTAACATACCTACATTTCAAGTCAAATACTATTTGCTTAGTCATATAAACCAGAGCAATAAGACTCCATTCTGCCCCCCCACACCTGTGGTAATCTAATTTTTGACAAAGGTGGTAGGTAAAGTATTAAATGATGAAAGGAGAATCTCTTCAACAAATGGTGTGGGGAAAATTGTGTTGAAATGTGTAGAAGAATGGAACTGAATCACTACATTTCACCAAACACAAAAGTAAACTCCCGAATGGATTAATGACTTGGATGTTAGACCAGAAACTATCAAATACTTAGAGAAAAATATGAGCAAAACTCTTTTCCATCTAGGTTTTATAGACATCTTCAATGAAGACTAAAAACAAAAATAAACCAATGTGACTGCATTAACTTAAAAAGTTTCCATACAGCAAAAGAAGCTACCGCCCAAACAAAGAGACTCCTCATTGGAGAATGGGAGAAGATACTTATATGCGAGGCAGAATGGGAGAAGTTACTTACAAGCCATGCATCAGGCAAAAGGCTAATTACCAAAATATATAAAGAGCTCACCAACTCAGCAACAGAAAAACAAATGACTCTATCCAAAATTAGGGAGAGGATATGAACAGAATGTTCGCCAAAGAAGAGATCCAAAAAGCCAACAGACATATGAAAAATTGTTCTAAGTCATTGATTGTCAGAACAATGAGATACCACTTCACTCCTGTGAGAATGCCATACATCAGAAAGGGTAACAACAACAAAGGCTGGAGAGGTTGCAAAATAAAGGAAACCTTCTGCACTCCTGGTGGGAAGGTAAATTTGCCTAACTCCTGTGGGGAGTGGTCTGGAGAACTCTCAGAAGGCTAGAAATGGACCTACTCTATGATGCCACAGCAATTCCTCTTCTGGGGATATGTCCTAAGGAGTCAAACACACCCATCAAAAAGATCTTTGTTTACCTATGTCCATAGCAGTATAATCTGTAATAGCCAAAACCTGGAAGCACCCTAGATGTCCAATAATAGATGAGAAAGTTGTATTATATATACACAATGAAATACTATTCAACTATTAAGAATAATGAATTCACCTTCCTCACCTCATCTTGGATGGAGCTTGAAGGAATCATGTTAAGTGAGATATGCCAGAAAAAGAAGTATGAATATGGGATCATCTCACTCATGGTCATAAGATGAGAAATAAGAACAAAAAGGTGAAACACAAATTAGAACTTGAACTGGTTTTGGTGTATTGCACCAAAGTAAAGGACTCTGGGGGGATCCTGCATGGGGGGTTTCAGATCCTGGTGCATGATGATGCAGAAGGATTCTGCCTGAGGATGAGAGGGTTTTACAGAAAAATGGGAAATTTTACACATGTACCAACAACTGTATCTACTCTAAACCATTAACTCCATCAATTGAAAAAAAAAAAAAAAACTCTAGTAAGGGAAAACAAACAAAAAAAAAACTTCGGATTTCAATATGAGGATTTTTTTTTTCTTTCCTCCCCTCTTTTTTCTAATTATCAAAACACAATTATCTCATTCAGGCAACAAATACTACAATAGACATGGTTTACTTTTTTAAGGAAAATTTCTTTATCTGATTTAAATATAGAGCTAAAACATGAGAAATCTGTGATAAATTTTTGTGTAGTGTCACGTTGTAGTTCCAGATGACCCTAAATCATTATGTTAGCAGATCACTTATTTTTATATTATTTATTTATTTATCTATTATTGGATAAACAGAAAGAAATTAAGGGAGAAAGACGAATTAGAGAGAGAGAGACAGAAAGACATCTGCAGCCCTGCTTCATCACTTGTGAAACATTCCCCCTGCAGGTGGAAACCAGGGGCTTGAACCTAGGTGTTTGTACACTGTAATGTGAACACTTAAACAGGTGCACCACTATCTGGCCTCGCAGATCACTTATTTATTATTCACCCACATATTAATTCAATTCAATAGAGAAGTAACTCTAGTCAGAGCATGCACAGTTCTTGTCCTTACAGTTTATAACTTAATGGAGGCTGTAGGGAATTGAAAAGCTTCTGCAGCAAAAATAAGTTATTTGGTAAGTAAATGTGAGAGTTCAATAATTTGAGAGGTTTCCCAGAAGAAATAGTCTTGGATATGAGTAGATTTAGTTATATATGCTTGGCAGAAAAAAAGAGGGAGAAAGAAAGGAAGATAGGCAGAAAGAGAGAGAGAGAGAGAGAGAGAAAAGAAGGAGGAGGAGGAGGATGAGGAGGAGAAGGAGAAGAAGAAGGAAGGAAGAAAGAAAGGAAGGAGGGAAGGAGATAAAAAGGGTACTGTCCCCTGTGCCATACTCTCATACATAACCTCACTCAGTCAGCTGCTGCTGTATCCCAAGCTCTAAGAATCTACTGCCCTCTATCTAGTTTATTGATGTTTCTAATCAACAGTCAATAGGCAAATTGGTAGACTTATTAATATAATTGAATAGTCCTTTAGGAAGCATTCAAAAATTTCACAGAGGAGATATTTCAATACATTAGAATATCCAAAACATGAAAGAGAAAATGAAAATAAATGTGGTGCTTGGGTGATTCTCACATGTTCATATTTGCTATCCACCCTCATTTTTGTGCAAGTAGGACAGAGCTTCAAGATACTGTGTTCCATAAATTTGCTCACAACTGATATAGATATTATACTAACACCATTTTCTAGATAAGAATGTGCACAGGGTCAAGAGTAATAGAGGCATAAAGTCAGAATTAATTTTAATTCCTGGTCTTCAACAATTCCATTAAACTATATGGTTTCCCACAATCATGATTCTACTAATCAATTACGTTAATAGTCTAAAGGAAACAACCAAACCACAGCGCTAAAGTAATAAATAAGTGCTTCTGTCTAAAGGAATAAAGTGGTCATCTTAAAAGGCATCTATTATACGTTAAACTTTGCATTTCATAGATAGTTTTGTAGTATTTCCCAAATATGGAAATATTCAATTTATCTTCAAGTAGGAGTTACTGAATAAATTCACATTACACACTGATGATGGATAGAAGGATGGATAAGTTATATTTTCATTTATAGCACATCCATTGACTACTTTACAAGTACTCTTTGAAATAACAGTACTCAAGAAAATGAGTACTGCGACCTGTGAGAGCACTGAGGGTTCAGTGTACTGCCACATGCTGAAGCAAATAGTGCAAGATAATATTGGAAATAGGCATTCCTTAAAGCATATTCAATTATTTATGCCACGGTACTCATTTTATAAATCACACAGTAACATAATCTTACTTGTTGATTTTACTATTTAATGCCTGATTTGATTGAGTGCATATTTATATATCTTGTTTTTATCTATCTTATTTTTATTATTATTTTAACAAAAGCATTGCTCAGCTTTGATATATGGTAATTGAACATAGGACCTTGAATCTCCAGGCATGAAAGTCTTTTTGCGTAACTATTATGTTCTCCCTAGCCCTGTAAGTTTTATTTTAATTATGAAAATTGTTGTCATTTTTCCAGACGGAGAGTATTGAAATAATGAAACTTGTCTAGAGTCTCACCTATGTTATGGACAAATTAAACTGCAATAGTATCTAAGGAGGCAGAAAAAGGACAGGTAGATTGGACAAATATTACTAGCTGATGCAAAAGATAAAGCAAAGAGCAACCAGGATTTGATTAACAGTCTAGACAATTATATAATTTAATGAACTAAAAAGACAGAACAAAACTATGTTCAATGCTCCTAAAATCAAGTAAAATAGAGGCTGGATAAGTAAGAATTAGATACATAATTAAGAGATTGCTTAGTAACTTGATAATGTAAGGAAAGTTGTATGTAATGTATTTGAAATAAAGAGAAGATTTTGATGTAAAGACAGAAAGCTAGTGAATGTGCACAAGTAGAAAATCATTTGCTTTGAAAGGAAGCAGAGCAATAGGAAAGGTTGTGTGGTCAAGAAAATTTCCATATTTTGTGTATTATTGTTACTGTGTTTAGCCAAATTAATAGTTATTTTTTTATTTATTTACTTTTCATTAGAGATTCATACTGGTTTGCAGAATTGTATGGTAATAAGGATGAAATTCCATATAATTCCCACCACCAGAGTTCTGTGTCCCATCTCCTCCACTGGAAACTGCAGAAGTTCTCCCAAGATCACAGTTATGGCCAGATTCTTTAACTCTATCTCTATCACTGTCTCTATCTCCATCTCCATTTCTACCTATATTATTATATTTTCACCATTTTTTAATAGCATTGTCTTTACTTCCTTTCTAGTTCACCCCTACACCTATTAGTACTTCCAAGAGTCTTTCCTTTTTTCCTCTTCTTTCTCAGATAAGTGAAAATGTGCCTGGCTTCCTCTGGTGTTGTCCACATTTGCTTCCCTTTCATTGATACTATAAAAATAAGAATCCTGGGAGTTGGGTGGTAGCGTAGCGGTTAAGCGCAGTTGGCCTAAAGCACAAGGACAGGCATAAGGATCCTGGTTCAAGATGCAGGCTCCCCACATGCAGGGGAGTCACTTCACTAGCGGTGAAGCAGGTCTGCAAAATGTCTATCTTTCTCTCTCCCTCTTTTTCTTCCCCTCCTCTCTTCACTTCTCTCTGTCCTATCCAACAATGATGACATCAATAACAACAACAATAATAACTACAACAATAAAACAAAAAGGGTAAATGAATAAATAAATATTAAAAAAAAACAATCCTGGTGATCAATGCTTCAGGTCCTGCTATAACAGGGATACAGAGTCCTTTAGTTTACTTTCCCTATTGTTTACCTCTCTGGTGTATGGACCAAAATTATTCTCAGGGAGCAGAAAGTGGGAGTTCTGATGTCTGTAATTGCTTCTCCACTGGACATGGGCATTGACATGTCCATCCATACCCCCAGTCTGTTTCTATCTTTCCCCAGGTGGGTAAGGCTCTGGGGAGGAAGATTCCAGAACACATTGGTGAGGTCATCTGCCCAGGGAGGTCAGGATGAAATCATAGTAGCATCTGCAACTTGGTGGCTTAAATGCAGTAAGATGGAAAGTTTTTATTGTACAGAAACCATAAAGTAGGAATAGAACATATTAAAGTAGGGAATTTAAGGTTGCAGAAAGCTAGGAAGTCTACTTTAGGAGTGTACTCAGAAGCCTCGTCTTCTAGTAATATTTGCTTGAGCATGATAGCTAACATGGGGGGTAGACAAGAAATATTATCTGGAAAGATGCTGTCAGAGTTGAGAGTAGAACTAAGAGGCAAGATTAAGGTGGAGAGCTGCTCACAAGCTTGAAGAAATTATATATAAATGCAATTAACTGTTTACCACAACAATCTATATCTATTCATATTTGGCATTGGGCCATGTACAACCTCTGAGTCCCTGTTAGAGTGATCTCATAGTACTTCAGAACCAGTCTTCCTTAACTGGTGGAGTAGGATGACCCAGCCTCCCTTCAGAGAGTGGGACAGAGCCTACCATTCATTGCTTAACCATAGTTAGGGTATTGTCTTGAAGAAGCCATAGAAGGGTTTATGATGACTGCCCCAATGGATGTAGCCAATTATAGTAGAAAGAAAGATCTATTAGCGATCTAGGGCCAGCATATCTATGAGGAAATCCAAAGATTCACCTTTTTATGACCCTGGGTGATGGAGTGGCTTTATAAGGGGGAAAAAAAAAGCCATTTTTGAGCGAACCAGTCTTTTGCTCTTCCAGCTTAAAAAAATTTTTTTTTAATTATCTTTATTTACTGGATAGAGGCAGTCATATCTAGAGGTAAAGGGGTGATAGGGAGGGAAAGAGACAGAGAGACACCTGTAACACTGCTTCACCACTTGCAAAGCTTTCCCCCTGTAGGTGGGGACTAGGGGCTCAAACACAGGTCCTTATAGATTGTAAAATGTGCACTCAATCACGTTCACCACCACCCAGCCCTACTCTTCCAGCTTTTGTAGTCACTTCTTCATCTGAGGAGCTTAGACTTTCTCTCAGTTGTTAAAGCACTGAGTGTCATTTATCGTAGCCAATCTGGTATTGGGTTTGTGGGATCTGGTTTCAAGGGAAGAAGGAAATACTTGTTTCTAAAGATTTACAAATAGTAATTAGAATTATACAGAGTAAGAAAAAACTGTGAAGGTTTCAAGATTCAGGTAAGAGAAATCCAGTTGTGATATTCCCTATAATAACTTAAGGGGCCCATGGTGGTTCATTCAGTGGAGTGCACAGGTCACCACACATGAAGGCACACATTCAAGTCCTTACTCTCCATCTACAGGGGAGAAACTTTTCAATCAAATGGATCAGTGATATAACTAGATATCTATATCCATACATCTGTATCTATATCTATGTCTGTATCTATATATCTATGCAAAATCAAAGGGGATATCTTGGTCCAGGGGGCATAAGGATTTGGAGATTGGGTGGTTACACACCCAGTTGAGTGCACACATTACAAAGACCTGGGTTCAAACCCTGGGGCACCACGGGTAGGGGGTAAGCTTCACAAGTGGTGAATCAGTGGTGCAGGTATCTCCCTCTCTTTCTCTTCTTCTTCTCTCCATACCTATCCTCCATTACCTCTCAATTTCTCTCCATGTATATGCAAAAATAAATAACTGTTTTTAAAAGAGCTCATTCCTTATTGTGGAAAGTGGAAAAAACAGAATATGGTGCAAAAGCTAAGTATGGGTATCCCTTCCAAAAGTTTTAAATTTAATAAATTCTGTGGTGAAAGGCATTGGGTGAAGTCAAGCACAGTTATCTTGTCTCAGCAGCAGCAGAGTTAGCTGTTTAAAATGTAGAGGCCAAGCCCAAAATTAAAATTCATATGCCCTGTTGAAAAGTCAGGAGCAAAGTTCTAAAAGTAATAAATATCGATAACATTTATTTCTTCTTCACATTTTTCACTTCCATCATTCAGTTTCACTATCATTTACTGTCTCTCTAAGCAAAGGAGAAAAGAAAGAAAGAAAGAAAGAAAGAAAGAAAGAAAGAAAGAAAGAAAGAAAGATATCAAGTCAGTATGAATCAAGCCATTCATTTTTATGTTGTAAGATTCCATTTTTAACTGGGAATGAAAGAACATTAACTTTAAATCTAACTGAAATTATGTACTTTGTATTCCACCACTAATCCTCAGTGAGTAACTCAAGCTAGCTATACTAGTCAGTGAAAACCAGACAAACGAATATTGGAAAGTGAAAGAGATGGCCCTTCTAGGAATGAAATCAGCAGGGCTCCCTTTGGAACTAGACACTCATGTGGCAAGGACATATTCTTGTGTGACTTGGACACTTGTATGTGACTCAGGACATGTTTGTGCTGATGTATTCACAGAAAATTGTACTGTTTTAATTTTATATGCATTATAAAATACACAAAAAATGAAAAAATAAAACTAAACCTTAAAAAAAAACATTGCCAATTTTCCTTCTTATATCTTACTTCGTTAGCACAAATCCTGTGATATAAATGCCCCCTGTTTGAAGACCATATATGTGAAAAATCTAACACATAGGACCATCAAAATATTTTGCTTCTAGGGAGTAGTACATTAAAATGTATCTTTAAAATATTATGTATTAGAGGCAAGGTGATGGTACATCTGGTTGAGTACATACATTGAATTGTGCAAGGATCTGGCTTCAGACTGCTGGTCCCTACCTATAAGACTGAAGTTTCACCAGTGGTGAAACAGTGCTGCAGGTGTCTCTCTATCCCTTTCTATCTTCCCCTTCCCTCTAAATTTCTCTCTGCCATTATCCAAAATTAAGTAAACAAATAATAATGATAATAATGGGCTTAATAAAAATAAATATAAGGCATTCATTTATTATGTAGATGTTTCAAAAGGTTGGTCTAAAGATGTTTCTTTTACTTCTGTAACTTTACATTATTTTATTCTTCAATGTATTTAGACTCCAGTTCCCTGACCTCCAGTACTATTTGCCTGCTTTATAAAATGTCTAACTCATTCATCTACCTTAAATAATAATACTGTTAGCTCAGTTGTTATTTTACCATCATTTGGGTCAATTTTAAGTTTTGTACAAAGCTTCATGGGCTAAAAGAAACACAATTTCTTCAAATTCACAGCTATTTTTGGAAAATAATGACTGGGTGATATTTTGCTTGATTTGGACCAGCACTAAATTATTTTTTTTTAGGAACACCTAGGCCAATAGACATGATCCATGGATTCATTCTGATTGTCACACACAAGAAAATTATAGCTTCTCTCTATGCCAGATTTGAGAAACACAGGTTGTTGGCTGATAAAATAACTAAAGAATATCACAGGGTAGATAGCAAGAAGCGATGTGTCCAGAAATACAGGCAATATCCCAGAGGTTCCAAGACTGGGAGAAATAAACACTTTAAAGAGAATGGGGAAGGATACTTGCAGTCTTAGAGTTTAAGAAGGCACTAGGTAATTATTATAGCAAGCTATTTGAGACCTTGGTTTACTTTGAAAATTCCATGGTTACGATTTACTGTACCATGCATGACCTCACCACGTTTTATGTAATTTGATGCTATTTACAAATAACTATATCTTAAATACTGATAATACCAGTTAATTCTGATCCACATGGTCTAAGACTGTAGGTAATTTAGCATTTGAAAAAGTTGTTTTTAGAAATGCTTTAACAACTTAAATCCTGTGTTACAATTCAATCAGTTCACAAATTTGAAACAATAAATGCTTAAAGAACTATATACTCAGAACTGAAATCTATGCATTTAGGGAACTTAGGATATTTAATCTATTTTCCTGACTTATTGAATAAATAGTTATTTATAAAATTGTAATTTAAAAAATAGCTTAACACCATCCCAACCACCAAAGGTCTGAGTCCCTACTTCCGCTCCCACAGAGTAGACCTGAAATACACCCTTTCCTCCAAAGTCTTACTTTGGTGTAATACTCTAAACACAGTCCAAATTCTGCTTTGGATTTCCTTTTTTTTTCTTTTTTCTCAAATTCTGCTTATGATTGTAATAATCCTACACTCATTCTTCACTTTCTGGCATATGTCATTTAACATGATTCCTTCAAGCTCCATCCAAGATGAGATAAAAAAGGTGAATTCACCATTTTTAATAGCTTAGGAGTATTCCATTGTGTATATATACCACAATTTTCTCAGCCACTCATCTGTTTTTGTACACTTGGGTTGCTTCCAGGTTTTGACTATTACAAATTGTGCTGCTATGAACATAGGTGTACACATATCTTTTTGGATAGCTGTGTTTGAATTTTTAGAATATATCCCCAGGAAGAGAATTGCTGGTACATAAGGTAGGTCTATTTCAAATTTGTAAGGGTTCTCCTGACTTCTCTCCACAGGGGTTGAACCAATTTACATTCCCACCAGCAGTGTAGAAAGGTTCCTTTACCCCCACAACCTCTCCAGCACTTGTTGTTGCTATCATTCAGATGTATGACATTCTCACAGGAGATAAGTGGGATCTCATTTTTGCCTTGATTTGCATTTCTCTGACAATCAATGTTTTGGAACTATATTTCGTATTTCTATTGGCCTTTTGTATCTCTTCTCTGGTAAATATTCTGTATATATCATCTCTGTCTTTTTGAATAGGTTCATTTTAAATTGTCTAATCAAATATTTATTACTTAGACTTAGACACCCTCCTCTTCAACCCCCTACTTCACTTCCTTGAATCATTTCATCTACTCAACTAACTACACCAAAGAGAGTAAGAGATATCTCTTCTGACAACATTATTAATGTCACCCCCTATATAATCTTTAGAAGAAATACTGTATAAAGTTGGCCAAGAGTTATATAGATATATTCTTTCTATATGTATACACACACACACACACACACACACACACACACATATATATCAACTAAATGACAATTATTGCTCCCTATATCAACCTCTATTATAATCATCAAACAAGTAAAATGAATTTAAAAATATTTAAGGTTAACTTAGATTCCACTTAAACCCTAATTACATTCCCTCCCTAACTTGATGCCAGATCCCCTAAGTCCAATATAGGTTTGGAAACAAATTAAACTCAATTATTTAACAACTGGGAGAAAGTTTAAACTCATATCAAGAAAGGAAAAAGCAGGGAAAGGGCAAGAGACTGGCTCACTTTAATGATGACACTTTTGGTCAGTACCAGGCCACCTCATCATCAGAGCTTATAGTCAGGGAATCCTTGGATTCCCACATAGAAATAATGGGCCTAGTCCTCTAGTAGATCTCTCTCTCCATCATCACAGGTCTCGTCCATCAGGAATGTCATCATTAACCCTATTGTGGGCCTTTACAGGACCTTGCCCTAACTGTAGAGCAGCCTCCAAAGGGAATTTGTGTCAAACTACTCTGCCATTTGAGGAAGACTGGTCCTGAAATAAGTGCAGACTGGCATGTTGTGATCATGGTCTGTGAGCTCAGACTGACAGGGAATCAGAGATTACATAGGCTCATGTGCTAAATATGTATAAATATGGGCCCTAAGTCAGACAGATGCGGTTTATAGTTAATAGTATTTATTTATTTTCCTTATATTTGGGAGCTACTCTCTGCTCTAATCCAGCTTTCTAGACCTTTTCTCAACTCTGACACCATCTTCCCAGACAATATTCTTTGTTCATCTGCATGTCATCTATAAGGCTCAGGCAAAAGTTCCTAAAGTCATAGACCCCTTGAAATATACCTAAAATAGACTTCCTACCTCCTTCCCACATGAAGACCCTTAATTTCGTCTCCTCTATTCCTACCTTTGGGTTCTGTTTATTAAGCAATTTCCTGTTTTATTTCTTACCTCCTTTCAGCCACCAAGTTGAAGATGCTACTGTGATTCCAGCCTGGCTTCCCTAGGCAGATGACCTCACCAATGTGTCTTGGAACCTCAGCTCTCCAGAGCCTACACAACTAGGGAAAGATAGAAACAGGCTGTGGTATGGCTTGACCTGCCAACAGTGATGTCCAGTGAAGAAGCAATTACAGAAGACAGACCTTTCACCTGCTGTGCCCCATAAAGAATTTGGTCCATATTCCCAGAGGGAATAAAGAAAAGAATAGAGAAGGTTCCAATAGAGGGGATGGAACACAGAACTCTGGTGGTGGGAATTATATGGAATTATACCCCTGCTATCTTACAATCTTGTTAATCATTATTAAATCACAAATATTTTAATTACAAAAATAAAATAAAATATCCAATAATAATAATAAATTAATTAAAGAATAAGAGGCACCTTTTTCTTTTTCTTCAGCCATTCCCAATTCGAGATTTGCATTTTTCAGAGATTAAAATTTTCAAGTTTGCTTCAGAGTTATCTTATTACTTATATATTAACTAGAAACAAAAAATAATACAAATATTTCTGAAAATATTTCGGCTATGGTAAATTAAGTATTACCATATTAATCTAGTCCAATTTGCATATTTTCTGTGGTCCTGTGAAAGAAATAAAGAAAAAATTATTTAAATAACAGAATTAATGTCTTCTTTCTCTTGAAACATTTTCAAATGTTGTCCAGAAAAGGAAGACATTTTATAAAGTTTTGTGCCAACTGGAATTATATTGCCATTCATTCTGTTCCCACAGGGAGAATGGATGAGACAGTAATTGATTTCTTCCAAGTGGAACCATCACCCATGACTCTCACTGTTCTTATACATCATTAGTCAGACAAAAGAGATTTTCCTAATGGGATTTTAGATTCTCTTTAATCTAAAAAAATTTTATTTCTAGATGTTTATGAAATTTCAAAGTTATGCGAGCTATCATGTTTTTTTTAATTCTCAACTAATTGAGAGCCTCTTTGCATAAAATTTAATTGAAAGTGGGAAGTAATATTTGACAAAATCAGATAAAAATTCTAATAAATAATCAAGAAGGAAATATTTTGTCATAAGTACAACATAACTATAGACTAGTCATACTAATATCATTTAATTTTCATACATATGAACAGATAAGCTATTTAGAGTGAGCATTAAGCAGAGGCTAAGATAGGCATAAAGCTATCCCATCATAAGTCTTTTAAAATATCTACACATTTTATCCTTAAAGCTTTAAACCAACTTGGTGTTTGAACTGCAAAGCTGTAGTGAACAAACAGAAGAAAAGAGACAGAGAGAAGTGTGGTGATCAATATATAATCTTATACTCAAGTAAGTCAGTGAACTTGAGTTAGCTTTTATAAGATTCCTGTTGCACTCAATAAAACTTCAGAAGTCAGAGCACAAAACTTCACCATCTTACTAGCATGCAGTTTCTCTACTGTGCCACCTCCTGGACCACCAGCATGTACTTTCTCTTGATGTCTGTTTCGTCTTGTCTGTCATTCTTTGCTTAAATGTTTTGGGTATATATACATGTATTTATATATATATATATTCATATATGCTTTTATGCATTACAGCTGTACATACTCTCCACATATATACTTGTAAAATGGGATTAAAAAACTTTTTAATTTTTTTTTTATTTATAAAAAGGAAACATTGACAAAACTATAGGATAAGAGGGGTACAACTCCACACAGTTCCCACCATCAGATTTCCATATCCCCTCCCCTCCCCTGATAGCTTTTCTATTCTTTATCCCTCTGGGAGTATGGACCCAGGGTCATTGTGGGGTGCAGAAGGTGGAAGGTCTGGTTTCTGTAACTGATTCCCCACATTACATGGGCTTTGACAAGTCAATGCATACTACCAGCCTGTCTTTCTCTTTCCCTAGGGGGGTGGGGCTCTGGGGAAGCCAGACTCCAGGACACATTAGTCATCTGTCCAAGGAAGTCTGGTTGGCATCAAGGTAGCATCTGGAACCTGGTAGCTGAAAAGAGAGATAACATTTAAAGCCAAAAAAATTGTTAACTAATCATGATCCTAAAGGCTGGAATAGTGCAGATGAAGAGATGGTGGTGATAGGGGGGGGGGGTCTCCATTTTGTAGATAGCTAGTAGGCCTATCTTAGTTATATTTCAAAGGGCTCATGACTATACTAAAATACTTTTAACATATACACATGTATTTTAAAAAGTTGTGTCTCAGTAGGAGGAGTGTATTATCCTCCCTTTGAAGTTCCCATCAAGCTGTCTATTCTGGCAGATTCAAATGCTGTAGGACAAAGAATTATATGGTAGACTCACTTGACTTTTGCAAAGTAGCAATGCAAGAGAGAGAAATGAGACATCAATTGAATAGTAGCACTTTTTCTACCCCTAGGTATTGATGAAATAACTAACACTTCAAAGGTTTAAAGATTTGTTTCTCAAAAATGTAAAATACAGATTGTCTCTTTTTTGCTACCTACTGCTAAAGTGGTGACTAATTTAATGATTTGATTGCAAGGTATAATGTTTATTAATAACTTAAGAGGAAAATGAGCAGAAAGAGATTATAGAGCAGTGCTAAATGTAGCATCAAACATTAAAACTACCTCTCTGTACAACCAATTCAGTGCTGAATATTTGGAAACATAAAAAGCTTCTAAACATTTTGCTCAGCCATCACAAAGGGAGAAAAATACAAAGACTATGTAAATACTTTTAAAGTTTTGCAAATACTGTGGAAGTAATGAGGGGAGAAGTCAGGGCACTAAATTTATAATTAAGTTGACATGAAGAATCACCAGCTGGTGGCCTGGGAGGTGGCACAGTGGATAAAGTATTGGACTCTCAAGCATGAGGTCCTGTGTTCAATCCCTGGTAGCACATGCACCAGAGTGATGCCTGATTCTTTCTCTCTCCCCTCCTATCTTTCTAATAAATTTATAAAAATCTTTAAAAAATCACTAGCTGAAGTAATACAGTTCCATAAAATATAAATAATACTGACTAGGCATCCAACCACAATCTACGCTGTTACTAATGCTGAGTACCTAATATGAGTTCCTATGTTCCTCCAAAAGCCATTTGGACTTTCCTGCAGCAGTGTGAACTTCCTCTTTTTCTCTACTCTGTAGCCATATGCATAAACTCATTCAATGTACCAGAATGTATGTTTTCAATTATAATTTGTGAATTTGACAAAACTTTCTTGGGAAAAATAAAAACATGTATCCATATGTGAAAGCCTATTTGAGTAACCCAAGTGCTCACCCTAACTCATAGATAACGGCTATGTTAGTCTAGGAAGTCCCCATTTGAAATTATTTCAGTCTGTCTACTTTTCTGCTGAAGAATTGACTGTTGTTTCAGGTAGTGTTTTAAGGTTGTGCTCAAGAGAGAAATTCAACAATCAGCTTAGCTGACAGAACTGTTTTTCCTAGCCTACGTTTGATTGAATATGTTCTGTCTACAAAGTGCTTTGGTGCAAAGATGGTAGGCAATATGTAACAGCTAAATAGACAGAATTTCACTGGGGCACTTTCAGAAAAGAAAAAGAATGTGACCATTTATCAATATTGCCATTAGGCTGTCCTAAGGGGTCCTAATACAAATTATGTTGTCAATAAGGCCAGGTTTAATTACTCATTGTTATTACCAAAAGGGAAAAAATCAATCATTAAAAAAATATTTTAAAATATGTACTCTGTTCTTGTTACATACCAAAAGTATTCATATTTACTCATTTCCCTTCTCCACATTGGTTTTTATGTAATATCAGTCCCCTATATTAGTACCTTAAATGTGCCTACTAATTTCCTTTCAACATGTCTCCCAACAATAATGATAACCTCTAAAAAGACCAGGAGAGCACTTGGTTCCTCCTATTCACCAATCAACCCAAGAATCATTGAAGCTAATAATAGATAACTGTTTAAATACAAAGCCTTGGGTTTTGTTCCATGTTGCAGCATATATCTAAAAATAGAACTATCTAGATTTGAAAAAGTGAAATTCGGTCAGTTCTTCTAATACTCTACATTAATAAAATGGGTTGCATTGGATCGACCTTCTCGTGGTGCATCCCATTCATTGGGGAAACTGACGATCCTTCCTAGCCGACTGAATCCACATGGATCCCAGTCACTTTCAAAGCCAGCAACAAGCAGCTCCTGACAGCTTTCAACCTGACACTGTTGACTGGCTACGGAAGAAGGGCAAACGCTAGAGGAAGAAGAATTAATAAAATGTAACAAAAAGAAATGAATATTATAACTCAGCTTCAGCATTTACATAAAAATATCCATGAGAAAGTAACTTATATTCATGTACACCCAAAATATTCTCAAGGGAAAATGAGCATTAAAAATAATAAATACTGCAGAGGTAGATAGCATAATGGTTATGCACAGAGATTCTCATGCCTGAGGCTCCAAAGTCCCAGCTTCAATCTCCTGCACCACCATAAACCAGAGCTGAGCAGTGCTCTGGTAAAATAAATAAATGAATAAATAAATAAATACAAATAAGTTTGGCTTATTCCAGCAAAGACTAGTACAGTGCTAGGAACAAGGTGATCTGTCTAATGAGACATTTTCATACATAATTTGAGGAGGGGTGAGAAATAAACTGGAACAATTATTGAGAAGGCAAAGTGCAAATATCAAAATTTAACATACATAGGTTCTTTTATTTTTCTATTCTGTTAATAATTACTTGGTAGAACTAAAAGCACTATGGAAAGTATATACAATATATATAATTGATTGTGTTAGCATTGTTTGTAATAGCCAAAAACTGAAAAAAAAAAACTAAATATCCATAAAAATAAAATAATTGCATGATTCCTAGAAAAACCTTTATTAAACAAATATTTTAAATTAAAAGTAAGTAAGTGTTAGTTAATTCTAGATTAAATTTGATGGGTTAGTTTAAGGGTAACTGTGCTGTAGAACAAGATGAGTTTCTAGTACTATCTTCAGAAAAGTGTCTTTTTTCAACTAGCACATTAAACTCTAAGAAGAAACTATTAAGAGAATCTACTTGGGGTGGGGACGGTGACACATGTGGCTAAGCACACATATTATCATGCACAAGAACCAGCTCAGAAACCAGGCTACTATAAAAAGGAGATGCCCCAACTTTTCATCTAAACTATTCCAGCCTTTAGGATCATGATTAGTCAGCAATTTGTTTGACTTTATATGTTAGCTATCTTTTATGCCAACCAGACTTTGCTGGACAGATGACTCCACCAATGTGTCCTGGAGCCCCGTTTCCCCAGAGCCCCACCCCACAAGGAAAAGACAGGCAGGCTGTATGGCTTGACCTGTCAAAGCCCATATTCAGCGGAATTACAGAAGCCAGACCTTCTACCTTCTGCATCCCATAGTGACCCTGGGTTCATACTCCCAGAGGGATAAAGACTAGGAAAACTATCAGAGGAGGGTATGGGATACAGGGAATTGTGTGGAGTTGTAGCCCTCTTATCCTATGGTTTTGTTATTGTTTCCTTTTTATAAGAAAGAAAGAAAGAAAGAAAGAAAGAAAGAAAGAAAGAAAGAAAGAAAGAAAGAAAGAAAGGGAGGGAGGGAGGGAGGGAGGAAGGAAGGAAGGAAGGAAGGAAGGAAGGAAGGAAGGAAGGAAGGAAGGAAGGGAAGAAAGGAAAGAAACCAGGGACCAGGGTTCCAAGGCCTGCTCCCCAGCTATAGCAGGAATGCTTCACAAGGGATGAAGCAAGTCTGCAGGTGTCTTTCTCTCTCCCTCTTTTTCTCTCTGTCCTAACCAGTAAAAATTAATAGTAGTAAGAAAGGAAAGAAGAAAGGAAAGAAGGAAAGAAAAAAAGGTTAAAAAAAGGTAGAAAGAAAGGAAAGAGAGAGAAAGAAAAAAAGGTTAAAAAGAAAGGTAGAAAGAAAGACACAGAGAGAAAGAAAGAAAGAAAGAAAGAAAGAAAGAAAGAAAGGAAGGAAGGAAGGAAGGAGAAAGAAAGAAACACGGCCACCTGGTGGATTGGTAATGTCAGTATCAAGCCCCATTAATAACCATAAAGGCAAAAAAAAGATAATTAACTTGGTAATTGGTACAGGAAATGAAAGTTATTATTGATATTACCCTATTTCTTTTTATTTTAGTTTTATATACATTAATTTCTTTAATATATAATATATACAAATTGCATTATATATTTATATATATAATTTATGATTAAAGCATTTACTTCTGTACTATATACTATGCTGTCTATCTTTTTCTCACATACCTCCTAGTATAATTTTATCTAGGCAGTAATATTGTTTTTATATTATTCCTCTTTTAACAGAAATTAGTAATTTTTTATTAAATATCTAAACTTTCTACTATAAAGAAGATACAATATAAATGTTTGATTTCTTTTTTCTTATCATTGGTACTCATTGTTTGCACAGTTCTATCATTCCTAGTATGATTTTTTTTATTCAGGGTGATAAAAAGAATTATGGAAAGAGAAAGAGAAATACCTGCAGTATTATCCCACAAGTCTTGAAGCCGTGTCTCTCCACCCCACCCCCCCCACACACATACAGTGACTTGAACCCAGGTTTTTGTGTATGGTAACTGTGCTCTACTGAATGAGCTACCACCTGGTCCCTAATGCTTCAGGCATTGGTTTGTTAGATCTCTGAGCTTCAACTGTTAAAACAACAATTTTCTTTTTTTTTTTATGTTCACTTCTAGAAGTAGGATTTTTATTTTTTTATTTGCAAAACATAGAAGGATGGGTACATTCCCTGTTGATGATGTCTAATGAAGTTGTGTAGTTTTAGTTTATAAATTTTCATTACCATCATTCACCTTGGTAAATATAACTATCACGTGGAGTAAAGCTTCAGCAGCTATCTCAGTTTATTTTACATAATAAAAATAAAAGTTTAGAAGGATTTAAATGATCCATCCAATCTATCATAACTAGTAAAATTTTAATCTGTCTACATTAGTATAGTCTGTGAGTATCACAGTTCATCTTTGTGTGCTGAAGAAACTGAAAACAGAAAAAATAAAGTCGATATTTTCCCAGTGACAAATGTCTTATGCTCTTGATGGTAAAATTAGTCATTAATGTGAATTGTCCTTGGGAACAGGTAGGATTATACCGGCCCTTGACACTGCAGTTCTGTGAGTTTACTCTTGCAGCACTAGGGCAAAAAAAAAAAAAAAAAAAAGATGGCAGATATATACTGGGTGTGAGTGGGCATCAAATGCCCTCATGGTAAACACTACCAGAGAACAGCAGACCTACGCTCAAACTCTGCGGCATCAGAACTAAATCTTTTTTTAAATTTTATTTATCTTTTTTTTTATTTAAGAAAGGATTAATTAACAAAACCATAGGGTAGGAGGGGTACAACTCCACACAATTCCCACCACCCAATCTCCATAACCCACCCCCTCCCATGATAGCTTTCACATTCTCCATCCCTCTGGGAGCACGGACCCAGGGTCATTGTGGGTTGCAGAAGGTAGAAGGTCTGGCTTCTGTAATTGCTTCCCCGCTGAACATGGGCGTTGACTGGTCGGTCCATACTCCCAGTCTGCCTCTCTCTTTCCCTAGTAGGGTGTGTCTCTGGGGAAGCTGAGCTCCAGGACACATTGGTGGGGTCTTCAATCCAGGGAAGCCTGGCCAGCATCCTGATGGCATCTGGAACCTGGTGACCGAGTAATGAAGCTGAAGGGTTGTCATTCCACATGTGAAGTCTCTGGACACAGTCTGAAGTGAAGCATGTTGAGGTGGCAATCAGTTGTGTTGGTTAGGTTGTGATCGGCAGATGCACTATTATTTGATATGGATTGGGAGAGGCATATGGGAAAGTGGGCCCTATCCAAGGGTTCCAGGACTGGGGGAAGTAGGGGATCTATAGTGGAGATGTGAGGTTCCTGCTGTATTAGGGTTCAAAAAGACAATCGATAGTTAATGTTATCATCACATTATTCGGTAATTGGGTTAACTTTGAAAAGTCCTTTTGTTATGGTTTGCTGTACAGTATCCAGTATCTTGTATATGTGCTATTGGATGCTTCTGATCTACTTGGTAGAACTAAATCTTAATCCCAGGGAATTTGCTCTGAGAATTTGGACGCCAGCTTCTGTCTACTCTGGGAAGATCAGCCATCAGTTCCCAGAACAGCATTGACTCTGTGCGCTTGTAGTTGCCTGTCTTGCTCTGGCCTTTCCAGTCTGCATCTGTGACTCCATATTCAGGCAGCTTCTTAGTGGGAGGGATCCACTATCAAGCCCCACAATTATCCATGTCCTACAATTCACCTCGGCACACTGCCCTAGCAATTTTCTTCTAGAAATACCATCCAAGGAAATTTTTGCAAACTACAGCCATACCAATGAGTAGGAAGGATATCAGTTTATCAAGTTAAAATCTACATTTTATATGAAATATCTGAAGAAGATAGAAAACAAGAAAAAAAATCAGTTCGGTGACAAAATAGCTCACCTGATTAGTGTTCTTATTTTGACACATACGCCAACTAGGTTTAAACCTGCTGCATTAGAGTAAGCATTGGTCCTATGATATCCATCTGTCTTACTATTTATCTACCTATTTTTTGAATCTGGAAAAATCAGCCCAGAGCAGTAGAAAAGCCAAATTTCACAATGACATAAATTTCTCATAAAAATTGAGGAAACTAACTTGGTAATTGGTAAAGGGAATGATAAAGCTGATTGGATGGACCTTGAAAAAAATTATGTTGAGTGAAATAAGTCAGAAACAGAAGGATGAATATGGGATCATCTCACTCTCAGGCAGAAGTTGAAAAACAAGATCAGAAAAGAAAACAGAAGTAGAACCTGAAATGGAATTGGCATATCTCACCAAAGTAAAAGACTCTGGGTTGGGTGTGGGTGGGTGGGGAGAATACAGGTCCAAGAAGGATTCAGAGGACCCAGTGGGGGTTGTATTGTTATATGGAAATCTGGGGAATGTTATGCATGTACAAACTATTGTACTTACTGTTGAATGTAAAACATTAATTCCCCAATAATAAAAAATAGTACAAAAATAAACAAATAAATAAAAGAAAAGAAACACAGATGGCCAAAAGACATATGAAAAGAAATTGTCGAAGTCATAGATTCTCAGAGAAAACCAAGTCAAGATAAGGAGACACCTGTGAGAATATAATACATTAAAGAGAGAGAGAGAGATGGAGGGAAACAAGTGTTGAAAAAGATCTGGTAAAAAAGAAATTCTTCTATACTAGTGGAAAAAAAATAAATGATATAGTTGATAAAGTTAACATGATACTTGACATTCTTAAGTTAGAAAAAATTAAATCATTCAGTTCAACTATTGAGTGTGTATATTTCTTAGCTTTCAGATATTGCTATGGTAATGAATTTAACATTAGTATATGTTATATGTTGGAATACTTATCAATAGAAAAACAGAAACATGCTCTGAGAAATCACACTTTTAGATCATACAAATTTAGATGCATAAGTAGCAATATACAAATCATATATTTCTTCATATTACTATAACTAAATAGTAAATTCTAATGTCATATATGATATCTAAAATATCTTTTAAAAAGTTCTTAAATATTACCATTTTATGTTATACAATTAAGTATATGCTGTGGTGTGAATCTCCAAAAATAATTTTTCTATTTCTGAATTATCCAGATTTTCAGGGAAGATTTCATAGACTGTAAGATGATAAAATATCTAACAGGCCTAGGAAGCTAGAAAGAAAGGTGAATTGCTCCAAAGAGACTTGGGAACATTTCTCCTCAAAGATACTTGATTACATTCCAGAGTAAAGAATTTTCCTTCCTGTCTCCAAGGATAATTTGAATACATACCAGAGTCTGTGTCTCTCATCTTCTCTAGATTGGAGAAAGGCAGACATGCCAACTATGCCTAGATGGTAACTAAGCAACTAAACATGGGATTATCCACCTATGGTGAAAATACACTGTTGCTTATCACCTGAGTTTTAAGACTCAAAATACCAAATGAAGAAGCAACTCTTTCTTCTGTTTAACCTAATTTTAACTAGCAAGAAATCTGTTCTCTGAGTAATAGTATTTATTTACACTTGCAGAATATGAACATATTTGTAAATTTAACATTATGTTGGTCCAGGAGTTGGCACAGTGGATAAAGCATCGTACTCTCAAGCATGAGGTCCCGAGTTCAATACAAGGAAGCACATGTACCAGAGTGATGTCTGGCTCTTTCTCTCTCCTCCTATGTTTCTCATTAATAAATAAAATCTTTAAAAAAAATTTAACACTATGCAGTATAATTTTAGTCATGCAATTTTCATACTCAAATGTTTCATCTATTAGTTGAAGTCTATGATATGCTACTAAATGAAACATGTCAGTGTTTATTATCTGTAGTAATAAAATTGCTTTTAGTAGGGTATGTTGCACACTGCTATTTGTTTATGATAAAATTTAGGCAATTATAATAAATAGGAAAGGCAACTATAAACGAGGCTAAGAAATCATCTATTTTTCTTAATGTTCTGATCATTAGATGTGATTAAGTCATGTATACCCACAAATAGCTGTAATAATATCCAAAGTAAGGTCAAGTTCCATTAATTATCTTGAAAGATAAGATGGGAAACAGTGTGGTTAAAGTAATATTTTATGGAGACTGTGCCATTTTATATCATTGAAAGTGTGGCAGATATTGTCAGACTCATTAGGAGAAAGGACATTCCAGAGACAAAAAACAAGAGGAAACAAATAGAGATCACACAATGTAGGATATATTAAATGAGTAGAAGCTGCGGTTGCCAGTGTTTTATGATTTCTGGGCAAACTGATGGAGAGCGAAGCTGAAAAAAGAAGTGATCAGATATATTTACAGATGACCACATACACAGTTGCGTAATTAAAACAACAATTCAAATATTCACTGAATTCTCTTAAAAGTATCAAATTGGTTGTGATTGAAACTTCCTATTTTTTATATTTTTTATTTATTATTTATTCCCTTTTGTTGCCCTCGTTGTTTTATTGTTGTAGTTATGATTGATGTCGTTGTTGTTGGATAGGACAGAGAGAAATGGAGAGAGGAGGGGAAAACAAAGAGGAGGAGAGAAAGATAGACACCTGCAGACCTGCTTCACCGCCTGTGAAGCTATTCCCCTGCAGTTGGGGAGCCGGGGGCTTGAACCGGGATCCTTCAGCCAGTCCTTGTGCTTTGCGCCACCTGCGCCCAACCCACTGCGCTACCACAGACTCCCCTAAACTTCCTATTTTTTTATACTTGTCTTATATTCTCTCATCAAACATGCATACTTTTTTCTTTTTGTGTTTTACAACTTTCCAAATCTCTGTCTCTTAAAGCCCACAGATACATATCAGTTCCTTGCCCTGAATTCTCTTTCTCTCTCTCTTCCTCTCTCTCTCTCTCCCTCTCTCTCTCTATATATATATATGGCATGTATATACGTATATATACCTATGTGTAAATTAACATAGCTTGTTTTTCTAAGTTATGAACAACATTATGTAAACTGAAATTATAAAGAAATGAAAAAGAAAATGAACCATCCTCTGACTGACATGAATAAACCATTCATCTTCCTTAGATGTGGTAGAAAAGATGATTAAAACTTTATAATTTATCATATATTTTATTTTTTAAAAAATATTTAATTATTTATTTATGAAAAGGAGAGAGAACCAGAGTATCTCTCTGACACACATGCTGCTGGGATTTGAACTCGGGATTTTGTGCTTGAGAGTACAGCACTTTATCCATTGCCCTACCTTCCAGGCTATTTATTAATGTATATGCTTGACCCTATCACATAGCAGTGTATCATAAACTCAACAGAAAATGAGCCATTCAAGCTTTATGAGGATAGTGATAAAATTCAAACTATAAATTACAAGAACTAATGCACTAGTATGCACTAGTATACATTAAAGTAGGTGGTGATGAGGTATAACTGAACTAGGTGAGAAATACTGAGGAAATTATAGTAAAGGACAGGATTAGTATAGAGACGGTTAAGCTGCTTTAAGAGCAGCACTGCCATAGGCATAGGATAAATACATCCATCATTTGACATGATGTTAAAAATAAAGGGTTTCCAAAACACAGTGATTAAATTTTGTGAAAAGAGGGAAAGAAAATTATTGTTAGCTATTTGTTCAGCTTAGATATCTAATGCTTGGTCCTAACTAGTGTACTTCTGCTGCAAATGACCATACTTCGGTATGTGTTGTTTTATCACTACTCCACAATATTAGCTACTGACCTTCTCAAAACACTATCTTCCTTCAATTCCAGAAGTATTCTAATGTTATCCTAAAGTTTTGTAGCCTGATCTAACTGTGCCAGATTCTCTTCTCCGCTTCATCCAAATATCAGTGTACCTTAAATTAGAGCTAGAATTTATCAACATATACATTTCCCTTAGAAAATTAATTTAATATGGTAATAATATACAAATACATCCAAGGTCTATAGTCTACTCTGTACCAGAATTGCATATTCAACTTCTAAATTAGTGACTAAATGTATTGTTCTTCACATAGTAATAATGGTATTTAAACCCCACAGCTAGTTTCCTAGTAATTAACACTATTATTTGTATACATATGCAAGACATTTGCATATCTACCTAGGATATGCAATTCATAAAAATTACATTTCTCATATCATTTCTTTTGATATCTAGTCAATCATCTGTAAATTATTTTTAAAGTGTCTAATTTCACTTTTCCCCCCACCCTCCTATATTAATCTAAGCTACAATCATGCTTTCTCCTAACAACCCTACTTCTTTTCTCACTCCTTTCTAGTCTTATTTTTTACATTGCCTCCAGGAAGTAAGTTTGAATTATAAATTGAATTATGCCATTCACCCTTTAAAAATCTTTAAATGCCTTCCTATTGAATAAATTAGACAAATGCCAAAATCATCTTATAATCATATACAAAAATGCTCACTTATGTATCATTTTCTCTTTCTATATTCATGCATAATGTTATATGTAAACAGTCTATATAGAACTAAAATATATTATTTTCTCTTGTAATTTAACTTATAAAAGGTTTGGTGGGGGCTGCTGTGACATGTAAAAGGATTCACAGTGGGGAGCTGGGAACTGGTTTAAACAATACAATGTTTATCAGGGTGAAACAGGTAAAAGGCAAAATAAGCACTTATCATCAAGGGTTAAGTATACACTAGGTCCATAAATTCTGAGTATAGTTATCAAAATTTTAGTCCCATAAGAAACAATTATCAGCTCCGGTAAAGGTTGCTCATGGCTGTAGAGGGGTCTAAAAGTTTACCTGCCAGCAGAGTCACATGTGTTCAGTTCCCAGTAGAAGTAGCCATGGCGCACCTCCAGACGACATGCTTCTGACCAGGAGAAGACGCAGAAGACAAGAGTGACCTGCTCAAAGTCCCTTGCTTTTATACATTTCCTTCTCTGAAGCACCTCCTCAGAGTGATGTCATGTGTATGCTAATAGTCCCAAACTCCTGTTGGGGTGACAATTCCCCACTTCTGATTATAGACATGGACAAGATAAGATGTACAGTCTGTATGAGCATAGGAGAAATAAGCAAAGCTTTGGTGATTCTAGGCTTACCCCTGCAAACTCTGCCTTCAACCCCCAGCGTGTGGGTGCAATAACTGGGTATAAGATAATGCCCTGTTAGCCTGAAGACCTGTGGTCTAACCCAGAGACGGTCCATCACTCAGGAAAGCTCAGAACAGTCTTACAGAGGTATCCCCAAGTTCAAGTGGCTCCTGGGTGGCAATTGTGGCATATGCAGGGTGTTGGACTGCTGCAATCCATGTTTCAGCTTATGTTCTTGTGAGAAGTTTGCAGATGAGAGGGGCTTAATTGTTCAGCATGGGTCCAAACAGGACCTGTGAATGGTAAACTAGAACAAACATACCCTAAGCCTTAGATAGTAATTTTATTTCAGTCACAAAGACTAGACAAATCACGAGGCATCTGCAGGAGAAGGAATAGGTCTAATCAGATAGCAGCTATCTGATTAGAATTATGCAGTACAAATTTAAAATATATTAACTTCTTGTGTTTTGTTCATGTCTGAGAAATAACCCTTTAAGGGTACCTGTGGCATTCCACAATTACTCATCTAACAGGGTAGTAAGGCAGGAGAAATGCATGTTTAGAAGAAATAAATCTTAATCTAGAAACATATTTAGGATCATAGTCTAATAAGGAATACCTCAGCAGCAAAGGCAGAGAAAGTGTTCATGAACATGGGTTTCTTTCTGTGTGACAGGTGGCATATATAAGGCCTATGACAGTGTCCACAGAGATAGGAATAAATTATAACTTAGCAAACTGAGGGATATGTTAAATATCCATTTTTCAGAATCAACATTAGAAAGTCTACTGAGATAAACACTCATAAAAGGAGGGATCACATCTCTCAAAAGCCTAGACCAAGTAGATTAGAAGCATCCAATAGCACAGCTATATACAAGATACTGGATACTGTACAGCAAACCATAACAAAAGGACTTTTCAAAGTTAACCCAGTTACCAAATAATGTGATGATAACATTAACTATCGATTGTCTTTTTGAACCCTAAGACAGCAGGAACCTCACATCTCCACTATAGAGCCCCTACTTCCCCCAGTCCTGGAACCCTTGGATAGGGCCCACTTTCCCGTATGCGTCTCCCAATCCAAACCAAATAATATTGCATCCGCCGATCACAACCTAACCAACACAATGATTGCCACCTCAACATGCTTCACTTCAGACTGTGTCCAGAGACTTCACATGTGGAATGACAACCCTTCAACTCCATTACTCGGGTGAGACCTTTCCTTTCATAGTATACTCTAATTTCATCTCAGTTGGTTCACTTTCTAACAAAGTCCCAAAACCTAGATATACACCAGTTTCTGTGAGAGAGAGCATATGTTCACACGTATCCATAAACTACTGCAAAATATATACCTGAAAGCAGAAGTACACTAGAGTTTGCAATGAGCACCTCCCTAACACTTCCTCTCCACTATTCCAAGCTTGGGATCCATGATTGCTCAACAAATTGTTTTGCTTCGTATGTTAACTCTCTTTTCAATCACCAGGTTCCAGATGCCACCAGGATGCTGGCCAGGCTTCCCTGGATTGAAGACCCCACCAATGTGTCCTGGAGCTCAGCTTCCCCAGAGACACACCTTACTAGGGAAAGAGATAGGCAGACTGGGAGTATGGACCGACCAGTCAACGCCCATGTTCAGCGGGGAAGCAATTACAGAAGCCAGACCTTCTACCTTCTGCAACCCTCAACGACCCTGGGTCCATGCTCCCAGAGGGCTAGAGAATGGGAAAGCTATCATGGGAGGGGGTGGGTTATGGAGATTGGGTGGTGGGAATTGTGTGGAGTTGTACCCCTCCTACCTTATGTTTTTGTTCATTAATCCTTTCTTAAATAAAAAATTTTTTTAAAAAAGGAGGAGTCACACCAGTCTAGGCATAAAAGAACAATGGCTCATGCTAATACCAGAGAAATATCTAATCATTTAACTAAAGCTTACCTTTTATGTAAAATAAGAACTGGGAATTAATAGCTGGTCAGCATATGTCCTGCATGGTCAGTACCAATAATTCTAGAATGTGCTTGAACTACAGAAGTTAAGTAGAACACAGTAGCAAAACATCTGTAAAAGTTATGGGGAGAAGACACCAAACACTAGTGGATATAGTTTCTATTCTTTTACTTTTGGTTAAAAGACACAGGTGTGTATAATAGCATACCACGATCAACAATGGCTTTAGGATAAACTTGTGTCAATACATACATACATACCTCATATTCAAATAAATCACTTCTCCATAGAGAGACTAGAAGGTTATAGACATAAGTGACATAGTTAAGCAATCTATTAAGATTCATACCTGTGGTAAGTGGCTATCCCAGAGTTATCCAATAGTCCTCATTGTTATGTAGACTGGAGAACCAAGACCCCACTTTTTGTTATCTGGCAGAGAATTATCTCCTGCATAAGTTATGGATGGGCAGTGAATTTCCCAATGAAAGCCTCTTTTACAAAGTGGGCATTTGGATAAGGGAGGTTTAAAATATCTATCATCTCCAGATATCTTATAATCAAACTGCTTGAGATTCATTTTGCAATTGTTTTGTAAATGGCCCTCATTACATTTAAAAGAAACCTTGTTTTGCATGGGCTGTACTGAGCCCGCCACATATGTGGCCTGATTAAATGCAGCCATAACATGTACTTTATGAGTTTGAGTCTGTACCTCAGTACATGCTTTGATCATCTGAGAAATACTTAAATCAAGATCCTTAAGTGGCCCAAGAATTCCTTTACAATCTTGGTTTGCATTTTCATAAGCTAGTCGCTTAACTAAAATTCTGGCTGATTCTTTATTGTCTACTTGTCTACTGATAGCTTCTTGTAACCTGTCCACGAATTCCCTGTAGGGTTCTGTGGCTTCCTGAATAACAGAGCTGAAAGACTCATTAGTGCTAGGTAACTTATCACTTAGTCTGACTGCTGATTGCCCAGCAAGGTGCCTGTAATTTTTTCTAATGTTCATATGTTCACTGGGAGAAGTAATGGCAGTCTCACCCACTAACTGACTGGGTGAGATATCTCTGGGAACCTGATCTGGACAAACTTCATATTCCATCTCACTTCCTTCTCTTGTAGGAAAATGGGAAAAGCATCAAATTTAAGGCCTCACTCAATAGGATTTTTCTGTTTTTATCACTGATACGGGCAAATCTGGGTCTAATGTATGTGAAGGCGAGGAAAATGAGGAGTTAGGAAGGGGTTGAGTGAGTCACCTGGCACAGTAGGAAGAAGTGGTAGTAGTAAGGAATCAGATGTAACACTAGAGGAAGGGGAGGAGCAAGGAGAGGAGAAAGGATTTCTATAAATTATAAGTGGCACCATGCCACCCCCCCCTTTCTTTGTTAAAGCCATGTATAGTCATGCATGGGCAAGTCTGTAAGGTAGCTACGGCCCAGCAGAAAAATGAGAGAATGTTTGGGTTTCAGGCATGACAGAAACAGTTTGTGTCTGAGAAGAGGCGGAGGAAGGAGAAGTGGAATTGGAAGTTTGAGAAGTAGGATTTAGGGAATAGTCCTGTAAAGAAGCCTGTAACTGATTTAGAGCAGAAAGGCAGAGCTTATAAGTCCGAAGTTGTTTTGCTGTGACTATACTAGTATTTTTCAATAAATAATCTCCAATTTGTATCCATAAACATTATATATATATATATATATATATATATATATATACAAATACATTTTATGCATTCCCTTCTCTGAAGCACCCACTCAGGGTGATGTCATTTGTATGCTAATAGTCCCAAACTCCTGTTGGGGTCACAACACTTTTCTATATATATATTGTATTTATAGAAACAGTAGCATATAATATGTTTCTGTTTCTATAAATACAACAATTCTTAAGTTCGGATTCTTGATGTTACTATCATATCTGGATCCTCTCTTCTTAGAATTTTTACTTATGATATTTCTCTGCCTGAAAACATTACACTTTTGCCAGAGGAGTCCTTAAGTGATCTCACTTTCTGAGCTCTCCCTACTGTTTTATTTTTTCGTTTTTATCCTAAACTTTAACAGTTAAACACATTACACTTTTAATTTCTAGCTTAATGTTTATCTTTTCCATTAAACTATAAGAATAACCACCAGTTAGTCACAATTATCCCTTCAAGATTCAGCAGAAAATTGCAATAGTACTAGACTCAAAATTCCTTACTTACTTAATGAAAAAAATTAATATTTTTGGTTCTTAAGTATTCATTTACTTTAGAAAATGTATATCTCTACTTGACTTTCTAAGGTTACTAAGTAATAGCCAATACTTACAATCCAGAGGTAGCACAGTGGATAAACCACCGGATTCCAGACCATGAGGTCTTGAACATCCCCAGTATCACATGTGCCAGAGTGATGGTCTAGTTTTCTCTCTTCTTGCTTCCTTTCTCTCTTATATAAATAGTATTTTTTTGTAGTTAAGTATTCTTAAAATAATGATAAGCATTATATGTCATAAACTTGTTTTAATATAGTTTGATAATTAACCTAAGGAAAAAATGAACTATACATAAATCATTCTTAATAAATGTCCTGCAGTTTAAGAAAGTCCATGCTGGGGGTCAGACTGCAGTGCACTGAGTGCACATAGTTAAAAGCCAAGGACCAGTGGATGGATCCGAGTTAGAGCCCCCTGCTCCTCACCTGAAAGGGGGTCAATTTGCAAGCAGTGAAGCAGGTTTGCAGGTGTCTATCTCTCTGTCCCTCTCTCTGTCTTCCTCTCACCTCTTGATTTCTCTATGTCTTATCCAACAACAGCAGCAGCAACAAGTATAACAGCAAGGACAATGGAGGAAAGATGGCTGCCAGGAGCAGTGGAGCAGCACGGAGCGCCAGAAATAACCCTGGAGGCAAAGAAGAAGAAGAAAGAAAGAAAGGGAGGCTATGTCACTCACTCACTTAACTCTGTGGTAAAGGGATATTCTATACCATTATGGTTTAAAGAAAATGGAATTACCACAAGGTATCTTGTGGTTTTATGTGTGTGTGTGTGTGTGTGTGTGTGTGTGTGTATTTCTATGTAAGTCCTTTATCTTTTTATGGGGGGATTATGGTTTACAGTAAATACAGGTTTTGATACATGTGTAAAATTTCTCTATTTTCTTAAACCCTGGTCTATATCTAGGTTCTGTAACTTTGTTAGGGAATGCGCCATTTGAAATGGAACTAGAGAGTTCCATGTGTTAAGAAAGGCCTCACCAGATTAATGGAGTTGGAAGGTTGACATCTCAGGCTTGATATCTCTGGATACAGTCTGGAGTGAAATGTGTTGTGGTGGCAATGATTGCATTGGCTTAGTTGAAGTTAGCAGAGAGGAAGCATGAAGGTTCCAGGACTGGAAGAAATATAGATTTTAAAGATAATAAGGAAGTTTCCTTGTTGTCTTAGAGTTTAAGAAGGCAATGATATTTATTAATATAACCAAGTCATTTAGGAGCTTAGTTCACTTTGAAAATCCCATGGTTAGGATTAACTGTACCATACACGACTTCTCTATAGTCACTTCTGGTCAGGAACATCATCATAAGCTCTTTTGTGGATATCTTCAGGACCTTGCCCTCACTGTAGAACAGCAATAGTAGGATCTGCCCCCCTGTCTGAAATTAACCTACTATGCCACTCAAAGAAGACTGGTCCTAAAATGAGTGAAGCCTACAACATTCCTAGCTGTGAACATTCCGAGCTCTATGAACTATGAGCTCAAACTGACAGGGACACAGAGGTTACACAGACTCATGTGCTAAATATGAATAGAAATGTGCCTTAAGTCAGATCAGTGTTGTTTACAGTTAATGGTATTTATATACTTTCCTCATATTTGGGAGCTACTCTCTGCCCTAGTCCAGTTTTCTAAGCCTATTCTTAATTCTGACACCACCTTCCTAGACAATACTTTCAGCGCACCTGCATATTAGTTGTTGCTTTCAGGCAATAATTACTAAAACATATGTCCCTTGAAATATACCTAAATATACTTCTTCACTTTTTTCCACACAAAGATCATTAATTTCATTTCCTCTATTCTTACTTTTGAGTTCTTGTTTATTAAAAAATTTAATCTGTTTTTTATCTTAACACCTTTTAGCCACCAAGTAGAAGATATACAGATGATCTCACCAATATGTCTTGGAACCTCAGCTCTCCAGAGCCCACCCAACTAGGGAAAGATAGAAACAGGCCGGAGATATGGCTTAACCTGCCAACGTCCACGTCCAGTGAAGAAGCAATTACATTAGCCAGACCTTCCACCTTCTGCACCCCATAAAGAATTTTGGTCCATACTCCCAAAGAGATAAAGAATAGGGAACCTTCCAATGGAGGAGATAAAATATGGAACTGTGGTACTGGGAACTGTATGGAATTGTACCCCATGTTAGGATACAATCTTGTTAATCATTGCTACATCACTAAGAAAAAAATTTTTTTAATTTGTCTCAGTTTTCTGCAAGACACTCTCACCCTCAGTCTAGCCCTAGGCCCTTGTCCACCATCTTTCACCAGGACCTAAAAGCTCCTTGCCCCTCTGCCTCCCCTCCAGAGACCATGATTTCAGTCCATTACATTGCAATACACCAAACCCAGTCCAAATTCTACTTTATGTCTCCCAATTCTGTTCTCCTTTCTCATCTTCTGCCCATGAGAGAAATCATCCCATATTCATCTTTATCTTTCTGATTTACCTCACTTTACATAATTCCTTCAAGTTCCATCTAAGATGGGGTGAAGAAGGTGAATTCACTATTCTTAATAACTGAGTAGTATTCCATTGTCTATATATAACACAAATTTCTTTTTAAGCAAATTTAAATTAGTGATTTAATATTGATTTCCAAAATAATAGGGATATAATTCAACACCATTCCCACCACCAGAGTTCTGTGACCTCAACCCCTCCAATGGAATTCCAGTGGTCCTCCCAAGGACACAGGTATGAACAACTATATATAGTTGTTGTTCTTTTTTTTTTATGGCCCAACCTTCATATTCTTTCTAAGTCACATATACAACTATTATTACTTCCAAACAGCCTTCCTTTTTCCATCTTCAGATAAAAGAAACAATGCCTGGTTTCCTCTAGTGTTTTTCAGATTTGTCTCCCTTTCAGTGATGGTAAAAAAAAAAAAAAAAAAGACTCCTGGTGCTAGACACTTCAGGTCCTGATGGAATTAGGGTTCAGAGCCCTCTGGGTATCTTCCTCTATCATTTATGCTCTGGGATTATGGACCAAATTTTTTTTTGTACTGCAGAAATGGGAGTTCTAGCTTCTGTAATAGTTTATTTGATGGACATGGATGTTGGTAGGTCAATATACCACTGCTGTAGGGCTCTAGAGAGGTGAGGCTCCAGGACATACTGTTAAGGTCATCTGTCCAGGGAGGTCAGCATCAAATCATAATAGTCTCTGCAACTTTATTCCACAACTAATCAGCAACTCATCTGTTGTTGAACTCCTACTTTGCTTCCAGGTTTTGGCTATTACAAATGTACTGTTATGAACAAAGGTATACACAGATGTTTTTGGATGGGCATTTTTGATTCCATAGACTATTCCCTTAGAAGAGGAATTGTGGGGTCATATGTTTGGTCTATTTCTAGCCTTCTGAGAGTTCTTCAGACTGCTGTCTATAGAGGTTAGACTAATTTACATTCCCACCAGAAGTTCAGGAGAGTTCACTTAACCCTGCAACCACAATGATGTAGCTTAACCAACAGGTTTTCTAGGTCCCATACTACCAGATAACATAATATGTCAGAAAGAACAGAGTCTGAATAATACATACAAAATCATTATAGCCTCACATACAAAATCATTATAGCCTCACATGTCACTGAGCAGGGGAGAGTCTGAATAATAGATACAAAATCATTATAGCCTCACATGTCACTGAGCAGGGGAGACTGGGATGAACATTTGTCAAGGATCATAGATAGTTTTATTATATACTTGTGTAATTCAGAGGACTTGAACAATTGAGTGATTCACCACACCCACAACTAATATTTAATTTGCAATGCTATTTACTCTAATAAAGAATACTAATTAAATTAATTCTATAAAGATATAGTCTCATAAAGTGCTAAAGCAAACATCTGGAGTAGTCTCAATGAGATCAACTTTAATATCAGGTTCATCTACAAAGTCTCTCAAGTACCTGAATAATACATACTTTAGGTCCTGAAAAATATTGGGTTCTGGCATTTCAATTTATTCAAGTATTTTGTTTCATTTCTATAATCTGTTCTCATTCACTGCTTTCTCATGTTAAAAAATAGAAGTGAGTTGACATTAATTGCTCAGTTCCATGAGCCTTAATAATCACAAAAATCTCATATGGTTTATAAAGCACACTCCATTTCAAGAGACACTTGTAAGAAAAACTGACTGCCATTCAGTTTTCTACACAAATGTCCCTTTAGCTAAAAAATAAATTCTCCTGAACTTTTGGCCAATTATAATAAAGATTTTTTTTCGTTAACACTGTATTAGATACCTTTGACTTTCAAATTTCCCTTGATAGTCAATCATAGAAACTACATCACTGTCCTTAGAAGGCCATTTCTCTTCCTGTCTCCACTCCAGAAGAACTTCAAGAATGATCAGGTCTGCTCCTCAAATCTTTCTTTCAGGCTCCTGTGCTTAATATAGGTCCCAGGTCAGATCAATGGGGGTTACAGTTAATGGTGTTTATATACTTTTAATTTTTTTGTTTATACAAGCTACTCTTTTCTTGATCAGGTTTCTCATCTTATTTCCAGCTCTGACACCATCTCCCCACACAGTACCTTTAGCCCACCTGCATTTTAGCTTTCAGGCTTCAGCAAAAATTAGTAAAGTTGTAGGCCCCTTGGAATATACCTAAAATAGACTTCCTAGCTTTTTCCATAATGGAGACCACAAATCTCAAGTGCTCTATTCTTACCTTTAGGTTCCTGATTATTAAAAAAAAAAAATGTTCTGCTTTATATCTTAATGCTTTTCATCCACTGAGTGCAGATGCTACCATGACACCAATGTGAATTCCCTGGGCAGATGACCTCATCAACGTGTCCTGGAACTTCACCTCTCCAGAGCTTTGCCCCACTAAGAAAAGACAGAAACAGACTGGGAGTATGGATTGACCTGCCAATGCCCATGTTCAGTGGAGAAGCAATTACAAAACCCAGACATTCCTTCTTCTGCACCCCATAATGATCCAAGGTCCATAGTTCTAGATGAATAAAGAATAGGAATGCTTCCAATGGAGGGGATGGGATGCAAACCTCTTATGGTGGGAATTGTGTGGCATTGTACCCATCTTATCCAATAGACTTGTTGATCATAATTAAATAAATTTAAAAAAAAAAGAGAAGCAAACCCTTTTTTCATGTCAGTTTCACACCACTCAATTTCACCTTGAACTACAGATGTTCTTGTTAAGTTGTAGACCCACCAGACTACTTGGCACCTGGCTTCCTAAAGTTCCCACCACTCATACAAACTTTGCATTATGAACAAGCTGTATTTTTGCATTCCTCCAGGCATACATTCAGTTAAGTCATGATATTTTTTAAATGTTTTCATGAAAGGGATAATAAAAGAAATGTAGGAGAATAGGTTTTGTCCTAAGCTAACTTTCAGCAAACTGACCCAGGAAATGAGTTGAAACTTCTCCAAAACAATCTCCCTATCTTGTGATATAGTACAAACTGCTTCCATTTCAGAGCTAAAGGGGACTTTTTCTACTCCAGTTTGAGACCATCATTGCTTATGCCAGAACTTCACCCTTTTCAAGGAAGGTAATCTTTAACTTTTTACTTTTATTTTTTTATCACAAGGGATTATTTCTGTGCCAACTTTATCAATTAAAGAGACAGAGGGACAAAATGAAAGGAGGGACATCACAGGACCAAGTCCCTCCCATACCCCCAGTGCCATAGTACCCACATGCAATGTACCAGCCCTCCAACTTGAGGTACATGAATGACAAAGTAGGTGACTTTCCAGGTTAGTTTTTCCATTTTTACCTAAAAATAGGATTTGGAAATCATGCCACTTGACATTATGTCCCATAATGCTTTAACATAAATATTTTAAACATCATTCCAAAGCAGCACAAGATTAGTGGTTAATAAATATTCTTCTAATATGGATGCAGATGCTTTCAGTCATACATTCCCACTTTAGTGATTCATTCCTCCAGTGAATGCTTGTGAAATTTGGACATAAATGAACATCATTACTCAAGAATAAATGAAATTTTCAAGTTATAGGCTAGTATGAATTCAGATTTAAGGGAAAACATATATTTTATCAGTGTGACATAAGATAGATGTAGCTCATATTACAAAACAGTACACATTTAGGTCGGAGTAGCTGCATTTAGATTATTTCTCTTCTTCTGGGCTACACTAAGGAGAGGGTAAATATTTTCTTTATATCTGTATTACTGAAAGCGCACATCAGACTTATAAGCTCCCAATGAGGGCAAACACAGAGTTCACAGGGACTTCTGAAGCACAAGAATTTCCTGCAAACTTCCAAGTGGAAGTTTGTATGTACTAACTTTTTAAAATTCAATCTTCATTATATACCATATGAAATAATTGTCAAAACCCAAGAGTTAGTGACTCTCATTGTTTATTCCCTGAGGAAATCTGACACACTCTTCACTTTTTCTAACTTCTGTTATTTTCCATCCTGACCACCACTAATTAACCTCTTTCCTTTTAAATTTTGTAGATCATTAAGCAATTAATCATGCACTGCCTTGGCAAATCTTTTCTATTGTTTTTCCATTGTATTGCCTTTCATCATGTTACTGTCTAACCTTTCTAAGAACATGATTGCATACTCTTGAGGGTACAATTGTAGAGGGAGAACAGATTTGTGTGTCTTTCAATATATCCTGAACCATTTCTCTGCATTCAATAAGTGACAAGGAAGTAAGTGCTAGTCCTATTTTATAAACACATTCAGAATAACACAATCTCAAGTGACCATTGCCAACCCCATAATACTACTAAGAAATTATCTTCATTTTAGTATCCTTGAAGATCAAATATGTTATCTCATTTAATACTGTAATTCTATCACCTAAGATTAACATAGCCCCGTTTTAATAACTCCTTTTTCTTCTTTTTTAAATATTTATTTATTCATTTTCCCTTTATTTCCCCCCTGTTTTTATTGTTGTAGTTGATATTGTTGTTGTTGTTGATGTCATTGTTGATGGATAGGACAGAGAGAAATGGAGAGAGGAGGGGAAGACAGAGAGGGGGAGAGGAAGATAGACACCTGCAGACTTGCTTCACCGCTTGTGAAGTGACTCCCCTGCAGGTGGGGAGCTGAGGGCTTGAACTGGAATCCTTGTGCTGGTCCTTGTGCTTTGCGCACCACGTGCGCTTAACCCATTACACTACTGCCTGACTCCCAATAACTCCTTTTTCTTATTGTCAAAAAATTCATATATACATATGATTATTTCACTTGAGAAAAGCATGTGTAGTTTAATTTGTCTCTCTCTTTTATCATATTTTGTTTATTTATTTTTGTTAATTGCTATAATTGGATAGAAATTTGGCATTTTTATAGGTAAATGTTTTATCCTTTTCAACTCCAATGTCACTTTATTGAGGAAATGTTTTATGAAATTTTGTTGTCACAGGAACACATTTCCACATTCTCCAAGACAGGTAGCAGTACATTTCACCCTCAACTAAATGAACTTTCTATTCCACCATAAGGTCTTATGTCCCACAGCTCCCCTTAGGAGCCCTCCCTTCCACTTCCAAGACTCTGAATCTTCTGCAATAAACTATATATAGTTCATTGAGGATTCACTGGGTATTGTCCTCTCCTTTGTTTCTTAGATCCTTTCTGTGAGTGGGAGTATTCATCTTTCTTACTCCAGCTTATCTTGCTCAGCAGGATTCCTTCTGATCCATGTTGTAGTAAAGAAGAATATGCTGCATTTCCTATAGTTGTATAATATTCTGTAGTGGATATATGTCATAAATTCTTTGACCATTTATTGTTGGACACTTGAGTGGTCTCCAAAAAGTTATCTATTACAAACTGCACTGCCACAAACAGAGTATGCAGTTCTTTTCAGATAGTTGTTTTTGAGTTATTTGAGCAGATGCCTAGAAGAGGAATGGCTGGGTCATATGGTAGGTAGGCTGACTTTTCAATGTTGTTAGGAATCTCCAAACTACTTTCCTTAAAGGCTGCACTAGTTTGTATTCCCAACCTTGGCAGGGAAGTGCTGTCTTCACATCCTCCCCAGCACTTGTATCCTTATATTTTGATGTAGGCATTTCTCAGGAGTGAGGTGGCACCTCACTGTTGTCTTTAATGCATTTCTCTAACAATCAGTGATTCTGAACATTTTTTTTCAAATGCCTATTGGCTGTATGAATATCTTCATAGATACCTGTCTCTTTAATTCTTCTGTATTTCTTAGTTTGGACTCACCTGAACAATTGTAGTGATTGTTAATAGTCTTCCATGTCACAGTCATCAAATAACACAGCTCATTTTTCCTAACCTCATTCAACAAAGGACTTTACATAAAATTAACTTTGTTTTTCTCTATCTTGAAATATCTCAAAGTTTTATGAATGTAACTTTGGTTTGGCATCAAAGAACTTCATAATCTAGTTCTACTCTTCTTCTTCATACCCATACCCAGTAAATTATATTTCACACATTGCATTTTGCCACACTAAAATTTCTGCTTCCTCCTGAGTACAGTATTTACTTTATACATGTGCATGCTTTTGTATAAATAAAAGCAGTTCAGCACATTTTATTAGTGAAATACCTGCTAACCTTCCAAATAGCAGGTGAAATTTACCTCTGTGGAAAAAAATAAATCCATGTATTTTTCAGGTAAAATAAGCTTCTAGTCAGTACACAGCAATAAAAAATAGATAAATAGCATAAAATCAAAGAGGAATAAATAAACATGTCTAAAAATAACTATTGACATGTGCATACTAGGAGACAAGGAGATGGCAAATGCCTTGCATGGTCAAGTCCTAACTTTTGTTTTGAGTACCACATAGAAGCAGAACAAAAGGGATGTGGAAGATAGTTCACCCAGTAAAGTACATACTTTGCCATGAACAAGGACCTGGGTTCAAGTCCCTCACTACCATATGAGAGAACTATGCAATGCAGAAACTTCATGAGAAGTAGATCAGTAGTGTGCTATCTATCCTTCTATCTCTATCTCTGTCCCTCTTTGTCTTCACCTTCTTCTTCTATACTTAGATTTTTTTTTAAGTCTTCAGGAACCTGTAAAACTGTGCAAGAAAAAGACCCCACAAAATGGTAAAATATACATATATATTTTTTTCTCACTCTCATTAAAAAGAAACAAAGATGGAAATTTGACTACATATGTTTCCAAAGTCCATACAGGGGGAAAACAAGTATTAGATCCAGTTAAGACACAATGATTGAATTTAGCTAGGTTATGGAATAGTTTTCTTGACAAAGATTAATTGAACATTTAAAAACAACAACAAAAAAACAAACAAAAAGATACTGAAATAATTTTAAGCTATTGGGCCAGGCAGTGGTGCACCTGGTTAGGTGCACATAGTACTAAGCTCCGGGATGCACACAAAAACCCAGGTTCAAGTCCACTGATCCCCACTAGCAGTGGGTAGACACTTCACAAACTCTGACACAGGTCTGCAGATGTCTGTCTTTCTATCTTTCTCTCTCCCTCTATTTCTGCTTCCTCTCTCAACTTCTCTCTAGCCTATCCAATAAAAAAAAAGGGGGAGCCTCTGGCTCCCCACCCCTGGTGGGTGGGGGGAGGATGTCACCTCACAAGTGGTGAAGCTGGTCAGCAGGTGTATTTCTCTCCCCTTCTCTGTCTTCCCTTCCTCTCTCAATCTCTCTCTGTCCTATCCAAATAACAATGATAAACAACAAGTGCAACAAAGGGGGGGAAATTAAATAAAGATAAAAAATAAAAGAAAAAACAGAAGAAAAAATAACCTCCAGGCATAGTGGATTAGTAGTGCCTTCACTGAGCCCCAGGGATAACCCAGGAGGCAAAAACATAATGATAAGAATTTAAAAGTATATAAAATAAATGTAATGTTTTGAAAAAAATATGATATTTCTTTTGAATATTTGCATACTGGAAAAATTGATGAGAAAACTCAAATAAAACCCAAATAAAGAGATACTCCATGTTTGTAGCTATGAATACTCGTTATTGCTTCTGTCTTTGATACATTATGGATCCAAAAATGTCAGGATCGTCCCCAAAACATATCAACTGGATTGTTTTTATTGTTTTTCATTTGTTAAACAAACTGGTACTTAAAGTACACAGAAAAGCAAAAAAAAAAAACAAAACAAAACAGGGTAAACAATATTAGCTCATTTGGATAATGCACTGTTTTGCTATATATGCCCCTCAAGTTTAAGGGTTGCCTCTACCACATTGAAGTAAGCTTCAGTGCTGTGGTTTCCTTCCCTCTCTGTGTGTCTCTCTCTGAAAAATTCAGCCCAGAGCGGTGAAGCTCTGGAGAGGAAAAAGACAAAGAAAAAAATATATATAGGAAAAACAAATAATATGGTATAAATATCTTTAGCAAAAACTTAAAAGTAACATGGAATATTTTGCCCTTTCTAGTCTAAATTGTACTCTGAAACTAAAGTAGACAGTAAGTGAAGTATTGATGAAATAGCATATATAAAGCTTAGTAGAACTATATGGACACTTGTATAAAAACACAGATTTACACCATTGAAAGGATTGTATGGAAAAGCATAGGCTTCAAGTGATCAGCATTATAAAACAAAAATGTAAAGATGATTCAATGAAGGAAGACAGTGATTACTGCAACATTACTGATACTGGACATGCATATGCAAAAATAATCTTTATTTCCTGTCTAGCTCAGGGGGCTATTTTGGCTTGTGGAGCATTTATACTGCTTTGGATTTTTGTGGCAGCTTTGCCTAGGTTTTTCTCTAAGGTGAATGTTTCTGCCAATTAACATAGAGGAAGGGCTCTATTCTCTGAAACCAAGGAGGAAGTAGTCTTTCCTGCAGTGCCTATGGTGGTAATGGCAAAAATGATCTCAGAGTCACATCAGATTACATCACTGCATTATTTACAAAATTATACTCAATATATATGATACACAGAAGATTGCATAAAAATAAAAAGAGTAGGACAAAAAAAGAAGAAGAAGAGGAAGAGGAAAGAGGCCAGATGATGGTACACCTGGTTGAGCATGCATATTATCATGTGCAAGAATCCTAGTTCAAGTTTTGGTATGCCAACTGCAAGGAGAAAACATCATGAGGGGTGAAACAGTACTGCAGGTGTCTCTCTCCCTCCCCCCAATTTATCTCTGTCCTATGAATTGAAATAAAAATAAAATATTTTTTAAAAAGAAGAGAAAGGGGGCCAGGCAGTGGTGCACCTGGTTAAGCACACAAACGATAGTGTCTAATGTCTCAGGTTCAAGCCCCTGATCCCCACCTGCAGGATCAAAGCTTCATGAGTGGTGAAGCAGGGCTGCAGGTGTCTCTCTGTCTCTCCATATATACATGTATATTTGTGTGTTCATATGTATGATAGATACAGATATATAGAGAGAAAGGAAAGTAATATGTATCAAAAGATGACCAGAGGGCTCCAATCCCGCTGGAACAGAGACATTTGTCAACAAGACTTTTTGTCTTTATGTCATCACTGAAAGGAAAGCAAATCTGTAAAATAAAAGAGGAAATCAGGCACTATATCACTAATCTGAGAAAGAAGAGGGGAAAAATGACATTTCAGAAGTCATAATAGGTATAGACATGATTTAGAAAGGAAGTGAATGCAGAAACATAAAAAGGGGGCAACTATATGTATATATAGAGAGACAGGTAGATAGATAGATAGATAGATAGATAGATAGATAGATAGATAGATAGATAGATAGATAGGCAGATGTAGATTTAAAGTCAACGCATACCTATGACCTTGGGAAAACCAATGAAGTTTCTGCTGGAGGAGGATAGGGACATAGAACTCTGGTGGTATTGCATGATACCCCTATTATAATTTTTAAATCACTAATAAAAATAAATCTGAAAAAAAGATATTATTTTGCTACAACATTTCTAAGGCCAAGTCTTAAAAGATCTTGCTTTCTAGGAATACCCTTTTTTTTTTTATATATATGTCAGTGCAATATAAGAGTTTTGACTACCTAGAAACCACCATGAAAGATAAAATGCACAAATAAAATGTCCTGGAGAAATCCTGAGACTATTAGTGAAAAGGCAGTTCTACCCAACCCCACTTGGTGTTCTGGCCATCCCAGAAACTGTGGATCAGAGACCACTAGATCCACTGTGCCCTGTAAAAATTGCAGAGATATGAGAAAAGTAGATCAATATTGTTTTAAGCCATGGTGCTTAAGTGTTAGCATGATTTGTATTCTATAATTGATAAATGAATTATAAAATAATGATCTGCGATGTAAATAAGCAATTATGGTAAATGCTGATGAATTAAAAAAATGAGAAAATGATGGAATTGTGAAGAAAATATTTCCTTCCATTTCAGATAAATTTCTTCCTGACTTTATTTGTTTAAATATTCTTAAAATAGCTATTAATAGGAATCACAGGATACTTCCAAATTGGTATATAAACTTAATTTTGGTAGAGTCAAATCTTCTAAAGTCCAAAGGAAGAACAATCAATAATTTACATACGGTTTTCCTGAACTCCACTTACAAAATTAGTTTTTAAAATGTTAATTGGTTCATTGACTGATAAAACAATTGAATTAGATACTTGCAAATAAGTAAGGTACAGGAATTTAATTTGCTAGTTTATTTTTTCAATGGTTACAGTGTTGTTTACAGGAGTAATAAAACTTGTTAAGTTTGTTCTAATGTGAAATATAGCATTTGAATGACATAAATTTTTATAGGAGACTTTCATATCTGAAATATACTTTTTTATGAGTTAAACTAAGTTTAATACAGTATTGGGACAGAAAATGATGTCCTTGCTTTAAATCAATAATATTTTCATGGAAAGAATGCAATTTTCAACTCAATGGAATTTTATAAAGATTTTTTTCCTTGAAAAATGAATACTTACACAGACCTACTTTACAACATAACTCAGACAATGACTCACACACCTTATTCTCTGTTAAGATTTCTTTTTATAATCATATTAAAGTTCAGTGATTACTCACTTACTGTTAACTTCTTCTAACCCACAAGTCTGTGGTTTTGTATTTCACTTCTCTGCCTCAAACCCTGTCAGGAGTTAAACACTTGACTCCCAGAAACATCACATGAACTTGAAAATTTATGAAAAAGGAAATTTGCTTTTGAAATAATTTTAGTGCAGATGCTAAAATTATAAAGACTGTTCTTGAATATATGACATAATTTCAAAGTTAGAACTGATTTCATCTGAACTAATTGCTCTTTAAATATATAATTATGTAACTGGTTGGCTTTTCACCTTAACTCGTATAGAAGAATATAACTTGAGTTTAGTTAGCTAGCAGAGTATAGGTTTGAGGATTCACTATCTTGGCACTTGAAAACAAAAAGAAGCACAAAACAGCAAATAGAAAGACAAGAAAATAGGTTTTTAAAGGTAGTTTCAACTGTTTAGGAGCCTCAATTCTACATAAAATTTGTTTTCTTAAATATATATATATTACTGAGCCGATCAGTAATTTGACATCTCACCACTGACTAATTCTCAATTATTAATAATATAAAGTAATAAGTATGTGGAACAAAGAGCCAATTTAAAATTATTCCCATTTTTAAAATCATGCATTGATATCTTGAAGATGCATCTTTGCAGAAACCCAGTGTTAAAGCATAAACAAGGGATTCAAAGCCTCAATACTCTCATATTTAAATTTATACTGGAATTAACACTGCTTATCTTAAAGGAATAAATTTTTTCCATTGTAAAAATTAGGAAGCTTCTAAAGAATAATTTTCTTGGCTCAGGTATCTTTTAGAAAGCTGTCCGAAGGAGCATGAAATCATGCCATCTTTTTATAAATTTCCCTGTAGCAAGCAGAAGCATTCAAAATCATTTCATTTGTTCAGATGGTAAGGACTCTCTAAAGGGACTTAGACCTTTACTGCAATCACTAGCACCTGCAAAATTTATTCTGAGGCTCAGCACACACCTGTGAGCCATCATCTATCCACATCAGAAAGACTGCTTAAAACCAGGGCAGAGGGATTATAAAACTCATTATGGGATTTGCTGTCATATTTCTACTGCACCCATAAATGGGGTTATCTGCCCACACACTCAAATTCTGCTCTTCTAGTCCCAATACATTCTTCACCTCTCCCTTCAGGATTGTTTCAGTCCTGAACTTTGTCCTGACACTGACCCACTTGAAACCTCCTCTCTGTCTTTGAAGGCCTAACGCTGACCTCAGCCTTCATATAGAGACATTGTGGATTCTATACTTCGGTTTTTAATCTGAGTTTATCCAGTGCATTTAACAGAAAAAAGTTGTCCTTCCCCAGGATATTTGTTTAATTATAGTACTTGAGGAAGTATCTTCTATGCATTGTTTGGTCATCAAAACTAGGAAGTGAGAGAAGCTGCTAGGCTTAGGCCACTGACCCTACATTTATCTTCCTTCCCCTTGCTTTCAAGGCTGAATCCACTCACAGTCCTCACTTACAGACCACTGAGTTCAGTTAATAAACCACTCAAGAATAGTAGAAAGTAAAATTTGATTTTACCGAAGGTTAAAACTTTTACATATCTTAATCTCAGTGATTCAGCCAAGGTATCTTGGTTTTCTGGTATCCAAAAACTCATTTGCACATAACTTTTAGCCTAAGGAAAACCTGAGACCCCTGCTGCTTCATTGCTGAAGGCAAGCGTTATTTTCTATTAAAAATATGTGCACATAATTGACTTATCCGCTACTATCCCCCACTGTGTCCTCAGTCTTGTCTTCATAGCCCCAGAATTAGAGTCTGATTTACATCCCAGACACAAAGAAATCACCTTGCTTTTGATCTTTTTGAAAGATCTCCTTTCAAAAATTTAACTTCTTTTCAGTACATTTCCTTCATATGCTCTATAATAATATAATCAAAGATAGACTAATTTCTTAATACTGACAAGTGCCTCCTGGATCCCCAATTGTAACTATAACTGAAAGTTCTTGCTAACTTCACTCTATTGTCTCCAAACTATATCAAGATACATTTCAATGATAACCGCCACCATCATCATCACCATTAATAAACTTCTTAAAGTATTTTTTCTAAGATCTATTTTAAATTATTTACATGTGGTGACTACTGAATCTTCAGAATAACTTTACGATAGAGAAAAAGCAGTTTATCTGTTTGCTGCCCAGATTTATTCCACACTTATACATTTTCACAACTATCTATGAACTCTAAATTTTACATAAAGGATAAGGGGCACAGTGAGAGAGAGGAGAAACAATGCAGCACTGCTCCACAGTATATGAAGCTTTCTCTCTGCGTAGTGTTTCTATGTGGTAGCTAGGGCCTCAATCCCAGGCCCCTAAACATGGTAAAGTATATACTGTCTAAAGCTGGTAGTCTCAAGGGCCCTGGTTTATTTTATAGCTGAAGAAAATTATAAAAACACATTAAGTTATTCTTGCAAGAAATGGTGAGCTAGATTTTAACTCCAAATTTATCTAACTTCTGTAGTACATGCATTTAACCATGATTCAAAAAAACCCTGCTTAAGAATAGACTTAGGAAAAATCAACTTGAATCACTATACTTCCATTAATAGGCATTAATTATTAAGTGTAATACTTAATTATTAAGTGTAATACATTTACACTTCTGTGTACTCCAAAACCATTTAATGCAGATTAAATGGGAGACAGATTTAGCAATCTCTTTCTGTGGCATGCTATTTCCAGGAAGGAAGGAAAAAATCCTTAATAATGTGCTTCATTTTGCATAGCGACGATGAGACTTCATCATTCCTCTCATCAAGTGGTATATCTGATATTTTTTTCCTCTCTCCTTGAATATGGACTGGTAATGTGGCTTGCTAATAAAATATGAGGAGATAAACACTATATGACATCCAACATTACAAATTCAGAACGTTGCTGCTTCCATTTGTATATGATTTTCTTCTTTATTATTTTATTTATTTACTTATTTATTTATTTACTTTTGGTGTTAAGATTTGAACCTGGGGCTGTATGCATAGCAGACTTATGTCCTTCCCAGTTAAATAACATTCTGGCCTCATTCTTGAAATTCCCCTTGTAGGAATATTGCCTGAGACCACCAAGCAGTAAGGAATTCTAAGCTCAACGGACATACCCTCTGTAGGAAAACTGAGTTAACCTGACAGCTGAAGCCTGTTTCTAGTCAACCCTAGAGCATGTTAAACATATTAAAATAGAATAAGCCAGATTAGTTTAAACTCACTCTGTCCACTCACACAATAATGAAAAATAGACATATTATGGAATGATTTTCTTTTTTTTTTCTTTTTTATTTAAGAAAAAATTAATTAACAAAACCATAGGGTAGGAGGCGTACAATTCCACACAATTCCCACCACCCAATATCCATATCCCACCCCCTCCCCTGATAGCTCTCCCATTCTCTAACCCTCTGGGAGCATGGACCCAAGGTCATTGTGGGTTGCAGAGGATAGAAGGTCTGGCTTCTGTAATTGCTTCCCCGCTGAACATGGGCGTTGACTGGTTTGTCCATACTCCCAGTCTACCTCTCTCTTTCCATAGTAGGGTAGGTCTCTGGGGAAGTGGAGCTCCAGGACACATTGGTGGGGTCTTCAGTCTAGGGAAGCCTGGCCGGCATCCTGATGACATCTGGAACCTGATGACTGAAAAGAGAGTTAACATACGAAGCCAAACAAATTGTTGAGCAATCATGGACCCAAAGCTTGGAATAGTGGAGAGGAAGTGTTAGGGGGGTACTCACTGCAAATTCTAGTGTGCTTCTGCTTTCAGGTATATATTTTGCAGTAGTTTACGGATACGTGTGAACATAAGCTCTCTCTCACAGAAACTGGTGTATATCTAGGTTTTGGGACTTTGTTAGAAAGTGAACCACCTGAGATGGAATTAGAGTATACTATGAAAGGAAAGGCCTCACCCGAGTAATGAAGCTGAAGAGTTGTCATTCCACACATGAAGTCTCTGGACAGTATGAAGTGAAGCATGTTGAGGTGGCAATCGTTGTGTTGGTTAGGTTGTGATCGGCAGATGCAATATTATTTGATATGGATTAGGAGAGGCATACGGGAAAGTGGGCCCTATCCAATGGTTCCAGGACTGGGGGAAGTAGAGGCTCTATAGTAGAGATGTGAGGTTCCTGCTGTGTTAGGGTTCCAAAAGACAATCAATAGTTAATGTTATCATCACATTATTTAGTAATTGGGTTAACTTTGAAAAGTCCTTTTGTTAGGGTTTGCTGTACAGTACCCAGTATCTTGTATATAGCTGTGCTATTGGTTGCTTCTGATCTACTTGGTCTAGGCTTTTGAGAGAACTGCATATCAATTACACAGCCTATATATTAAAAATATTCAGTTTGTGTTTTGAAAAACTTTGAGACATACAATTAATTATCCCCCTCTTGTATTAATTAACTAGTGATTTATATGACTACATTTTACTAGGGGTGTACATAAACACCATTCCCACCACCAAAAGACTGTGACCCATTCCTCCCACCCACTCCCACCCCTCACTGGTCTAGGAAGCTGCATGTCTACCCCTCACCACAGGGTCTTTACTTTGGTGCCCTACTTACAATTTAGTCAGATCCTGATTTTAGTTTCCCTTTCAGATCTTCTTTATCAACTTCTGTTGATGAGTGAGATCATTCCATACTCATCTTTTATATTTCTGACTTAGCTCACTTAACATAATTCCTTCTAGCTCTGTCCAAGTTGGGTCAGAGAAGGTAGGTTCATTGTTTTTGATAGCTGCATAGTATTCCATTGTGTATATATACCACAGCTTTCTCAGCCACTCATCTGTTGTTGGGCACCTGGGTTGCTTCCAGGTTTTAGCTATTATGAATTGTGCTGCTATGAACATAGGAGTACACACCTCTTTTTGGTTGGGTGTTCTGGAGTCCTTGGGGTATATACCCAGGAGAGGAATTACTATATCATATGGAACGTCCATGTCTAGCCTTGTGAGAGTTTTCCAGACTGCTCTCCACAGAGGCTGGACCAATTTACATTCCCACCAGCAATGTAAAAGGGTTCCTCTGTCCCCACAACCTCTCCAGCATTTGTTGCTGCTGTCCTTTTTGATGTATGTCATTCTTATAGGAGTGAGGTGGTAACTTAGTGTTGTCTTAATTTGCATTTTTCTGACAGTCAGTGACCTAGAGCAGTTTTTCATATGTTTGTTAGCCTTTTGGATCTCCTCTGAGGTGAATGTTTTGTTCATATCCTCTGCCCATTTTTGGATGGGGTCATTTGCTTTTTTGGTGCTAAGTTTGCTGAGCTCTTCATATATTTTGGTGATTAGTTTCTTGTCTGATGTCATGCATGTGAAGATCTTCTCCCATTCTGTGAGGGGTCTCTCTGTTTGTTTAATAGTTTCTTTGGATGTGCAGAAGCTTTTCAATTTGATGTGTTCCCATTGGTTTGTTTCTGCTTTAGTCTTTCTTGCAACTGGGTTTGATTCATCAAAGATGTCCTTGAGGTGTAGGTGGGAAAGTGTTTTACCAATGTTTTCCTCTAAGTATTTGATTGTTTCTGGTCTGACATCTAGGTCTTTGATCCATTTGGAGTTGATTTTTGTTTCTGGTGAGATAAAGTGGTTCAATTTCATTCTTCTGCATGTTTCAACCCAGTTTTCCCAGAACCATTTATTGAAGAGAGCCTCCTTTTTCCATGTAATGCTTTGGGCCCCCTTATCAAAGATTAGATGTCCATAGGTATGGGGATTTATTTCTGGGATTTCAATTCTGTTCCACTGGCCTGTGTGCCTATTTTTGTTCCAGTACCATGCTGTTTTGATGATGATGGCTTTATAATATAGGTTAAGGTCTGGGAGTGTGATGCCTCCATTTCTGTTTCTTTTCCTTAAGATGGTTTTGGCAATTCTAGGTGTTTTCAGGTTCCAGATAAATGATTGTAGTGTTTGTTCTATTCTCTTCAAGAAGCTTGGTGGAACTTTGATGGGTATTTCATTAAATTTGTATATGGCTCTGGGGAGAATATTCATTTTGATGATATTTATTCTTCCAATCCATGAGCATGGGATATCTTTCCATTTCTTGGTATCAGTTTCTTTTTCCTTGAGTAGCGACTCATAGTTTTCAGCATACAAGTCTTTCACTTCTTTGGTCAACTTTAATCCTAGGTATTTGATTGATTTTGCTAAAACAGAAAATGGGAGTGATTTCTGGATGTCTTCTTCAGATTTAGTGTTGCATAAAGAAATGCCACTGATTTTTGTACATTGATTTTGTAGCCTGATACCTTGCTATATTGCCTAATAACTTCCAGTAGTTTTCTGCTGGATTCTTTAGGTTTTTCTATGTATACTATCATATCATCTGCAAATAGTGAGAGCTTGACTTCTTCCCTTCCAGTCTGATTTCCTTTGATTCCTTTCTCTTGCCTGATTGCTATGGCAAGAACTTCCAATACTATGTTGAAGAGTAACGGTGACAGTGGACAGCCCTGTCTAGTCCCCAATCTGAGGGGGAATGCTTTCAGCCCCAATCTGAGGGGAAATGCTTTCAGCTTCTGTCCATTGAGTATGATGTTGGCTGTAGGTTTGCTATATATTGACTCCACTATCTTGAGGTATTTCCTATCTATTCCCATTTTTTGTAGCGTTTTGAGCATGAATGGGTGTTGGATTTTGTCAAAGGCTTTCTCTGCATCTATTGAGATAATCATGTGGTTTTTGGCTTTGCTTTTATTAATGTGGTGATTGACATTGTATGACTTATGGATGTTGAACCAGCCTTGCATTCCTTGGATAATACATTAATTATTTGCTCTAAATCGACTTTATTCAGTCACAGTTATAAACTGTTGCTGTCGAGCAGTAATTTGTTGTAATTTGAACAATCTAATTTCATGTAATTTTAAATATTTCTGTACACTAGGCTAATTAAACATGAAACTACATGGGACATAGATTTTCTGTTTCTGCAATAGATTTCATATTTTTGTGAAGAAATTTAAAATAGAAGAGCTGGGTCAAATACAGTCATGTTTGATACAGGAATTGTTGAAGAAAACATTATGAAAGAGCTTTGAAAATGGTCTGGGAAAAAAAAAGATCCTATATGTACTATACGTATCATTTCCCTATTAGAGCAATAACATTGTCAGCTTCTTTCTCCTCTCTTGACTTACAATAGCTAGAAAAGTCACTCCAGAAAATCACTTAAAATACTATAAGAAGTAAAACATTGCATGTTCATGCAGAAGAATGAAACTGAACCACCTTATTTCACTAGAAACAAAAATCAACTCCAAATGGATCAAGCACATGGATGTCAGACCAGAAACTGTCAAATACTTAGAGGAAAACATTGGTAAAACACATAACCTCTGTTAACAAGCACCACCTTCCCTCCAGGGCATTGGTGGTTTAGTGGTAGAATTCTCACCTGCTCCGCCCCTTCTCCTTGTCATACCCTGATTTTCACCAGTCACTTTTCTCTCCACCCTCTCTGCGTCGCATCCTGTTCCCACCCTACTGGGCTAGTATATTTATAAGGACAAGATTGTTTGTAGCTTTAGTTTAGCCTAGTTTGGTATAGATTGTGCTGTGTCATGCATGAATAAAGAGATATTGCGTACAACCCTGCCATGAGTCCCGGGTCATCTGTTACCTGCCCATGAAGCCAGCCCATTGAAAACGACATAGCCCAGCGAAAACAACATGTGGGTGCGCCCATAGGACCTTGTCCTCAACTTGGATCAACAATGGTAGAGAATGTTCCATCCTCTGAAGGGAGGCTGGACAATATACTCTATGCTACACCTGAGGAAGATGGGACCCGATACTGTGGTAGCTTGGAACGTTCCAACTTATGACCACAGAATGTGAGCTCAGATCTTGAGGGATGCAGAGGTCACATAGGCTTCTAAGCTGAATATGGGCCCCAGATCACATCAAATTGATGGGGTTTACAGTAAAAAATATTTATATGCCTTTCCCATATTTGGGAGCTACTCTCTTTCCTGATCCAGCTTTCTGGTCTTTTCTGCCAGCCGTGATATCACCTCCCCAGACAATAATTAGTATCCACCTGTATATCAGATTTCAGGATCAGGCAAAAAAATTAATTAATTAATTAATTAATTAATTAAATAAAATAAACACTAGTATAGCCACAGGCCCTTTGGACTATAACTAAATATGCCTACTAGCTACAAAATGAATGGTGCCCCAACTCTTCATCTCCACTGTTCCAGCCCTTAGGTCCATGATTGATCAACAATTTGTTTGGCTTTGTATGCTAACTCTCTTTTCAACCACCAGGTTCCAGATGCTAGCATGATGCTGACCAGACTTCCCTGGACAGACAACCCCAGCAATGTGTCCTGGAGCTCCACTTCCCCAGAGCCCCTCCCCACTAGGGAAAGTGAAAGACAGGCTGGGAGTATGGATTGACCTGTCAAAGCCCATATTCAGCAGGGAAGCAATTACAGAAGCCCAACCTTCCACCTTCTGCACCCCCACAATGACCTTGGGTCCATACTCCCAGAGGGATAAAGAGTAGGAAAGCTATCAGGGGAGGGGGATGGGATACAGCGTTCTGGTGGTGGGAATTGTGTGAAGTTGTACCCCTCTTATCCTATGTTTTTGTCAATGTTTCCTTTTTATAAATAAATAAAAAAGAAAAAAATAGAGAACATTCGAACATTGCATGTTCAAATATAATAATGTTGGTGGAGTTGTCATAAATAATTAATTTGTTTTAAACAATAATCTAAAACTAAAAAAGTTAAAAATATACCTTTCATGCCAACAACTCAGATGTAACTATAGAGAAATTACTTTGTGGTGCTGTTGCTCAAGGTACATATTTTTTTTCTCTAAAGTATTTGGTTATAAAGTATCATATACCCCTGTAGATGTGTTATGTGCAATGTCAGTAATTCCCCTGTAGATAAGGCTGTGGGTGCTTACATATCTAGAGGGGCTTAGAATAAAAGTAGATAAAATTGTAATAGTGAAAGAATTATGTACATGGCAGAAAGTTCCACAAGTAGTTTGGGAATTTTAAAAATTTGTTTGCAATTTAATCCATAATAGTATTAGTAAAGCATTCTCCACTTATCTGGGGAAGCTCAGTATGTAGAACAAAGACTTCACTGAATGTAGAACCTGAACCACATGATAGCACCACTGTGGAGAGCAACAATGGAAAAAAAAAAATCTATGTATTCCAGTGGTGAATTGGTTCCTCTCCTTCTCTGTTCTCACTCTGTATCTGTTTATCCCTCTCTCTTCTCTTCTCCCTTTCTTTCTCTTTCTGTAGATGGAAAAAAGAATTGGGCTATGAAGACTGCGTAGCAGGATTGGAGAAGAGGTCCTTAGTTTCCCTGTACCTTATTAAAATAATAAATAAAAATAAAGCTTTAATTTATCACAAATTAAAATACAAAAACTATTGATCAGTGAAGTGCATCTCATCCTCATTACACTCTCACTTAAGAGTCGTGTAAGTGTAACAAACCAAAAGGCAGATGATCTTTATTGGCTCATGTTTCACTTTCAGAGAGAAGCTTTGTTTTTTAAACTTCAGAATTCTGACTCCTATCCCATTCCTTGTCTTTAGATGATTGAGTATTTAAATTGATTTCATTTGGGGGAATAACAGAAGACACCAAATATTTTTTAAATAGCACTGAGGTCTCACTGCATGAGTTTTTCCACTTCCCTTGGGCCAACTTTCTTGTTATTTTAGTTCCAGATAGTGAGATATCCAACTGCACCACTTCACCATCAGTGGAACTTCCCCTGGTACTATCTGTGATGCTTCTGTGTGGTACTAAAGTTCAAATGTCGGTCCATGCATATGGTAAGATACATGTTCTACCTAGACCTATCTTCTAGCCATAGCTGTGGTTGGAAAAACAAAAACAATTCACACCAAAAGAGAACATCTAAAACAGTGAAATGACAAAGTACAGAGAATTTTTTAGAGTAATGATTTCCACTTGCAATTCCATCAACTCCTAAGCATAGAGAGGATTCTATTCTTTTTCATGAAGCCAACACAAGAGAACTTCCATTAATACTTCCAGTACTGGACAATGATTCCATTACTGCCTCTTCCCACTAATGGCACTTTTATATGAAAAGCACTTCTCCCTTATAACTGAGGTTAGACAATTAAAAAATTGAGTTCTCCTATACACAACTTTAAAGGCTATAGAGAAAGTATATAAGCATGCTAAGTAGTAAAAAGCTGGACTCTAGAAATTTTCTGACCTTGCAAAAAAATGTACACTTCATTTCACATTTCTTTCCTCCAACTTGGTATTTCTTACCTGCCACATGTCAATTACTGCCCTATTAAACTGGGAAGAAGGCAACATGTGATGACTCTGGGTGGAAATTAATGATTCAGGCCTCAAATAAAGCTAAGTTTCAAAAAGGTCTTTGAGGTTCATATTTGCTAACATCCAATTTGAACAGGAACAGATGGCATGTTAGCAGCAGACAGGGCACTGGCACTGTGGGATTAGTGTGGCGTCTCTGTAAGTGTTCAGAAATGGAGATTTAAAACTTCCACACTGGCAGGTTCTTTCCTTGCCCTTGCACTTTAAATGTCATATACCTTCATCCTGGCTAAACATGACAGATGATGTTTCAATTCCCACTGGATTTTGCCTTGCAATATCATTGCAAACAATGTGGAAACAATCAAGATCTCCTACCTTTCAACATCAGTTTGATCTAGAGTCAGGAGGAACATAAAGAATTACTTGAAGCCAAAATATCCATAAAGAAAAAATTGACAGTCCTCTTTGGGATTACTCTTTGGAAGTTACTTTGGATATATAATTTCTACATGCATCTCTGTGTGAACATAAACTCTGGAATGTGTGCTCAGGAATGAGAAAGAAGCTATGTGTCACCTGGAAACCAGAAAGAAAACAAAATGAAAAACAGGTTATAAACCTAGCTGATGTGACAGGAGTCTCTCTCTATATTTTTTAATCCTCCTTTAGCTTCATTTTCATGGTCTCTTTGAAAGTATGAGTATTCCCTGCTACTAGAAGCTTGTTGTGTAATAGAGGAGGTAGGCATAGCTAAAAAAGAGACGAGAATCTAGGATAAATGCTAGACACTCAAATGCAAATGTACGTGACCAGGTAGAAACTAGATACTAAGACTATTTTAGAAAATTATGTGTATATGAGGCCCAAAGTGTACTGTGAAAATAAGAAAAGGAAAATAAGCAATAAATGTGGAAAGATAAATGGAATTAATAGCTGTAAAGAAGAAACAAAATAGGATTCAATGTGAAAACCCATCGAGGCATATTAAAAATCTCATTTATCTGTTTCTTTATCAAACCTGAACCACTTTTTTATTTTTCAGACCTGAAATACTGCTGTAAACTGCAACATATTAAAGTCTCAACTTCACAGCATTCAGGGGTATCACAAAATCAGGGGCATCCAAAAGGAATGTTAGTGTAGTGGTTACCTTTAAATTAAAATATTATATCATAGACTGAAGAGACACCACACCAGGTAAAGTAGATGCATAGATGTGAGCACAGCCCAGGTTAGAACCTCAGCAGAACATGGGAAGCATTAATGGTAAGGAGAAAACTCTAGTGTTGTGTTACCTCTCCCTCTCTCTCTCTGTCTAAGCGATAAAGCAGGCAGAAGCAGTGAACTCACACAATGCTTGAGGGCTGCATTTTGTAAAAAACAAAACAAACAAAAAAAACATTGTGTGTCAAAATATACTGTTTTCATTTATTGCTAGGATTCTGAAGCATATCTGTGACAAAGAGACAAGTGAATTTTTAAAATCCATTTTCAGATAAAAGAACAGTGACTTTGAATATTGAGAACTGGATATTTAACAGTTCCACCACTGTTTTGTGAAAAGGGAACTATAGAAGAAGGTTTGAGAGATTCTTTAAACCCAAGTTCATATGTTCCTATGATGAATTTAAGGTAATGAAAGGATCCCCTAAAATTGAGTGCTGAATGCATATGTAGCTTTTGGGGAGAAAGAGAGTCCGTTCCCTTTCATCAGAATTGAAAAGGATCTGATTTCAACAAATTTAAGAATTACTAAACCAAAAAATCTTTGAAGTTCTCTCCAGTTTTGTGCTTCTGAACTTTATACTTTTTTTTTGTAAAGTTACTACTAATTGGTATATTCGACTAAGTCTCATTAAAAACTCTGATGCAATCCTGACTTCCCTGGGATGATGACTTCATCAATGTGTTCTGAAGTCTCACCTCTTCTGAGCCCTATCCTACTAGGGAAAGATAGATATAGTCTGGGGTTATTGATCAACCTGTCAATGTCCATATCCAGTGGATAAGTAATTACAAAAGCTAGGCTTTCCATATTTGGCACCCCATAAAGAATTTTGTTCCATAATCCCAGAGGGATAAAGAATAGGAAAGTTTCCAATGGAATAGATGGGACACGGACCTCTGGTGGGAACTATTTAGAATTATATCCCTGTTATAAATACCCCTATTAATCCTTATTAAAACATTAATAAAATGTCAAAGCTATAATGATAGAGATAAATAAGTAAGTCTAATTTTTAGTATTTAGGATTGGTCAAGACCTTATAAATATTATCCTTTTAGTGCATAGAGTAATGTCCTGAAATAGTTATGTTATTGTACATTTACACTGAGAAGTAGAGTCAAGGAGCATAGATAATTTGCAAACAATAAAACAGCCAATAAGAGATAGAGCTTGCCATAAAAGCTATAGAAGGCTGACTTCAAAGTTGGTGCTATGAAATACATCAATAGTAATACAATAATAGTGGGAGATTTCAGTACCCCACTCTCACACTTAGACAGATCAACAAAGCAGAGAATCAACAAAGATACAAGAGAATTAAATGAAGAGATTGACAGACTAGACCTCTTGGACATTTTCAGAGTCCTTCACCCCAAAAACCTGGAATACACCTATTTTCAAATCCACATAACACATACTCAAGGATAGACCACATGTTAGGCCACAAAGACAGCATCAATAAATTCAAGAGCACTGAATCATGCCAAGTATCTTCTCAGACCACAGTGGAGTAAAACTAACATTTAACAACAGATAATTATTAAAAGTCACAGAATTTGGGAACTAAACAACATATTCCTTAACAACCACTGGGTGAGAGAGTCACTCAAGCAAGAAATTCAGATGTTCCTAGAAACAAATGAAAATGAAGACACAACCTATCAAAATTTTTGGGACACTGCTAAAGCAGTATTGAGAGGGACACTCATAGCCATACAAACACATATTAAACAACAAGAAAAAGCTCAAATAAAAACGTTACTGCACGCCTCAAGGACTGAGAGGAAGAGGAACAAAGGAACCCTAAAGCAACCAGAAGGACAGAAATCACTAAAATTAAAGCAGAAATAAACACATAGAAAAATAAGAGAACCATACAGAAGATCACTGAAGCCAAGTGTTGGTTCTTTAAAAGATTAAACAGGGAGTCGGGCTGTAGCGCAGCGGGTTCAATGCAGGTGGCGCAAAGCACAAGGATCGGCATAAGGATCCCGGTTCGAACCCCAGCTCCCCACCTGTGGGGGAGTCGCTTCACAGGCAGTGAAGCAGGTCTGCAGGTGTCTATTTTTCTCTCCTCCTCTCTGTCTTCCACTCCTCTCTCCATTTCTCTCTGTCCTATCCAACAACAACAACAACAATAATAAATACAACAATAAAACAACAAGGGCAACAAAAGGGAATAAATAAATTAAATAAATTTTTAAAAAGACTAAACAAAATTGCCAAACCCCTAGACAGACTCACTAAACAAAAAAGGGAGAAGACTCAAATTCATAGAATTGTAACCGATAGAGGAGATATCACAACTGACACCACAGAATTCCAGAGAATCATGCAAAGCTTCTATAAAGAACTATACACCCCAAGCTAGAAAATCTGGAAGAAATGGAAGAATTCCTAGAAGCATATGCCCTTCCAAAACTGAACCAAGAAGAACTACAAAACCTAAATGCACCAATCACAGACAAAGAAATCGAAACCATTATTAAGAATCTCCCCAACAACAAAAGTCCTGGACCAAATGGCTTCACAAACGAATTCTACAACACTTTCAGAAACAGTTAGTACCCATACTTCTAAAGCTCTTCCATAAGATCAAAGAAACAGGAACACTCCTTTCCACCTTCTATGAAGCCAACATCACCCTGATACCAAAAGCAGATAGGGAAACAACAAAAAAGAAAAACTACAGACCAATATCTCTGATGAACATAGATTTCAAAATATTAAACAAGATCTTGGCCAACCGGATACAACAGCACATCAAAAAGATTGTTCATCACGACCAAGTGGGATTCATCCCAAGAATGCAAGGCTGGTTCAACATCGTAAGTCAATCAATGTCATTCACCACATCAATAAAGGCAAAGCCAAAAACCACATGATTTTCTCAATAGATGCAAAGAAAGCCATTGACAAAATCCAACACCCATTCATGCTCAAAACTATACCAAAAATGGGAATAGATGAGAAATTCCTCAAGATAATGGAATCTATATATAGCAAACCTACAGCCAACATCATACTCAATGGACAGAAGCTGAAAGCATTCCCCCTCAGATCGGGAATTAGACAGGGCTGTCCACTGTCACCATTACTTTTCAACATATTATTGGAAGTTCTTGCCATAGCAATCAGGCAAGAGAAAGAAATCAAAGGGATACAGATTGGAAGGGAAGAAGTCAAGCTCTCACTATTTGCAGATGATATGATAGTATACATAGAAAAACCTAAAGAATCCAGCAGAAAACTACTGGAAATTATTAGGCAATATAGCAAGGTATCAGGCTACAAAATCAATGTACAAAAATCAGTAACATTTCTTTATGCAAACACTAAATCTGAAGAATAAGACATCCAGAAATCACTCCCATTTTCTGTTTCAGCAAAATCAATCAAATACCTAGGAATAAAGTTGACCAAAGAAGTGAAAGAGTTGTATGCTGAAAACTATGAGTTGCTATTCAAGGAAGTAGAAACTGATACCAAGAAATGGAAAGACATCCCATGCTCATGGATTGGTAGAATAAATGTCATCAAAATGAATATTCTCCCCAGAGCCATATACAAATTTAATGCAATACCCATAAAAGTTCCACCAAGCTTCTTGAGGAGAATAGAACAAACACTACAATCATTTATCTGGAACATGAAAACACCTAGAATTGCCAAAACCATCTTAAGGAAAAGAAACAGAAATGGAGGCATCACACTCCCAGACCTTAACCTATATTATAAAGCCATCATCATCAAAACAGCATGGTACTGGAACAAAAATAGGCACACAGGCCAGTGGAACAGAATTGAAATCCCAGAAATAAATCCCCATACCTATGGACATCTAATCTTTGATAAGGGGCCCAAAGCATTACATGGAAAAAGGAGGCTCTCTTCATTACATGGTTCTGGGAAAACTGGGTTGAAACATGCAGAAGAATGAAATTGAATCACTTTATCTCACCAGAAACAAAAATCAACTCCAAATGGATCAAAGAACTTGATGTTAGACCAGAAACAATCAAGTGCTTAGAGGAAAACATTGGGAAAACACTTTCCCACCTACACCTCAAGGAGATCTTTGATGAAATAAACCCAATTGCAAGAAAGACTAAAGCAGAAACAAACCAATGGGACTACATCAAATTAAAAAGCTTCTGCACAGCCAAAGAAACTATCACACAAACAAAGAGACTATGACCCACATAGTCAACGAGTGCCACCTCTCCAGATTCAAAGGAGGTCTCAAAACTTTACATCAGGCTCAACCTGATGCTGTTGACTGGCTACGGAAGAAGGGCAAACGCTAGAAGAAGAAGATGAGACCCCTCACAGAATGGGAGAAAATCTTCACATGCCATACATTAGACAAGAAACTAATCACCAAATATATAAAGAGCTCAGCAAACCTAGCACCAAAAAAGCAAATGACTCCATCGAAAAATGGGCAGAGGATATGAACAAAACATTCACCTCAGAGGTGATCCAAAAGGTTAACAAACATATTAAAAACTGCCCAAGGTCACTGATTTTCAGAGAAATGCAAATAAAGACAACATTGAGATACCACTTCACTCCTGTAAGAATGGCATACATCAAAAAGGACAGCAGCAACAAATGCTGGAGAGGCTGTGGGGACAGAGGAACCCTTCTGCATTGCTGGTGGGAATGTAAATTGGCCCAGCCTCTGTGGAGAGCAGTCTGGAAAACTCTCACAAGGCTAGACATGGACCTTCCATATGATGCAGTAATTCCTCTCCTGGGTATATACCCCAAGGACTCCAGAACACCCAACCAAAAAGAGGTGTGTACTCCTGTGTTCATAGCAGCACAATTCATAATAGCTAAAACCTGGAAGCAACCCAGGTGCCCAACAACAGATGAGTGGCTGAGAAAGCTGTGGTATATATACACAATGGAATACTATGCAGCTATCAAGAACAATGAACCCACCTTCTCTGACCCATCTTGGACAGAGCTAGAAGGAATTATGTTAAGTGAGCTAAGTCAGAAAGATAAAGATGAGTATGGAATGATCTCACTCATCAACAGAAGTTGATAAAGAAAATCTGAAAGGGAAACTAAAAGCAGGATCTGACTAAATTGAAAGTAGGGCAACAAAGTAAAACCCTGTGGTGAGGAGTAGACATGCAGCTTCCTGGGCCAGTGGGGGTTGGGGATGGGTGGGTGAGATGGGACACAGTCTATTGGTGGTGGGAATGGCATTTATGTACACTCCTAGTAAAATGTAGTCATATAAATCACTAGTTAATTAATATGAGAGGGGGAAATTAATTGTATGTCTCAAAGTTTTTAAAACACAAACTACGTCTTCTTAATATATAGGATGTGTGTTTGATATGTGGACTCTCTCAAAAGCCTAGACCAAGTAGATCAGAGGCAACCAGTGGCACAGCTATTTACAACATACTGGGTACTATACAGCAAACCCTAACAAAAGGACTTTTCAAAGTTAACCCAATTACCAAATAATGTGATGGTAACATTAACTATCCATTTTCTTTTTGAACTAAGACAGCAGGAACCTCACATCTCCACTATAGAGGCTATATTTCTCCTAGTCCTGGAACCTTAGGATACGGCCCACTTTCCAGCATGCCTCTCCCAATCCATATCAAATAATATTGCACAAACCTAATCAATGCAACGATTGCCACCTCAACATGCTTCAGCTCAGACTGTGTCCAGAGACTTCACGTGTGGAATGACAACTCTTCAGCTTCATTACTTGGGTGAGACCTTTCCTTTCATAGCATTCTCTAATTCCTTCCCAGGTGGATCACTTTCTAACAAAGTCCCAAAACTTAGATACACACCAGGTTTTGTGAGAGAGAGCATATGTTCACATGTATCCATAAACAAGTGCAGAATATATACCTGAAAGCAGAAGCACACTAAAGTTTCCAGTGAGTACCCCCCCCAACACTTCCTCTCCACTATTCCAACCTTTGGGTCCATGATTGCTCAACAATTTGGCTTTGTATGTTAACTCTCTTTTCAGCCACCAGGTTCCAGATATCATCAGGATGCTGGCCAGACTTCCCGGAACTGAAGACCCCACCAATGTGTCCTGGAGCTCTGCTTCCCCAAAGACCCACCCTATTAGGGAAAGAGAGAGGCAGACTGGGAGTATGGACCAACCAGTCAACGCCCATGTTCAGCGGGGAAGCAATTACAGAAGCCAGACCTTCTACCTTCTGCAACCCACAATGACCCTGGGTCCATGTTCCCAGAGGAACAGAGAATGGGAAAGCTATTGGGGAAGGGATGGGATATGGAGATTGGATGGTGGAAATTGTGTGGAGTTGTACCCCTTCTACCCTATGGGTTTGTTAATTTATCCTTTCTTAAATAAAAAATAAATAAAAATAAACAAAGTTGGTGCTATGATGACTTTCACACATTTTCATTAAAAAATATATTATCTTACCTCTTCCAAGAGAAAAATAAAAATTTCTTTAACAGTTCAGATTCACAAAAGGAAAATGGAAATACTCATCTTATAAAAATAAATAAAGAAAATAATTGATAACTGGGCCTGGAAAGCTATTCAATGATATCACACATATTCTATCATTGTATTCATTCTCTCATACCATTTAAATGAAAATAAAGATGTTGTTTAGGGTTATATTGTAAGTCTCTCAATGTCTGGGTCTCTTCCATGTACAGGAGACATACATGTGATTTTTTCATATATGTAATTAATATGTTTTTCTTTTTTGTATCAATCTGCCTCATGTTTGTTTGATTAGCTTGTTTTGGAGAACAGAAAGGGCCACAGGATGGCCTCCTTTCACTCTCATAATTTGGCAAAAATACAGCCAGAAGAACTATCAAAGAGTTTATAGGCTTCTCTCCTAGGATGGTAGTAGACAAAAATGATCAAGACCTTCCCAAAAAAGCAAGCAAGGTAAAGACTTCTAAATTAGAATTCTGATGTTTCTCTCTCTACATATAGAAATTTAATAGTAACTCAGTAGCAAGAGATGGTTTTCCTTTATCTAAATTTAAGATGAATAAAAGGGAAAGAGAGAAATGGATAAGATACTTAGCTAGTATTTTTTTTAAATTTCTTTTTTCTTGAGTTCTAGGTAATTACCAAAAAGGTAATTTCCTCCTTTTTCCACTTGTCCTTTCAGGCATTGTTTTCATACTTCTTTGCTAGAGCTGTGCTGAAAAATGCAGAAGAAAATGTGAGAAATGAAATTCTGTAGCTGCCTTTTTGGTCTGACTTCCCTGGTGAATCCCAGTTTTTTTCTTCACCACAGAGTATTGACTGTCATTCTCAGTAGGAAATTATTATATACTCAGATTTTCATATATCTCTCCTCCTTGAGATATAACTTTTAAGACTTTTCCTTTTTCTTCTTGGACTAATTTTTGAGAAGTGAGATCTTGCCGTGTAGTTTCTTTTCATGTAATTTATGCATATGCATGTCATGAGCTGTGATTTGAGGGTTTTGTAGCAATATTGCAGGTCTCTTCTGTCCAAAAATGCTGGTACAGAATGCACAAGTCAGATAAATTTGTTTTAAAGGAAAAATATCTAAAACAAATGACAGAAATGTCTAGAAGATAGTTCTCAGAAACCTTTTAGGTAATTTCTAATTTTTGAGCCAGATAAATTGGAAAGAACAAAGAAAAGTTTAATTCAGCAAGAACATTACTACCTGCTACAGTTTTATTGGATGAAAAATAGAAGAAACAAAAGCTCTCCGGAAAGTCTTGGTGGAAGTTTATTACAGGGAACTCAGTTGTAAATATGATTCCTTAACTCATTCTCAGATCTCTTGGGAAAATCAGTTTCAATAAATTTAATCATAACAAGTCATTGATTATAGGGGGGGCGGGTGATAGCACAGTGGGTCAAGCAAACATGGCGTGAAGCGCAAGGACTGGCGTAAGAATCCCCATTCTAGCCCCAGCTCCTCACCTGCAGGGGAGTCTCTTCGCAGGCTGTGAAGTAGGCCTGCAGGTGCCTATCTTTCTTTCCCCCCTCTGTCTTTCCCTCCTCTCTCTATTTCCCTCCTTCCTATCCAAAACAATAGAAATGACAACAATAGCAACAACAAGGGCAACAAAACAGGGAAAAATGCCCTCTGGGAGCAGTGGATTCATACAGGCACCAAGCCCCAGCAATAACCCTGAAGGCAATCAATTAATTAACTAAAATAAAAATTTTCAAGAACAAAGAGCAGAAGCAAGCAAACTATTTCTTTTTTTTTTTCAATTTTTTAAATCTTTATTTATTGGATAAAGGCAGCCAGAAATCAAGAGGGAAGGGGGTGATAGGGAGAGAGACAGAGAAACACCTGCAGCACTGCTTCACCACTCGCAAAGCTTTCCCCCTGCAGGTGGGAACCGGGGCTCAAACTTGCATCCTTGCGCATCTTAATACATGCGCTCAACCAGGTGTGCCACCAACGGGCCCCTATGCAAACTAAGACTTGTGAGGATGTTATATTTTGGAGAACGTTATATTCTGTGGAGATATGGAACTTTTAAGTCTTGTAAGATACTATTAATAACAAATGAAAAAATTCAAAATATATGCTTTCCCATATGACCCACAGATTTTTAAAAAAATGTATTTAAAAAGGGTCTTGATTATAGGGGGCTGGGCAGTGACATACTAAGTTATGTGCACATAGTACAAAGCTCAAGGACCCAAGCAAACATCCAGGTTCAAGCCCCTACTCAGCACAAGTAGGGGGACGCTTCATAAACTACAAAGGAAGTCTTCAAGTATCTATTTTTCTCTGTCTTCTCTATCTCCACACTCCTGTCTTAGTTTCTGTACTACCCAATAAAATGGGGGAGAAATGGTTGCCAATAGCAGTGTATTCATGGTGCTGGCACTGAGCCACAATAATAAACTTGGGGGGAAAAAAGTCATTGATTATCTAGATCAACTTATTAAAATGTTAGTTACTGAATACATATTAACTTTTGAAACCAGAGGTTTGCCTCTATAAGTGTGCTGTGTCTCCTAAACAATTATAGTATGAGGAAGCACAATTATAGTATGAGGAACAATTATAGTATTTGAGACTTATAAGTCTATTTGTGTGTTCTCTGATATGCTGGTACAGCAGTTTTTGCAACTGTTTATAATTTAGAAATAAAGGGTCTAAGTATTTTACATTCTAGGTATGCAATGAAATTAACGCTACTAGAAATGTGGTAAACAAGTCTAAGTGAAAAGAAAATAGATTTGAGAGGGTCTGGCGGTAGCGCAGCAGGTTAAGCGCAAATGGCGCAAAGTGCAAGGACTGGAATAAGGATCCTAGTTAGAGGCCCAGGCTCCTCACCTGCAGGGGGGTCTGTAGGTGTCTATCTTTCTCTCTTCCTCTCTGTTTTCCCTCCTCTCCTGATTTCTCTCTGTCTTATCCAACAAAATGACAACAAAAACAACACCAATAATAATAACAATGATAAACAACAAGGGCAACAAAAGGGAAAAAATAGGCCTCCAGGAGCAGTGGATTCGTAGTGCAGGCACCAAGCCCCAGCAATAAGCCTGGAGGTAAAAAAAAAAAAAAAAGAAATGTAGGTGTGAAATTTTAGTAAGGATAAAAGAAATACAAAAATTTTAAAAGATTTATTTATTAACACAAGGGAGAGGAGTGAACCAGAGCATCACTTAGCACATGTGATGCCAGAGATTCAATTCAGAACCTCCTGCTTTCAAGTTCAGTACTCTGATCACTGTACCACATCCTAGATGGTAAGACAGCAGATACTTTATGGAGAAAAAAGAAGTTCTGTCTCAAAGTGAAACTGGGTTGCAATCAGGGAAGACATTTAAGTGTAAATGTAAGAGAAATGTGTAGGTTTAGCAAAAAATGAATTTTAGGGAAGAGACTTTTATGTGAATTTAATGAATAAAATAAAAAGAACTATTATATAAAATTGTAAAGACATAAAATATTCCATTTTATTTTTTAAAAAGATTACAGTTTATTTTATTAATCAGAGAGCAAGAAAGACTAAAGAACACTGGCTCCTCACATGCAGTGGGGTCGCTTCACAAGCAGTGAAGCAGGTCTGCAGGTGTCTATCTTTCTCTTCTCTCTGAGCTATCCAACAACAATGACATTAATAGCAACAATAATAACCACAATAATGATGAAACAAGGACAACAAGAGGGGGGAAAAATAGCCTCCAGGAGATTCGTGGTGCAGGCACCAAGCTCCAGCAATAACCTGAAGGCAAAAAAAAAAAAAAAGGAGGAAGGAAGAAAGGAAGGAAGAAAGGAAGGAAGGAAGGAAGGAAGGAAGGAAGGAAGGAAGGGAGGGAGGAATGGAGAAAGGAAGAAAATGTGGTCAGTTTTTCAGTAATTTATTATAGTGTATTTTATTCTACCTAGAAAACAAATACATTAGGTGTTATCAGCATGTCAGATGTCTTGTGCTAGTTTTGACCTTAACTTCTTAGTTAAGTAAACCTCGTCTTGACTTTAAAAGAGTTAAGTTTTATTTAAAATAATTAAAGTTTCTATATTGCTTTTAAACTTTTGTCAGCTTGCTTGAAGGATAATTAATTTCTCCTAGTAATTTGCATGTTTTGAAGCTTTCAATATGTATGAAAAAAAATTTCCGAAGGTCTAGTCCTAAGAAAATAATTAAATCTGTTGTTGAAAAGGGAGAAATAAGTAGTAAGAGTTAAAGGAATTGCCAAAATATCTCATAATAATCTCTCTGTGAAAAGATAAATACAAGCCTATATAAATATACCTTACATAAATAAATATATCTATGTAGTATATCAAAACTGTCATGGGAAGCATTGTCACATAAGGAAAGTTGTTTAACCTTTTTTAACATTTATGTGAATATTAATATTTATGCTTTTAAAAATAGTGACACTTCCAAATCCTACCTCCAAAGGAAATGGATTCAGACACATGTTTTTTTTTTCCTTTTGTTCAAATAACAAATAATGTTTTTAATTTTGGTTATAAAAGAACTATATGTCACTATAAAACTTGAAAAATATAGAAGTTATATATTTGTGCATACATATAAATAAACCTTATTCATAAATCTCAAGTCTACAGACATTGTTAAAATCTCATTGTATTTCTTTCCAAGCATTTGTCTATGTATACACATTAAAAAGATCATGCTTGAGGAGGGCAGGGTGGTATTACAGCAGGTTAAGCACAAATGCTGCAAAGCACAAGGACCAGAGTTAAGGGTCCCAGTTTGAGCCCCCAAGCTCCCCATCTGCAAGGGGGGTCACTTCAAAACAGTGAAGCAGGTCTGCAGGTATCTATCTTTCTCTTCTCATTTCTGTCTCCCATCCTTTCTCTATTTTTCTCTGTCCTATCCAACAACAACAACATCAATAGCAACAATAACAATAACAACAACAAGGGCAACAAAATGGAAAAAAAAAGGCCTCCAGGAGCAGTGGATTCATGGTGCAGGCATAGAGCCTGTGATAACCCTAAAGGCAAAAAAAAAAAAAATCATGATTGATTAAAAAACAAAAAATGGGTCAGGGAAGGTGGGTTCATTGTTCTTAATAGCTGCATAGTATTCCATTGTGTATATATACCACAGCTTTCTCAGCCACTCATCTGTTGTTGGGCACCTGGGTTGCTTCCAGGTTTTAGCTATTATGAATTGTGCTGCTATGAACATAGGAGTACACACCTCTTTTTGGTTGGGTGTTCTGGAGTCCTTGGGGTATATACCCAGGAGAGGAATTACTGCATCATATGGAAGGTCCATGTCTAGCCTTGTGAGAGTTTTCCAGACTGCTCTCCACAGAGGCTGGACCAATTTACATTCCCACCAGCAATGTAAAAGGGTTCCTCTGTCCCCACAGCCTCTCCAGCATTTGTTGCTGCTGTCTTTTTTGATGTATGCCATTCTCACAGGAGTGAGGTGGTATCTCAATGTTGTCTTTATTTGCATTTCTCTGGCAATCAGCAACCTGGAGCAGTTTTTAATATGTTTGTTAACCTTTTGGATCACCTCTGAGGTGAATGTTTTGTTCATATCCTCTGCCCATTTTTGGATGGGGTCATTTGCTTTTTTGGTGCTAAGTTTGCTGAGCTCTTCATATATTTTGGTGATTAGTTTCTTGTCTGATGTCATGCATGTGAAGATCTTCTCCCACTCTGTGAGGGGTCTCTTTGTTTGTGTGATAGTTTCTTGGCTGTGCAGAAGCTTTTCAATTTGATGTAGTCCCATTGGTTTGTTTCTGCTTTAGTCTTCCTTGCAATTGGATTTGATTCATCAAAGATGAAAGATGTCCTTGATGTTTAGGTGGGCAAGTGTTTTCCCAATGTTTTCCTCTAAGTATTTGATTGTTTCTGGTCTAACATCCAGGTCTTTGATCCATTTGGAGTTGATTTTTGTTTCTGGTGAGATAAAGAAGTTCAGTTTCATTCTTCGGCATGTTACAACCCAGTTTTCCCAGCACCATTTACTGAAAAGAGCCTCCTTCTTCCATTTAATACTTTGGGCCACCTTATCAAAGATTAGATGTCCATATGTGTGGGAATTTTTTTCTGGGCTTTCAATTCTGTTCCACTGGTCTGTGTGCTTATTTTTGTTCCAGTACCATGCTGTTTTGATGATGATGGCTTTATAATATAGGTTAAGGTCTGGGAGTGTGATGCCTCCATTTCTGTTTCTTTTCCTCAAGATGGTTTTGGCAATTCTAAGTGTTTTCAGGTTCCAGATAAATGATTATAGTGTTTGTTCTATTCTATTAAAGAAGCTTGGTGGAACTTTAATGGGTATTGCATTAAATTTGTATATGGTTCTGGGTAAAATATTCATTTTTATGATATTTATTCTACCAATCCATGAGCATGGGATGTCTTTCCATTTCTTGGTATCAGTTTCTATTTCCTTGAATAGCGACTCATAGTTTTCAGTATACAAGTCCTTCACTTCTTTGGTCAGCTTTATTCCTAGGTATTTTATTGATTTTGCTGCAACAGTGAATGGGAGTGATTTCTGGATGTCTTCTTCTTCAGATTTAGTGTTTGCATAAAGAAATGACACTTATTTTTGTACATTGATTTTGTAGCCTGACACCTTGCTATATTGCCTAATAACTTCCAGTAGTGTTATAACAAGACCTATTATTATGGTCATTTAAAGCCTTTCGCAAATTACAGAAACTATTGTTTATTCTAGTGTTCCATATCCAAGGAAAAATAATTGGAAAGGACTTTGACAAATAATTCAGAATATAGGCATGTCATGAAACTACAGGTAAGTAATTGCAGCATACATAGGAAAAAGTAACTGGACTTTTAAACATTACTAATGAGAATGAACAGGTTAGAGTCTTTGTTCTAATAGAGTGCTTTGCTTTTTCTAGATTTAAGGTGTGTGTGTATGTGTGTGTGTGTGTGTGTGTGTGTGTATGTGTGTGTGTGTGTCTGTGTTTCCTTACATGATTTTAATATGAAACAACATGGTCAGTTACATCTTTTTATGAATAAAATTGAAATGTTTGCTCTTCTCACTTCCTTAAACTGACAGAACACAAACACTCTTATTAAGTATTTTATGGCATGGTTCCTTTGCATAAATTCAATAATAAATAATTTCTTTCTTCTTTTTTAATAATAGGCATAATAGTCACACCCAGGCTGTGACTATATTGTTAAAGACCACATTGCTTCAGTAAAGTCAGTAAAGGAAGCAGCCTGGTTTCTTGTTTACAGGGTTCCTTGTTTACTGACAGGGCAACAAAGGCAAACCTTTAGCAGAACCAGGAACAGCAGGTAGGGATATATCCAGCAGACCTCAAGAAAAAGAGGAATTAATCCTCCAGTGCAGGTGTTACAGTCAAAGCCTGGTGGGGGCTACTGAGAAAGAAGTAGTAATAGCTCTGGAGGCCTAAAAGGTCAATTAGAACTCAATCTACGATTCCTTATCAGGTTTCCAGAAAAGTAAATTAAAAAAAAAAAAATATCTCCATGGTTTTCCTTCTTCGTGCTGTGCTTATGAAAAATAAATGGTCAAGTTTGTTAAAGAGAGACTTAGTTTACAAATAAACTGATTTTACTGTGGTTATTTGGTAGAATTCAGGTGGAGATGGAGAGAAAAGTGTTTGCAGTCTTTTTTGCAGATGAGTTCTAGCCCTTTTGAAATGTATGCATTTGCCCACCCGTGGGAATGGATCCGGAAATATTCAAATATCTGCTTATGACTTTTCAATTTTACATTTCTAGTTTTTCTTTTTGGCTTGCACTAAGAGCTGAGATTGTTGTTTCTGAAACCACACAAGCTGGAGAGGGAGTACCTGATAGAGATGTCAGAGAAATCATCACCAAGACTGGGCCTGAAGAGACCCTCATGTCTGAGTGCTTCCAAATAGCTGATGATCTCAGAGACACTGAAACACAGAAAAGCTTTTCATTTAAGATGCTTCATCCCTGACATCTAGAAATATCAAGTGTTTTCCTTAGAATTCTGGTGGGGTGTAGATTTACTTCTATTTTTGTTTCTTTCTTTCCTTTCTTTCTCTCTCTCTTTCTTTTTTTTCCCCATGAAAATATCTCTCATTACTTAACTTGATAATAAGATCAGCTTTAGGACTGATCTACAGGACTACCATACATTTTTTTGTAGAACGACACTTCATATTTTCATTTTGCTCTGTCTCTCTCAAATATTTCAACTTTGTGTGTTACTTATTTTTTGCTTCATCTCCATTGAATTAGTATGTTTTATCCTCATCAAAGATTCCAACTTGTTGATGTGTATATGATTAGAGGATAAAAAGTGAGGTCTTTAGCCATCTACACAGAATTCTTCAGTGTTTTATCAATCATACTGCTTGCTGCATTCCACTTCATTCCTTTAATTTAATGTAGCTTAAAATGGCAGAAATCTCTTAATCCCCATCAAACTAGTACTTCTACTTTCACAGCTAGTCAGTTTAGTTTAGTGATACTGATTCAAGCAATGAAATAGGTTGCATTAGATGTCACTCCTACAATTACATTATGTGATACAATATTCTGTTGTGGCAGAATAAAGTTATCATTTCTCCATGCTTATTTGATGAAGGAAATAGCTACATTGTAAAAGCCTGGGGAATCAGAAGCTGTGAGAAGTTAGTAGCTACAAAAAAGAGACCAGAATTTCAATCATAAATAAATCTCAAGTAAATTCAACCTAAAACCAATCTGAGTATTCAGATGGGAATGCAGCTTAGTTAGTACCAGTATAGTAGACATATGGAATACCTTAGTTTCAGCTAAGGTCTGCTCAGTCTCCTTACTTAAAGAAACCATGAAGAAATGGTTGTTATAAATTTACTTATTTTGCTTTTACATTTCTTATTTGTCAATAAAAATATAATACAATATCCTATTTTGTAATTTCACTCTGAATAAAAAAAATTAAGTACTCACAAAAGCCATCTACTAACAAGTACTAAACCTACATCTTTTTGTACCCAAGCCTGTTGTGACAATTTCTATCTATACAAATAGGCAATGAACTCATAACTTTTTTATTAAAATTCAAGCTTCTTAATTTCTTACATTTATCATACTCTTTCTCCATCTTCTCAAAATGCATGGCTCTTGAGAAAATATTACCTCCTACCACTACTCTTATGACTGTTGAACCCAGAACCAAGATGATACTTTGGGTACTGGTAATATACATCCTTTCAGTTTGGCCATAATAAGAAGCTATTTCAGATGTGTATTTAGATAAATCATATAAATCTGAAAAAATAAAATTAAATCTTTGTACTATGGCACAAAAGTTTGGATGAATTACTTAGAGGTTGTTATTCTAGAAAGAGAGTTTGTTTTTTAAGTTGTATTTAAGATGCTTTTTACTCACTTTTAAAGTGTATTGAAAGGAAGTATGATTATCAAATGAATATTGTATGTTTAGATATTCCCAAACTTCCTATGTTGAATTTTTTTCTTTTTATTTATTTATTTAAGAAAGGAAACATTAACAAAACCGTAGGATAGGAGAGGTACAACTCCACACAATTCCCACCATCCGATCTCCATATCCCATCCCCTTCCCTGATAGCTTTCCCATTCTCTGTCCTTCTGGGAGTATGGACCCAGGGCCCTTGTGGGTTGCAGAAGGTGTACTGGCCAATCCACACTCCCAGTCTGCCTCTCTCCCTAATAGGGTGGGTCTCTGGGGAAGTGGAGCTCCAGGACACACTGGTGGGGTCCTCTGTCCAGGGAAGTCTGGTCGGCATCATGCTGGCATCCAGAACCTGGTGGCTGAAAAGAGAGTTAACATACAAAGCCAAACAAATTGTTGAACAATCATGGACCTAAAGGCTGGAATAGTGCAGATGAAGTGTTGCGGGGGGCACTCATTGCAGACTCTTTTGTACTTCTGCTTTCAGGTATATATTTTGCTCTGGTTTATGGACACGTGTGAAATCATATGCTCTATCTCAGGGGACCTGGTCTATATCTAGGTTTGGGGACTTTATTAGGAAGTGGACCACCTGGAATGGAATTAGATAATACTATGAAAGGAAAGGTCTCAGCAAGTGAAGGGTTGTCATTCCACACCTAAAGTTTCTGGACACAGTCTGAAGTGAAGCATGCTGGGTGGCACTCATTGCGTTGATTAGGCTGCGATCGCGGATGCAATATTATTTGATATGAATTGAGAGAAGCATGCAGGAAAGTGGGCCCTGCCCTAAGGTTCCAGGACTGTTTGAAATATAGTTTCTATTGTGGAAATGTGAGGTTCCTGCTGTCTTAGGGTTCAAGAAGACAATGGATAGTTATTGTTATCATCACATTATTTGGTAATTGGGTTAACTAATTTTGGTATTTGGTAATTGGGTTGAAAAGTCCCTTTGTTAGGGTTTGCTGTATAATACCCAGCATCTTGTATATACCTGTGCCACCGGTTGCTTCTGTTCTACCTGGTCTAGACTTTTGAGAGTCAGCATATCAAAGACAGCCTATGTATTAAAAAGACTCAGTCTGTGTTTTAAAAAGTTCAAGACGTACAATAAACTTTTCCACTCTCATATTAATTAACTAGTGATTTATATGACTACACTTTAATAGGAGTGTACATAAACACCATTCCCACCACCAAAAGACTGTGTCCCATCCCACCCACCCACCCCCAACCCCAATCCCAGCTGCTTCAGGAAGCAGAATGTTTACCCTCCGCTTCACCACAGGGTTTTTACTTTGGTGCCCTACTCTCAATTTAATCAGATCCTGTTTTAGTTTCCCTTTCTGTTCTTCTTTCTCAACTTCTGTTGATGAGTGGGATCATCCCATACTCATCTTTTATCTTTCTGACTTGACTCACTTAACATAATTCCTTCTAGCTCCATCCAAGATGGGTCAGAGAAGGTGGGTTCATTGTTCTTAATAGCTGCATAGTATTCCATTGTGTATATATACCACAGCTTTCTCAGCCACTCATCTGTTGTTGGGCACCTGGGTTGCTTCCAAGTTTTAGCTATTATGAAGTATGCTGCTATGAACATAGATGTACACATCTATCTTTTTGATTGGGCATTATGGAATCCTTGGGGTATATACCCAGGAGAGGAATTACTGCATCATATGGAAGGTCCATGTCTAGCCTTGTGAGATTTCTCTAGACTGCTCTCCACAGAGGCTGGACCAATTTACATTCCCACTAGCAGTGCAGAAGGGTTCCTCTGTCCCTACAGCCTCTCTAACATTTGTTGCTGCTGTTCTTTTTGATGTATGCCATTCTCACATGAGTAAGGTGGTATCTCAATGTTGTCTTAATTTGAATTTCTCTGACAATCAGCGACCTGGAGCAGTTTTTCATATATTTGTTAGCCTTTTGGATCTCCTCTGAAGTGAATGTCTTGTTCATATCCTCTGCCCATTTTTGGATGGGGTTTTTCTTCTTCTAGCGTTTGCCTTTGGATGGGGTAATTTACTTTGTTGTTGCTAAGTTTGCTGAGTTCTTTGTATATTTTGTTGATTAGTATCTTGTCTGATGTATGGCATGTGAAAATCTTCTCCCATTCTATGAGGGGTCTCCTTGTTTGTGTGATAGTTTCTCTGGCTGTGCAGAAGCTTTTCAATTTGATGTAGTCCCATTGGTTTGTTTCTGCTTAAGTCTTCCTTGCAATTGGGTTTGTTTCATCAAAGATGTCCTTGAGGTTTAGGTGGGAAAGTGTTCCACCTTTGTTTTCCTCTAAGTATTTGATTGTTTCTGGTCTAACATCCACGTCCTTGATCCATGTGGAGTTGATTTTTGTTTCTAGTGAGATAAGGTGGTTCAGTTTCATTCTTCTGCATGTTACAACCCAGTTTTCACAGCACCATTTGTTGAAGAGAGCCTCCTTTTTCCATTTAATACTCTGGGCCCCCTTATCAATGATAAGATGTCCACAGGTATGGGGGTCCTATGTTGAATTTTTTTAACCAGAAGTGTGGCTGTATTTGTAGATGGAACTTACTGGGGCGGGGTAGATAGCATAATGTTTATGCAAACAGATATGCAAATGGTTATGTCTTCATGCCTAAGACACCAAAATCACAGGTTCAATCCCACCATAAGCCAGAGCTGAGCAGTGCTCTGGTGTTTTTCTGTCTCTCTATCTGCATCTCTCTCAAAAATAATAAAATATTTTTTAAAAATGGTACACTGATTCTGAGATGATCAGTATACTTATAAGAAAGCTCTCCGGAAAGTTCCTCTCCTGAGCATGTACTGAAAAAAATGTTCATGTCTGAGTTTATTTTTCATTCTTTTTAATTCAGATAGAAAAAGAGTGAGAGAAAGAGAGAAAAGGAGAGGTAAAGAGAGACTATAGCATGGGGATTTCTTTCTGTGCTGTGACACACTCACATTGTGCAAGCGGTATACACATGGAAAGGTATTACCCCACTAGATAAAATATCTTCTTATTCAGTACCTACAATTTTCATGGGGAAAAAAATGTCAGCAGTAGTGTACCCCAATTGGTTTTGTTTTAACATTTAAATGAAATAGTTAAAGTTTACATACCAAGTAAACTAAATAATTATATAAATATGGTTCCCATATTAAAAATCACAATTTAAATTCTAATTTACTAAATCATGGAAGGGGACCATAAATCTGTTGTTTAGAAAATGTTTAAGATCCAAGCTCATTGGGCGCTACTATCTGCGGCTAAAATTCTTACTTCAAGAAATACTGTGCTAGCCATCCTTTGCATACTAAGAAAGGACTATTATCTACGTATCTATCTCTAGTAGATTATGGGATGGGAAACTATTCTAAGTAATTCAAATGCATACTTATGGTTCAAAACTGAAGAAGATATTTATTTTAAACTTAGAGCTTTGGAGGCCACATAGTGACACACTGGATTAAGTGCACATAGTACAAAGTGCAAAGATCCACTCAAGGATACTGGTTCAAGCCCCTGGCTCCTCACCTGCAGGGGGTCACTTCACAAGCAGTGAAGCAGGTCTGCAGGTGTCTATCTTTTGCTCTCCCTCTCTATCTCCCCTTCCCCTCTCAATTTCTCTCTGTCCTATCATATATATATACATATATATGATCTCCACAGGAGCAGTAGATTCATAGTGTAGGCACCGATTCCCAGTGATAACCCAAAAAGTAAATAATAATAATAATAATAATAATAGCAGTAAACTTATAGTTTTCTGAGTATTTGGATATATTTATCCATGTTTGATGTAATAATGAAATATAAATGATGTTTGGATTAATTTTCTACTCCACTGCCATATTTGTTCTTATCCCCAAATAAAATACATATGAGAGTATTCCTTTTTATGCCAGTTCTACAAAGTTAATATATATTTTGCATTAAGGAAAAGAATCCTGGATCTTGGAAGCCAAATAAGAAACAGATGTTAGGAAATTAATGAGAATTAAAATGCTGTCTATTTCATTTTTATTATAAAGAGACCCACATCAGGACCCCTGTTGTTGTTTATATTCTCTCAACATAAATATCATTTGCAGTTTTGTTTTGGTTTGGTTTGTCTTGTTTTGTTTTTATTTTGAGCAATGATACTAATTCAGGAAGTTTTTGAGATGTTGATGATCATGACAACCTATGGATTCATTTAGTCTAGTATTATTTTGAAAATACCTAGCCCATTCAAAAGATTGCTTCAGGGCACCAATGCAATAGAAAAATCACCAAATCTTGCTCTTACCATACCCTTTCTGGCTCCCAGCATGATAGTCCACAGCAAGCATATGAGGTATTTGCTAAGAAAAAACAAGATCTTTTCAAAAATTAATTCTTTACAAGATGCTGAGGTGTCTTAGAACTATTCCTAACACATGCCCTTCAAACTTTTACTTTATAGGATCTCAGCTGAGAGGACTATTACAGGGATATTCAAAAAGAAAATCTGTGTTACTAAGACTCAATTGAGTTGCCTTTCCTAAAAAGCTATCTATAAGGTCAAAATGAAATAGCAGATTATAATTCTTATGCATTAATTTCCAATTGAATTTGAGAACTGTACTATTTCTGTGTCTTGATTTTCCAAAATAAACTACTAGCTGAAGTTGATTGGAAAGATAACCATTAGGAGTCCAGGCAAAGTGAAGGGAATCCAGCAGACATACCAATATCCGGGACTTGTTTTCCCCACATTCAGGAAACTGAAAGTGAAGTTTTTATTAAAGAGTCTTAGACAAAGGAAACTAGTGTATTAAGGCTATTATAATTGTCTTACTTTCAACATGTATTAACATATCAAATGTTAATATGACCTGTCAATGCCCATGTTCAGCAGAGAAGCAATTACAGAAGCCAGACCTTCCACCTTCTGCATCCCATAATGACCTTGGGTCCTCTTTATCCAGAGGGATAAAGAATAGGAAAGCTATCAGGGTAGGGGATGGGATATGGAGTTCTGGTGGTGGGAATTGTGTGGAATTGTAACCCTCTTGTCCTGTGGTTTTTGTCAGTGTTTCCTTTTTACAAATAAAAATGTAAATATATATATTTAGTATATATTAATAACTGTCTGGTGCTCTTGCATAAAAAAATAGGAAAAAAAACAGATTTCATAATAAGGAAATATGACTTCCATGTGCTCCAAGCTGTTAGCATACAAACCACACTTAAGATAATAATTGAAAGGAAGGGAAAATAATGCCAGGCAAGGATGACCAGTGAAGAGTACCTATATTGTTTTTAGAGAGAAATTTTGGCTGTATAATCAAGTCTTCCAGCTTCTACTATGAGATTGAGGCACTCTCAGAGGGGTAAGGAATTGTTTATTTAAAAAGAGTTGAATGAAACAATAGAGCATGCATATGAGCAGAGAAGATATGCTAAGTACACAAAAGCACATGCCAGAAACCATGGCAGTCAGCATGCAAACCAATCAGATAATATGACCACAAGTCATGCATGTCTGAACTATCTGTTGGCACCACAGAATATCAAGAGGGCATTTGGTACTGGAACCTGGACACAGACTTCTGTCAACAAGAAAGACTATACTAACTGAAGCAGCAATAGTAGTAACTGAAATGAAACATCAGCTTCTTAATACATTCCCACAGCCCACCCAGGCTGCATCGTCACAAATATTAACCCTCTAGTGCTGAGACAGGAATTTCCAGTTCTCAGGCAGTAAGCCCTATCAGTAGATGGTGATGAAATAAAAGCACTCCCATGAACATTGCAATAAAGCATTTAATGGAACCATAAGACATTTTGAAGAATTTAGACTCTATTTTTGAAGACTAGCAAAGCAAATATCTATAAGCAGAGTAACAAAAATTGAATTTGCAGATTGTCAACTAGTGGGAATGAACACTATTTGGAGATGAAGATTCTAATGTATCACTTTTTTATAAGGAAGACAGTTTTTAAATTATTTTTATTTATTTATTTTCCCTTTTGTTGGCCTTGTTTAACATTGTTGTGGTTATTGATGTCATTGTTGTTAGATAGACAGAGAGAAGTGAAGAGAGGAGGGGAAGACAGAGGGGGGAGAGAAAGTTAGACACCTGCAGACCTGCTTCACCACCTGTGAAGCGCCGCCCCTGCAGGTGGGGAGCCAAGGGCTTGAACCAGGATCCTTACACCGGTCCTTGCGCTTTGCACCACCTGCACTTAACTTGCTGCGCCACCACCTGACTCCCAGTTTTTAAATTATTTATTCTGGTAATTGTAGGTCTAGAAATAGAAGCCATAAACTGACATTTTTTATTTACAAACATACGATGAAATTATTTTTGTATAACTTCCACAAGTTATCAGATATGTCACAAATACAATGAATTGTCACTGTGTTGGAGTCCAGTGGTTATGCACCTACCAGAGTACATACATCACCATGTTAATTGGCGGTGCGTGTGTGTGTGTGTGTGTCATGAGCAGTGGTCTCTCCTGTTTCTCTTCTCTCCCTCCCTACCTCTCTGTCTCATCTTCTATAGAAATGAAAAATGTCATTTTATTTGCATGATTTTCATCAAAAATTAAATTTAGACTTAGTAGAATTTTATTCTTTTGAAAAGTGAAGTAGTCTGAAAATTTATTTTCAGAGATCATCAACATTGAATAAACCAAAATTGACAACTATCATTAATAAAGAAATTCGTCCCAAAATAAAATTTATCAAAATTTATTTGAGGGGGCCAGGGAAATAGTTCATCTGTTAAGGAGCCTACATTGCCATGAGCACCACTAAGGTTTAAGCTCTAACACACTGCATAGTATTATTATGACCATAGGAAATCTTTATTGCTGTGGCAACTCTTCTCTCTGTTGGTAAAATAAAGTCAGTTCAGAGGAGTGAAATCACTTGTGGTAGATGTCCCTTACAAAACAAAACAAAACAAAAAAGAAGTAAAAAATCAAAAGTTATTTGCAACTAATGTACTTTCTCTTAAATAAATAAAAAATTAAGTTCCTAAAAATATAAGTTTAGGGAGTCGGGCAGTAGCGCAGCGGTTAAGCGTAGGTGGTGCAAAGCACAAGGACCAGCGTAAGGATTCCGGTTCAAGCCCCCGGCTCCCCACCTGCAGGGGCGTCGCTTCACAAGCGGTGAAGCAGGTCTGCAGGTGTCTATCTTTCTCTCCCCCTCTGTCTCCTCCTCCTCTCTCCATTTCTGTCCTATCCAACAACGAAGACAACAATAACAACCACAACAATAAAACAACAAGGGCAACAAAAAGGGAAAATGAATAAATAAATATGTTAATAAATATATATATATATATGTTTGATTCTCTAATGAATAAACTTCAGAAAAGCAGGTCAGAAAAGTCAAGACATAATGTTAATGAACATTATCAAAGTATATCCTCTATAACAAACCACATCATTCTTCATACCATTAGGATTACAAATGTTATGAAACCAAGCTATTATATTTCCTTCAGTGTTTTAAGTTCATATTGCTCTTCATATATTTCTGCTATAATTGTCATGTTTTATAAACAATAAATGTTTTAAACAAAAAGTTTTATATTCTAGTATAATCTAATGTTTTACTTGAAATTTTCCCTCCTGCCTTTGAATAATAGCTTTGAACTTTTCTTCTTATGTATTTTTTTACTTATTTATTTAATCATTTCATCATCATGATAGTTTCACTACTCTGGCTTGACTGTTTTGTAGACAGAAAGATGCAGAAATGGAGAACAGAGTGACACTACAGTACTGAAGCTTCCTTTAGTGCAGTGGTGATCTGGCTCAAATCTACACTGCACACCTGGAAGAGCTGACAAACTATGAAGGTGAACTGTGTGCTAGTCCAACAACTTTGAATGTCATTTTTTATTGAGTAGTATAATGTACTCTGTCCTGCACATAAGCATTTTAATTCATTTCTACTTAGTCTTGCTATTTCATTTATTTAACTACTGCAAAATTAATGACATCAGGGCCGGATGATGGCTCAACTGGTTGAGTACACATGTTACAGTGCACAAGGACCCAGGTTAGAGCTCTGGTTCCCACCTGCAGAGGGAAAGTTTCAGGAGTGGTGAAGCAGGGCTGCAGTTTTCTCTCTGTCCCTCTATCTCCCCTTCCCTCTTGATTTCTGGCTGTCTCTATCCAATAAATAAATAAAGATAATAAGAAAGTGAGTGACATCAAAAACTTTGGAATCCTGTATTTGCTAGGGTTCCCCTAAGATAAGACTGCTGGAAATTAAAGGAATACACTTGCTATTCTAAAAAAAAAAAAAACTATATTTCTTCACTTCAAAGATTGAATGATTGAATTTTCTAACCTCTTGTATTCCATCAAATTCAGTGCTTTACAAACTGAAATTCATCCTGTATTTTGTAAAAGGCCCCTAGCTATTTCCCTAGTAAGTTTTTATGCACACCAATACATTAAAGCTTATGGAGAGTCGTGAAGGGGCCAGGTGGTTTTGCACCTGGTTAAGCACACACATTACAGTACACAATGACCCATGTTCAAGCCCTTGGTTCCCACCTGCAGGAGAAATGTTTTGCAAGTGGTGAAGCACAGCTACACGTGTCTCTCCATCTCTCCTGCTCTATCTCCCCCACTCCTCTCAATTTCTCTCTGTCTCTATCCAATAATAAATTAATAAAGATATTTAAAAAAGAGAAAGAGAGTCATGCAGAGTTTTTCCACAATAGTCCACCAATATCAATATGGGAACAGTACTAAGATCAGAATAATATTTGTTGCTTAATTGGATCATGTTCCTGTGAAGTAATTTATATTTAGGTAGCTCATTTATAAAGAAAAAAAAAGCTTAGTGCTTAAAGAGAATTTATTTGAAATTTAAAAGAAAGAATAAAAATACAAAATAGATCAAAGTAAAAAGAGCAAACATTAGAGGATATTGGAAATTTGGTGGGGGGTGGGGGACAGACAAGGAGCAGAAAAAAAACCTAAAAGTAATATGAAAGCCAGCAGGTAAAACTCTTTAGTTATCTCCAAAGAGATTAGAGAAAATGTGGTATTCATAACACACAAATGTTATATTTAAAATGTATGCAATAAAGAAAAAAACATACTTTATAAAAACTTAAATTGTAAAATCAGAAATAAGGACCAGGGAGATACCATAATAGTTATGCACAAAAAGCCTTCATGCTTAAGGCTCAGAAGTCCCAGGTTCAATCTCTAACACCACCATAAGCCAGAGCTGTGCAGTGTTCTGGTTAGAATAAAACCATAAAAGTAAAATAAAATTTTAATGTTAAAAATGTATTAAAAGCATAAATAAAATATAAATAAATAGAAGACTTACATGATAAGGCTGGTAACATCCTTGAAAAAATAGAGAAAAGAGGAGAAAAGGAAAATTAAACCAAGCATTAGCCTAGGGAATCAGTAAGGAAATACTATTTCCAAAAGAACTAAATAAATAAAAATGTAAGAAAAAAAAGTAATATCCTAGAAAACATAATACAGGAAAATTTTTCCTAGAAGTCCTCAAAAGGAGAAAATCTTCAATAGTAAAAGTATATATATATATATATATGTGTGTGTGTGTGTGTGTGTGTGTATATACATATACATCATATACATATACATATACATATACATATACATATACATATACATATACATATACATATACATATACATATACATATACATATACATATACATATACATATACATATACATATACATATACATATACATAGTAAGACAGTGGCTTACCTGTAAGAGTGTGTACACATTACAATAAACAAGGACACTTGTTCAAGCCCTGGGTCCCCAGTGTTCACTTTGTTTTTCCTTTCTGGTTTGTACTTAAATTCCACTTATAAATGAGATCACTTGGTGTTTGTTCCTCTTTGGTTTTACTTATCTCACTTATTATGATGCCTTCAAATTACATTCAAGTATTCTTTTGTAGATTATCTGTCTTCACAAAGGGGATAGAACACATACAGTTACCATATTTTCTTGACAAAACAGAAACAAAAAAATAAACTAAGGCAAGGGGCTTGTGGCTCCAAAGTTTCAGGTTCAATCCCCTGCATCAACCATAAACCAGAGCTGAGCAGTGATTTTGCAAAAATAAAAACAACTCTAAGACAGAGGTGTTTGTGCACTTGTGTGTGTGTGTGGTGGGGAGGGGGAGTGTGGGGTGGGCTTTACAAGCTACAAAGCACTGTTGCAGATGTCTCTCTTTCTGCCTTCTTCTTCTCTATTTCTCTCTGTTTCTACCCAAAATAATTTTTTTTAAAAAAAAGAAACTAAGACAGACTTCATTCAGGGGAGCATGGCAGATTTATAGTAGGCAAAAGATACTGAGCTCAACTCCAAAAGCAACTGAAAACTACAGTGATAAATAGTTAGGAACCAGTCGACATGATGACATGGTGGGGGGTGGAGAGTTAGGAAGAGGTAGAATTTTTTTTTTTTTAACCTAAGCTGAAAACAGACCAGGGGACTCATAATGAGAGAGGGGGAGGCACTAACCTGTGTCACAAAGATTCTTATTAAAACTGGAATAAGTATCATAATCAAAAACACAAAACTGAATCCTAGTCAGACAGGGCACTCAGGGGAGCTTGACCAGAATTAGTTTAAGGGAAGAGTTTTCATTGTACCACAATTCATTAACTGAGGGAGAAATAATGTTATAAAGCATTAAATTTTAATATTGCATGTAAGCCTCCAAAACTAAGTAGTGTTAAATACCTTTGTATTTTATTTTCCTTCGAGAATATATAGAAGGAAAAGCTCTAGTGTACTGTCTCACTGAAGCAAAAGCTTTCTATAATTTAAGCATTCAATTAACAAATACTAGTTGAATATTTCAAGTGTTATAGCAAAAGTTTATTCAAAATAAATGAAGGCAAGCTTAATAGGAAGAATTTTAAATTACTTTTAAAAGAGCTTGGAATCTTTACTTGCCATATTTTTTAGTCTTGGTTTTCACTAACTACATCAGGAAATAAGAAAAGGATTTCCTGCCTTTGGCAAGCTTTTCCTTAGTTTCATGGAGTTGTTGTCTCAGGTGGCCTGTGCCCGCTGCTGCTTTTTTATTATTATTATTTTAATTTGCTTATAAGATCTTTGATTTTAAACTGAGCCACTGGTTGCTGAACATATTTATGAATCACTGGGAGGAGATTTAATTAAGTATAAGTGACTGGGTCTCAATTTACTTCAGGCTCTAACCACTTAAGATTGTAACGTGAATAGAGAGTAGCATCAAAGTAGCCAGCCTTCGGGTCAGCATTTAGTCATCAGTAATTAAGTATTATCCCACAGTCTCTGAAATTCACTCTAAAATACTTTAAAAGTGTGTGTGTGTGTGTGTGTGTGTGTGTGTGTGTGTGTGTGTGTGTGTGTGTGTGATTCTACTTATGTTCATTCTAGATTTAGGTAAAGAAAGCATATGACTTCCTTGCAACTATTTTTGTAGTTTTTAAGTCCTTGAAAATGTAAAGTTGAGAGAAATGCACTAGTCTTGCCATCACCTTCAACATTCAACCCTGCCAGCTCTCAATTCCCCTTTATCCCACTCTTTTTTCCCCCCAGCTTTTGACTGGTCTCTGTCCATTCGTGTCAACTCTCTAATGTAAAAGACCATTTTTGGTGATAAATGTTTTACAAAAATCTTTTCTAGAACTAGTTACATTATAGTTCCTGAGCACATACTTCTTTTTTTGTCTTTAAACTGTGTATGTGTGTTGGGGGTTGGTTATAATGTAGGTGTCTGTATCTGCCTTAAAGATTTCCATTGTTTTATTGAATTTCTTTTATTAATACACATTATTTTAATCAGTTTCAGATTGACTAATTTTTATATGCTTTGCTATAACTCAACATATGAATATATATTCATATATATATGAAATTATGACTTTTATAACTAGATGCACTTCTAGTAAGTGTTGATATTTAATTTATTAAAGTATTAAATATCAGAACAGACTAAAACTACCTCACACTTCATTGACAGAGAACTTTGGAAAAATAACTATGTGGAAGTAATAAACACAGTAACTGATTAATATTAAAAGCTCAATACTCATTTGCTTTTTAAAGGATGTATTTAATTAATTAATTATTTATTTGAGAAGAAGAAAGACAATGAGAACCAGAACATCACTCTTGGTTATGCAATGACAGGGATTAAGCTGGAGGTATTATTTATACCAATCCTCTGTTCTACCACTGAGTTAATTATCCTACAACAACAAAAAAATATTTTACACACACACACATATCATTAGAAAAAAAATTGATTTTTTAAAAAGTTCCATCAAGTTTATTACCAGTGCCTGCACAATGAATCCACTGCTCCCACTGGCCAGTTTTTCCTTTTAAAAAAAAATTATTTATAGGGAGTTGAGCTGTAGCACATCAGGTTAAGTACAGGTGGTGCAAAATGCAAGAACGTGAATAAGGATCCCTGTTTGAGCCCCCAGCTCCCCACCTGCAGGAGGGTGGCTTCACAAGCGGTGAAGCAGGTCTGCCGGTATCTATCTTTCTCTCCCCCTCTCTGTCTTCTCCCTCCTCTCTCCATTTCTCTTCTATCCAACAACAATGACATCAATAATAACTACAACAATAAAACAAGGGCAACACAAGGGAATAAATAAATAAATATTTAAAAAATTTTATTTGTATATATACTTTCATTTTTTTATTATTGGATAGAGAGAGAAAAATTGAAAAGGAGTGGGGAAATAAAAAGACAGAGAATTAGACAGAAACACACCTGCAGCTCTGCTTCACCACTGGTGAAGCTTTCCTCTGCAGGTGGGGGTCAGGAGCTTGAACCTGCATCCTTGTGCACTGTGATGTGTGCACTTAACTAGGTGTGCCACTACTTGGTCCCAAGTTCTTTCTCCTTCTTCCTTTCTTTCTTTCTTTCTTTCTTTCTTTCTTTCTTTCTTTCTTTCTTTCCTTCCTTCCTTCTTCCTTCCTTCCTTCCTTCCTCCCTTCCTTCCTTCCTTTGTCTTTCTTTCTTTCTTTCTTTCTTCCTTCCTTCCTTTGTCTTTCTTTATTCCTTTTTTTCTTTCTTTCTTTCTTTCTTTCTTTCTCTCTTTCTCTCTTTCTTGATAGGATCGAGAGAGTTGAATGAGACAGAGGAGAGAAAAGAGAGAGAAACACCTAAAGACCTCCTTCATCTCCCATGAAGTTTCTCCCCTTCAGGTAGGAACTAGAGGCTGAAGTCAGATCTTCTTGCATGGTATTGTGTGGGCTCATCTGGATGTATCACCATCTGAATCCCAGAAAAGTTAAAAAAAAATTAAACTCGTGACAGTTAAATGAAAGATATGTTCTTGTGGGCCTCTATGCAGAACCTTGCCCTCCATGTGTGTCAACACTGTAAACATTGTTAGAGACTGCCCCATTCTCCAAAGGAAGGTGGGGTCATCATACTCTGCCACCCGAGGAAGAATGCTCCTGCAATGAGTGAAGCTTAGAATATTCCTATCTATGACTACAGAATGAGAGATCAGACATACAGTGATACAAAGGTTACATGGGCTCCTTTGCAGAAAATGGGCCCTAGATCAAATCAGTGAGGGTTATAGTTAATAATATTTATATGTTTCCCCCATATTTGGGAGCTACTCTCATCCCTGATCCAGCTTTCTAGTCCTATTCCCAACTCTGATTGACCTGCTAATACCCATGTTCAGTGGAGAAGCAATTACAGAAGCCAGACCTTTCATCTTCTGCACCCCTTAATGAATGATCCTGGGTCCATGCTCCCAGAGGGATAAAAATTAAGATAGCTTTCAATGGAGGGGGATGGGAAACAGAATTCTATTGGTGGGAACTGTGCAGAATTGTACCTCTATTATCCTGTTGGGAAATTGTGAGGATGTGGTAGAGCCTGGAAGAGCTTGATCTGAGGAGTGCATCTATCCTAGTCTCTCTCTACCTAGAGGTTGAGCAAGAAGAGACAGGAGTAACCCCAAAGGTTTGCCCCATCTGATCAGACTCCCTGCCTCACAAAGCACCCTGCATTCCTGATGTATTGTATGCTTTACATTGGGCTTGGGCTCCAGGGGCTCTTGTGTGCTGGCGTCGGCCTCCTGCGGGCTGCGGGGCTGCGGGGCTGCGGGCGCGGTGAGCAGGGTTGTCTGGGTGCAGCCGGCTGGCTGGCTGTTTAACCAGGTGGAAACAGCAGCTCCGTGCCTCTCCTCCCGCCCGCTGGCTCTTCCCGCTGGCTGTTCTGAGTTCACCCGAGCGAGTGGAAACCACAGAGTAGTCCAGAGATAAATGTTCCAGAAACAGCAAAACAGTCTCGTGAAGAAAGAGCAGAGGCCTTTGGAGATCTCTTCACAAGCAGAAGAGAAGGCCATAGTGCATAGGTAGCCAAATTGTCTTTACTTATCTGAGAGATGCGCAGGTCAGCCCCACGTTGGGCGCCATTTGTTGTTAAAATTTTCTGAGGCTCTTGCAGGGCGGGTAACAGAGACGCGGAGACAACGGCTGGGCAGGGAAGCTGTATTTCTTTATTCAGGAACAACAATTCATAAACTAAGACAAACTAATCACCAAACAGAACTCTGCTGTCTCTTTGCAGTGGCACAAGCACTCTCTCTTACCCTGGAACTCAGGAACCCTCTCCAACTCTGGAACTCTGAAACTCTTCCACTGTAGAACTCTCTCTTACTCTGTAACTCAGAAACTCTAGAACTGTCGTACTCGGGGCCCTCTGAAACTCTGGCACTCTCGAACTCAGGAACCCTCTCTCGGGGTTCCTTAGGGCGGGGCCAAGCGGGCCGCGAAATTAACTGGACTGATCCAATTCTCTTGGTGGGGGAGAACTACCCAATGTAAAGCATACAACACTGATGCTATGACCTGCTCCCTTATTATCTACATAAGCATTGTTTTTCCTTCTTCTTCTAGCATTTGCCCTTCTTCCGTAGCCAGTCAACAGCGTCAGGTTGAGCCTGATGTAAAGTTTCGAGACCTCCTTTGAATCTGGAGAGGTGGCAGTCGTTGACTATGTGGGTCATAGTCTGTCTGGAGCCACAGGGGCAGTTCGGGTCATCTCTGGCTCCCCAGCGATGGAACATAGCGGCGCACCGGCCATGGCCTGTTCAATAGCGATTGAGGAGGGCCCAATCATAACGTGCTAGGTCAAAGCAGGGTTGACTCTTGCAGGGGTCTGTGATGAGGTGTTTGTTCTTTACCTCAGATGACTGCCAACTCTGTTTCCAAGAGTCTGGAACAGAGAAGTTCAGTGTAGGCGTAGGAGACCAGATTGGGTGACGAGACATCAAGCGTTGGACAGGGTGGGCGAAGATATCCGTGTATATTGGCAGGTCCGGTCGAGCGTAGACGTGGGAAATGAACTTAGATGATGCCTCATCCCGACGAATATCTGGTGGGGCGATGTTGCTAAGAACTGGCAGCCATGGAACCGGGGTGGAATGGATGGTTCCAGAAATTATCCTGAAAGATCCCCACCCATTCCATTCCTTTGATCTATCTTCTTTCTACCCTCAAGACCCTCCCTGCCTGCAGGGTATTATTATTGATCCTACCAGTTAAGACCCTCGAAACAGTTGCTAAGGAAGTTACCTTTCCCAGCCTTTTTGCCTTTCTCTGCCCCTTTCCAAACCATGTCGAGCCATTTCTGTTTCCGACTAGCCACACCTGGGTCTGACCTTTAAAAACCTGGACTGCCAGATCAATAAAGAATAGAATTGCCTCGCCTCCACAAGCTCTGTTCATGAGTTATCAGTAGCCCAGGCTGGTTCTGGTCGTGTTCTCTCCAACCCAGAGAGTATGTGCCCGGGAAAAGGCACCCCCATGCTATCCCAGCATTATCCTATGATCATACCTAATGAATAGCTTCTCTACATAGAAATGCTGAATTTAGAGAACCTGAACATTTTAAAATAGGCAATAAGGATATCTGCCTTTCCTCCAGAAAGAGGGCTATTCAATTATCTAAGGTGTGTGCAAATCTACTTTTTGCCCCCTTTGTTATATAGGCATCCTTGAAAAGATAGCTAGATAAAAGTCTGAGTCACTCCTTGCTAGGCATGCTGAAACACAAGAAACCTATGGAGAATTGTCTACCAACGAATTATTTTCATAAAGGTTCAACTAGTATGCTCATCTCCATGAAAATGACAAATGAGGACAGCTAAAATGCTGGATTTAGGGAATCCGGCAGTAGTGCAGTGGGTTAAGCGGATGTGGTACAAAGTGCAGGGATCTGTGTAAGGATTCCGGTTCGAGACCCCAGGTCCCCACCAGCAGGGGGGTCGCTTCACAAACAGTGAAGCAGGTCTGCAGGTGTCTATCTTTCTCTTCCCCTGTCTTCCCCTCCTCTTTCCATTGCTCTCTGTCCTATCCCACAATGAATACATCAATAACTACAACAATAAAAAACAACAAGGGCATCAAAAGGGAATAAATAAATAAATATTTTTTAAAATTTGGATTTGTTTGCATAGAATTGCTTATTGATTTTCTATAGATAATATGCTATGCACTTTACAGTCTCTTATAGATTGAGAGAAAACACAACTAGATCAGGAAACTTTCTAAATCTTCAGAAATAAATTCTATTTTATATAGTTCAATGATATGTAGACATGCATGTTATTTAATATTAAATTATAAATCGATCCTTTTAAAAGTTTTTTATACTTATTTTTTATTCCCTTTTTGTTGCTTTTGTTGTTTTATTGTTATAGTTATTATTGTTGTTATTGATGTCATCACTGTAGGATAGGACAAAGAGCAATGGAAAGAGGAGGGGAAGACAGAGAGGGGGAGAGAAAGACAGACAACTGCAGACCTGCTTCACTGTTTGTGAAGCAACTCCCCTGCAGGTGGGGAGTCAAGGGCTCAAACCGGGATCCTTACACCAGTCCTTGTGCTTTGCACCAACTACGCTTAACCTGCTGCGCTACTGCCAGACTCCCCAATACTTTTTTTTAATTAGCCACTAAAATCTTAGAATTCATGTTTTTCAGTGTGTGATGTCGCTTAGCAACAAGGTATAACAGACTGAAGTGTTCCAATAAGAGTCATTAAAATTAGTGATTATTTGTATGTAATCTATTAATGTCTGCTACAATTAAGAACAACACTTATATCTCACTTTGAAGTCAATTCTCTGATTTAAGTGATCACAGTTTCTGCCTGAATCAAGAGAAAAGAAAAGTGGGGGAAGAGAAGGTTTTTGAAAGAAAAAGTCTGGATAAATTAATATCATCACATTAATTGGTAATTGGGTTAACTTTGAAAAGTCCTTTTGTTAGGGTTTGCTATTTGTTATTTGTAAATTATCTCTTTAATTAAGACCTATAACCTATAAATAACTAATTTGGATGACTATTTGATTTTTTTGATAATAGTTATTTCTTGGTCTTTTTTCCTGTTCTAACATAGTTAACACGCTATCTAAGCTGCATACTACAGAGATATTTGTTTTCTAACAGTAATATTGGTTGCAATATCCTACTACTCTTCAAACATCTTTCAGAATAAAGGGCAAATAAACTGGAATGATAGCATGTAAATTAGTAATGAAGATAGATAAGAGGGGGAAAAGGGAAGAAAACAGAAAAAAAGATATAATAATTTAAAACAACTTAAAATTATAACTACTCTTTTAAGGATTAAAAAAAAATTGAAAAAGACATATTAAAAGAAACACTTTTTTTTCAGTTAGAAAGTAAATTGTAATCCCAAAAATACTTTTTTTTTTTTGCCTCCAGGGTTATTACTGGGGCTTGGTGCCTGCACCACGAATCCACTGCTCCTGGAGGCCATTGTTTTTTTCCCTTTTGTTGCCCTTGTTGTTTTATTGTTGTGGTTATTATTGTTGTTATTGATGTCATTGTTGTTGGATAGGGTAGGGAGAAATGGAGAGAGGAGGGGAAGACAGAGAGGGGGAGAGAAAGACAGACACCTGAAGACCTGTTTCACTCCTTGTGAAGCAACCCCCCTGTAGGTGGGGAGCTGGGGTCTCAAACCGGGATCCTTAAGCTGGTCTTTGCGCATTGCACCATGTGCGCTTAACTCGCTGTGCTACTGCTTGACCCCCCAATAAATACATTTATATAGGACATTTTTAATGTCACAAATTTTTTTTTAGTTATAAAATGGAAATCTTGACAAGACTATAGAATAGGAGGAGTACATTTCCACACAATGCCCACCCCCAGAGTTCCATATCCCCTCCCTTGGAAGATTCCCTGTTCTTTATCCCTTTGGGAATATGGACCCAGGATCATTGTGGGGTGCAGAAGATGGAAGGTTTGACTTCTTTAATTGCTTCCCCACTGAACATGGGCACTGTCAGGTCAATCTGTACTCCCAGCCTGTCTCTCTCTTTCCCTAGTGGGGCAGGGTCTGGGAAGGCAGGGATCTAAGACATATGGTGGGATCCTCTGCCCAAGGAAGTCTGGTTGGCATCATGGTATCATCTGGAGCCTGGTGGCTGAAAAAGAGTTAAGATATAAAGCAGAACAAATTATTGACTAATCATGAATCTAAAGGCAAGAATATTGCAGGTGAAAATAGGAGTCTAAATTTTGACAACACCATACAGTGCTATGGTTTGAAATAAAAAACTAAAAAAATATTCACTTATTCCATGGCAGTGTTGAAATATTATTAACAACAATGTAAAATAGTTTTGTGGCCTCTAAATCTTCTTGAAATAAGTTCTTCCTTCCTTTGACTCTGTTAATCACACAATATTTCTTTAATACATCAGATTTTTGTTTCTTTAGGCCCATGAAAGAACTCAACCTTCAACAGCCCCATTCTGATATTCATTTGCATCTTTTCATAACTTTCTAGTGGTAAATCTTTGGTAAATTTACCTATGTAAAATATTCTATAATTCTTAAGAAAGTATTCTTAATGTAAATATTGCATTATTATATCAATATGAAAGAATAAGAAGTTTTTTGAATTTTTTCTTTGTAAATCTCAAAAAATAATTTTAAATCAGTGTATTGCCAAAGGACTGGACTTGGACTGTCTGCTATGATCCTGGAGAAAGAGATGACTAGATATTAAGTTGGGTTAAACTTCATTCCATTTATTATTATGCTAAAATCAAATCAAGGAAGGAAAGGAAAGTTACTGGGACTCAAATCCTGTTGGACTTGTCCTTTTGTAATAAGAAAAAGTAGTTAAGACTCACTATGGGCTTTGCTTTAGGAGAAAGAATAAGGATTCATGTCCCAAAAGTAGGACTCTAAAGGTTTTTAACCGCTTGCACATTGCCCTAATATAGGTTCTGTATTTTCTGTCTTTCCTCACTCCCCTATATAAAATGTTGTCTTGTTAGAATTTGAACATTTGATTTGGCTTTCTGTAGCACTTGGCATTAGACCCTCATTTGGATTAACAATCACATAATGCATACAGAAGGTAGTCAATGCACAATGTACTGCCTTAGCACTACAGTTATCTTAAGAAAAAGTCAAGGTAAGATTATTGCTTAATGGATCACATGAACGAAACACAACAAATTAAATTATAGAAATACATTTCAATTATTTAGAACACCCACAATAAACCACTACAAAATTCAGTTTAAAATAGCAACCTTCTTATTTAATAATGAATCCTAGATTTAGGATAGGTATACATCTAAGAAGTGCTGCTCATCTCTTCTGAGGTCACTCAAGTGAATGAAGTCATTTCCCAGCTCAGCTGGAATTGAGAAACATAAGATAACTCCAATCACATTTTGATGATAGCTGCTGACTACCGGCTACTCGGTCTTCAAGTGCCTTAACTCCAATGGCTAGTCTCCTTATGACTATAAAGGAGCTTTACAACATGTTAGAAAATGCTTCTTTACATGAGACTGATGCAGTCCAATAGGATGAGTGGACGCTGCAAGAATTTTTGAGTCACAATGTCTTTATTTCATGATCTAAGAGAAAGTACTAATTAATATCATCCAGACATGGTGAAACCAACTTTAACCTCTGAAGTATACACTTGATGATGAGACATGCATTTCTATGTAAAATTCATTCAAGTATTTAAAATTTTAGTCTTAGCTGTAACATTCACTGTTAGGACCTAGAACTAGACAGAGTACTGGGAGATAAAACTATCAAAAATGTTGGGAACTCTTCAAAACTCTCATACGTTTTTGTTCTTCTTGTTGTCCTGAGTTTTTATTAAACATTTCCTTCCTGAGTCACTGGGTATGTGGTTGAACTCAATTTCTAGTCAGCTCTCCTCTCAACATTAACTCTGACTTGTCAATGCTGAAACTCCAGCAATTCATCAACTACAGATTTTTCTACTTTAGTACTGGTTCCCTCCAATGTGTTCTACTTGATTGTCCTGCTTTGGCAAGTTTGACTTTCTATATTCACCTGTCAGTAACCGATTTTGGAGACAGTGTTTTCTCCATGAAATTCTCTTTCCTTAAATATCCAAGAGCTTAGTTTTTTTTTGTTGTTGTTGTTTGTTTTACAAAAAGGAGACATTAACAAAATCATAGGATAAGAGGGGTACAATTCCACACAATTTCCACCATCATATATCTTCTGAAAGTCAGAAAAACTTTATAAGGTCTATGATCAAATTAATGAATAAGAGTAAACCAATGACCTCTTTTTTGCCACCACTGTTATCACTAGGGGACCCTGTACAACCCAACTGTTCCATTGGTTTTATTGTTTTTGTTTGTTTGCTTTGTTTTCTGAGACAGAGAACAGAGAGATCTGAAGCACTGCTCCATTGCTAGAGAAGCTTCTCTCTTAGGTTTGGGGAATGGGAACTTGAGCAAGGGCCATGTGGCATGATAACATGTACACAATCCCTTCTCTAAATCAATGATATGTACCTTAAGTACAATGAAGGTCTTATTCAGTCTTTAAGCAGCAGAAGGATGACATGACTCAATGTGAATGATATGGTAACCATTTACTTTAACTTCTCTTAAAGAATAAACTGGAGAGAAATAAAAATGTAGAGCATACTAGAAATACAATATATATATCCAAGACCAGAGTGAAGCTAACAATGATCAGAAAAATTGATTTCATGGATATTTATTGATAAAAAGTAATTGGTCTTGGTGATTGATGAAGTAGAAAGAGTGTTCTGAACAAGTGGATAAATGATTATGCCATTTACTGTGAGAAGGAACAGTGAAAGAGGGAGGGCCAGATTTCAAAAGAAAAACCATGAATCTAGTCATTTTCTTTTTGAATTTGTGATATCTTCAAAATATCCAAGTGATATGTCAAGTTAACAGTTAGATATACTGATATAAAAGAGAAAAGTTCTGGGCTGGAGAAATGAATCTGGTCATAACCACAGTAACCAGAGCTGTCAATTTGTTGAAGTTTCCTAGGAAGAGACTATAAGAAAAAAAATCTTATTTCTGAGTTATACAAAACTGTAATATTTAATCTCTTGTATAAGAGGGACTGCTTTCAGAAAAAATATTAAAGATGACTAGAGAAAAAAGTACTTGGGGAATGTCAAATACTGTGAAATGATTATTAAGGATAAAAAAGGGTCAAGGCTAGGCAGTGGCATACCTGGTTAAGCACACACACTATAGTGTAAAAGGAACTGCGTTCAAGCCCCTAGTTCCCACTTACAGGAGAGAAGCTTCACAAGAGGTAAAGCAGGGCTGCAGGTGTCTCTGTGTCTCTCTCCTCTCTACCTCCCTTTTCTCTCTCAATTTCTCTCTGTCTCTACTCAATAATTAATAATAATAATAATAATAATGAATGGAAAATGATCTGGCTGTTTTCCTTACATGCAGTATAAAAATATAGCCTGTTATTGTTTTAAGACTGCTGACTAAAAATGAGATTTCTAGATTAGAGATATAAAACGATTATTCACAGCAAAAGAGTAACAATGGAGGCATTATAGTCCTCATGCAAGTTACCTGTGTCCTCCAAGTTCCATTTAGTGAGGCAACGTGTCTGTGATAGATGTTTGCACAGGTAGTGGCATGCATTACCTGAGAACATCATTAAGTTGGAAAGATGGCCACATATTTTTTTTCACTATTCCAAAATTATTTTTATCCATATTGCAAGGACTACTGTTCAGGCCACTGGTCCACACTTTTAGGGGGAAATCTTCACAGTTGGTGAAGTGTGCTGCAAATCTCTCTCCCTCTCTCTCTCTCTCTCTCTCCCTTTTTTTTTCCCTCCAGGATTATCTCTGGGGCTTTGCCAGCACTAAAAATCCATTGCTCCTGGCAGCCATTTTTCCCATTTCATTAGATAGTGCAGAGAGAAATTTAGAGGGGAGGGGGAGTTAGACACGGAGAGAGAAAGGTAGATACTTGCAGACCTGCTTTATGGCTTGTGAAGTGTCCCTCTACAGGTGGGGAGTTGGGGCTCAAACCTGAATCCTAGTGCTTCGTACTATGTACACTTGACCACGTGTACCACTACCCAATCCCCTCTCTCTTCCTCTCTATCTCCCCTTTTCCTTTGACTTCTCTCTATTTCTATCCAATAAGTAAAATATTTATATAGTCTTAATAAAAGATATTTTTGAAGTTTTTTTAGAAGTTAAACTTAAAGAGAAAATATATAGGAATGAAAACTTGAAGTAGTATAATAAAGTGAGTGAAGTTTTTGTTTTGTTTTGCTTGTTATAGATCTGGTCTTGAGTCTATTTAAATGTTGATAGAAATTATCAAGTGAAATGGTGTACAAACAGAGTATAATACTGTTAACTAGTCATTAAACCTGTGTAGGATACTATTATGGACTGAATTGTGCATCTTTTCCCAAAATATATTCAAGTGCTAACAGACAGTACCTTTGACTGTGATTTTGTCTGGAAATTGGACTTTTGTAGATCAAATTAAAATGAAGTCATTAGTGGAAGATTTGTAACCCAATGTGACTAACTTTATAAAAAGCAGAAGTTTAGGTACTGAGATAAACAAGCGTAGAGGAAAGATGAGGTGAGTCAAAGGGAAAGGTGATCTAAAAGTCAATGAAACCTTGGTGTTTACAGCTAATAATATTATACACTTTTCCCATATTTGGGAGCTACTGCCCTGCCTCTCCAAAACCCCGCCCCACTAGGGGAAGAGAGAGTCAAGCTGGGAGTATGGATCAACCTACCAAAGTCCATTTTTAGCAAGGAAACAATTACAGAAGCCAGACATTCCACCTTCTACAACCCAAAATGATCCTGGGTCCATACTTCCAGAGGGATAAAGAATCGGAAAGCTATTGAGGGAGGGGATTGGATACAGGATTCTTCTGGTGGGAATTGTGCGAAATTGGACCCCTCTTATCCTATGGCTTTGTCAATATTCCCATTTTATAAATTAAAAAATATATTTCTTTGGAAAAAAATAATATAATAAAAGTTAGGGGTGGTATAAACTTTCATTATAGTCCTTAGAAGAAAGTAACTCTCCTTATATTTTAATTTTAGAATTCTAGTCTCCAGAGCCTGAGAGAATGTTTCTATCATTCAAGTCATTCAGTTTGTGATACTTTGCTAAAGCAGTCCTAGAAAACTAACCTTTTCAGAAAGTCTGAATTGTGGTTACAAGAAATGAAAAGATGAAAATTTTTAAAACCTGAAATTAAGCACTTCATTGCATTTCAACATGATAATGGTCATCTCATGTGTCATTTTCAGTAGAATAATACTCTTTCAATAGTAGAACACTATTAAGGGGCCTGGTTGGTGGTACACCAGATAGACCATACATAATAGAATGGACACATTACATGTACAAGGACCCAGGTTCAAGTCCTAGGTTACAGGTGGGAAACTTCATGAGCAGTGGTAAAGCAGTGCTTCAGGTGTCTCTTTCTCTCTCCCTTTCTATCCCCCTCTTCCCTTTCAATTTCTCTCTGTTTCTATCCATAAGGGAAAAAAAACTTAAAAAGGTTGCTGGGAGCAGAGGATTTGTCAGGCATGATGGAATCCCTAACAATAACCCTGGTAGCAGTATCAAGAGTAAAGGAATATATTAATAAAGGGACTCTCCTACATTGCTATGGGAATGTAAATTGATGCAGCCTCTACGGAATATTTTCTGGAGACACATCCTACCTTACCCCCTAGTAATTCCCTCTCCTAGGCTTATACCCAGAGGAAACAAAGGCACCTATCTGAGACCTATGCACATTTATTTTCATAGTAGCAGAGTTTGTAATACCCCAAGATTGGCAGCAATCCAAATGCCGACTGGCATATAAGTGGCTAAGTAAGCTGTGCATTCACATGCACAATGGAATATCATCTAGCTATTAAAAACAATGAAGTCACCCCTAGTCAGACTGACCAAACAAAAAAGAGAGAAGACTCAAATTAATAGAATTGTAAACGATGGAGGAGATATCACAACTGACACCACAGAAATCCAAAGAATCCTGAGAAACTTCTATAAAGAACTATACGCCACCAAGCTAGAGAATCTGGAAGAAATGGAACAGTTCCTAGAAGCATATGCCCTTCCAAAACTGAACCAAGAAGAACTACAAAATCTAAATGCACCAGTCACAGACAAAGAAATTGAAACAGTTATTAAGAACCTCCCCAACAACAAAAGTCCTGGGCCAGATGGCTTCACAAACGAATTCTACAAAACTTTCAGGAAACAGTTAGTACCCATACTTCTGAAGCATTTCCATAAGATTGAAGAAACAGGAATACTCCCTTCCACCTTCTATGAAGCCAACATCACCCTGATACCAAAAGCTGATAGGGACAGAACAAAAAAGAAAAACTACAGACCAATATCTCTGATGAACATAGATGCCAAAATATTAAACAAGATCTTGGCCCACTGGATACAGCAACATTTCAAAAAGATTGTTCATCACGACCAAGTGGGATTCATCCCAGGAATGCAAGGCTGGTTCAACATCCATAAGTCAATCAATGTCATTCACCACATCAATAAAAGCAAAGCCAAGAACCACATGATTATCTCAATAGATGCAAAGAAAGCCTTTGACAAAATCCAACACCCATTCATGCTCAAAACTCTACAAAAAATGGAATATATTGTTGCTGAGGAGTTATTCTGATGCAGTCTCCGCCCCCAGGTTTTTCTACGCACCGCAAAATCCTAGAGTGCCCCCTTCAACCAATCCTGGCCCTACACGTCACTCCTGGTTGTCGCCCAATAAAAAGCCCCCTCACCCCCTCTCTCTCTGGGCTCTCAGCTCTCCCTCTCTGAGGTCTCTCTCCCTGCTCTCCCCCCGTGGTCAGATAGTGGGGACGGCCATTGCCGGCTGGCTCCACGTGGTCTGAACCAAACACCCCCCATCCTATAATAAAGATTTGTGTACCCCTTTGCTCTGGACGTCCGCTCTCTTCTCCGCGGTGCAGCCCGACACCAGACCACCACAACAACAATATATGGAAAATTCCTCAAGATAGTGGAGTCTATATATAGCAAACCTACAGCCAACATCATACTCAATGGACAGAAGCTGAAAGCATTCCCCCTCAGATCGGGGACTAGACAGGGCTGTCCACTGTCACCATTACTCTTCAACATAGTATTGGAAGTTCTTGCCATAGCAATCAGGCAAGAGAAAGAAATCAAAGGAATACAGATTGGAAGGGAAGAAGTCAAGCTCTCACTATTTGCAGATGATATGATAGTATACATAGAAAGACCTAAAGAATCCAGTGAAAATTACTGGAAGTTATTAGGCAATATAGCAAGGTATCAGGCTACAAAATCAATGTACAAAAATCAGTAACATTTCTTTATGCAAACACTAAATCTGAAGAAGACATCCAGAAATCACTCCCATTTACTGTTTCAGCAAAATCAATCAAATACCTAGGAATAAAGTTGACCAAAGAAGTGAAAGACTTATATACTGAAAACTATGAGTTGCTATTCAAGGAAATAGAAACTGATACCAAGAAATGGAAAGATATCCCATGCTCATGGATTGGAAGAATAAATATCATCAAAATGAATGTTCTCCCCAGAGCCATATACAAATTTAATGCAATACCCATCAAAGTTCCACCAAGCTTCTTGAAGAGAATACAACAAACACTACAATCATTTATCTGGAACCTGAAAACACCTAGAATTGCCAAAACCATACTGAGTAAAAGAAATAGAAATGGAGGCATCACACTCCCAGACCTTAAACTATATTATAAAGCCATCATCATCAAAACAGCATGGTACTGGAACAAAAATAGGCACACAGACCAGTGGAACAGAATTGAAAGCCCAGAAATAAATCCCCATACCTATAGACATCTAATCTTTGATAAGGGGGCCCAAAGCATTACATGGAAAAAGGAGGCTCTCTTCAATAAATGGTACTGGGAAAACTGGGTTGTAACATGCAGAAGAATGAAATTGAACCACTTTATCTCACCAGAAACAAAAATCAACTCCAAATGGATCAAAGACCTAGATGTCAGACCAGAAACAATCAAATACTTAGAGGAAAACATTGGTAAAACACTTTCCCACCTACACCTCAAGGACATCTTTGATGAATCAAACCCAATTGCAAGGAAGACTAAAGCAGAAACAAACCAATGGGACTACATCAAATTGAAAAGCTTCTGCACATCCAAAGAAACTATTAAACAAACAGAGAGTCCCCTCACAGGATGGGAGAAGATCTTCAAATGCCATACATCAGACAAGAAACTAATCACCAAAATATATAAAGAGCTCAGCAAACTTAGCACCAAAAAAGCAAATGACCCCATCCAAAAATGGGCAGAGGATATGAACAAAACATTCACCTCAGAGGAGATCCAAAAGGCTAACAAACATATGAAAAACTGCTCTAGGTCACTGATTGTCAGAGAAATGCAAATTAAGACAACACTAAGATACCACCTCACTCCTGTAAGAATGGCATACATCAAAAAGGACAGCAGCAACAAATGCTGGAGCGGATGTGGGGACAGAGGAACCCTTTTACATTGCTGGTGGGAATGTAAGTTGGTACAGCCTCTGTGGAGAGCAGTCTGGAAAACTCTCAGAAGGCTAGACATGGACCTTCCATATGATCCAGTAATTCCTCTCCTGGGGTTATACCCCAAGGACTCCATAACATCCAACCAAAAATAGGTGTGTACTCCTATGTTCATAGCAGCACAATTCATAATAGCTAAAACCTGGAAGCAACCTAGGTGCCCAACAACAGATGAGTGGCTGAGAAAGCTGTGGTATATATCCACAATGGAATACTATGCAGCTATCAAGAACAATGAACCCACCTTCTCTGACCCATCTTGGAAGGAGCTAGAAGGTATTATGTTAAGTGAGCTAAGTCAGAAAGATAAAGATAAGTATGGTATAATCCCACTCATCAACACAAGTTGAGGAAGAAGATCTGAAAGGGAAACTAAAAGCAGGACCTGACCAAATTGTAAGTAGGGCACCAAAGTAAAAACCCTGAGGTGAGGGGTAGACATGCAGCTTCCTGGACCAGTGGGGGGGTGGGAGTGGGTGGGAGGGATGGGTCACAGTCTTTTGGTGTTGGGAATGGTGTTTATGTACAATCCTAGCAAAATGTAGTCATATAAATCACTAGTTAATTAATATGAGAGGGGGAAAATCAATTGTATGTCTCAAAGTTTTTCAAAACACAAACTGAATCTTTTGATATGCGGACTCTCTCAAAAGCCTAGACCAAGTAGATTAGAAGCATCCAATAACAAAGCTATATACAAGATACTGGATACTGTACAGCAAACCCTAAAAAAAGGACTTTTCAAAGTTAACCCAATTAACAAATAATGTGATGATAACATTAACTATCGATTGTCTTTTTGAACCCTAAGACAGCAGGAACCTCACATCTCCACTATAGAGCCCCTACTTCCCCCAGTCCTGGAACCCTTGGATAGGGCCCACTTTCCCGTATGCATCTCCCAATCCAAACCAAATAATATTGCATCCCTGATCACAATCTAACCAACGCAACGATTGCCACCTCAACATGCTTCGCCTCAGACTGTGTCCAGAGACCTCACGTGTGGAATGACAACCCTTCAGCTTCATTACTCGGGTGAGACCTTTCCTTTTATACTACACTCTAATTTCATCTCAGGTGGTTCACTTTCTAACAAAGTCCCATAGCCTAGATATACACCAGTTTCTATGAGAGAGAGCTTATGTTCACACGTATGCATAAACTACTGCAAAATATATACCTGAAAGCAGAAGTACACTAGAGTTTGCACTGAGTACCTCCCTAACACTTCCTCTCCACTATTCCAAGCTTTGGGTCCATGATTGCTCAACAATTTGTTTGGCTTCGTATGTTAACTCTCTTTTCAATCACCAGGTTCCAGATGCCACCAGGATGCTGGCCAGGCTTCCTTGGATTGAAGACCCCACCAATGTGTCCTGGAGCTCAGCTTCCCCAGAGACACACCCTACTAGGGAAAGAGAAAGGCAGACTGGGAGTATTGACCGACCAGTCAACGCCCATGTTCAGCTGGGAAGCAGTTACAGAAGCCAGACCTTCTACCTTCTGCAACCCTCAATGACCCTGGGTCCATGCTCCCAGAGAGATAGAGAATGGGAAAGCTATCAGGGGAGGGGGTGGGTTATGGAGATTGGGTGGTGGGAATTGTGTGGAGTTGTACCCCTCCTACTCTATGGTTTTGTTAATTAATCCTTTCTTCAATATAAATTAATTAATTAATTAATTAAAATAAATAATAAAAAAAAACAGTGAAGTCATCACCTTTACAATGTCTTGGTCAGAACTTGAAAGTATTATAATGAGTAAGACAAACCAAAAAAAGAAATGCAAGTACTGAATTATTTTCAGTTATAGGTGGAATTTAAGAAAAAAAAGCGTAGCAAGGGACAACAAAGTGAAACTGGGACTAGGTACATTGCACCAAAGCTAAGAATTTTGAGAAAGAAGGGAAAGCAAGGAGATACATTAAGATTTTATATCTCCTAGATACCTATCAAGGAGAGATGAGAAGTTGTGCCTATGTGTTAAAGACTATACTGTAAACCATTAGCCTCCTATGAAAATATTAATAAAATAAAAATTAGAAAAAAGCATTTCTAAAATGTTCATTCACAGAAAAATCTCGAAAAGGGAATATAAGTTGGAAATAAAACTATTAGAGAAACAACATTCCCTTAGCAAAATATGAATCCAATATTGACAATTTTTATTTAATTATTAGATACTGTATGTATCAACAAAAATATATTAAAATAAAGTGGGAAATACAATTGAGTTCTACCCAAAAGGTAACTGGGATGGGTAAGAGGCTTTATAAAGTGGACTAGGTCCATTTAAGGCACAGGAAGCCAAAGCAGACTCATCAGGACAGCTAAAATAATGCCAAATCACAATAGTTTTCTTATTTCCTCATGTACACATGAAGAGTTACATTATATCAACTCCATAATGGCAATAGGGATTTTAAAATGTTGACTTAACAATCAGGCAAGAGCAAGGAATAAAAGGGATACAGATTAGAAGAGAAGTCAAACTCTCACTGTTTACAGATGATATGATAGTGTATATAGAAAAATCTAAAGAATTCAATAGAAAGTTTTTGACAATTATGCAATATAGTAAGGTGTCAAGTACTAAATTAACATACAAAGGTCAATAGCATTCATCTATGCAAACACTAATTTAAAAGAAGAAATCCAGAAACTAATCCCTTTTGCCAAAACAACAAAAAAATAATAACAAAACATCCAGAATAAAACTAACAAAAGAAGTGAAAGACTTGTATACTGAAAATTAGGAGTCACTATTCAAGGAAATAGAAAAAGAGACAAAGAAGTGGAATCTATGTTTGTGGGTTGGAAGAATTAACATCATCAAAATGAATATACTACCCAGAGCCATATACAAATTTAATCCAATTCCCTTCAAGGTCCCATTCAACTTTTTTAGGAGAATAAAACTAAAACTACAAATGTTTAGCTGGAACCAGAAAAGACCTAGAATTGCCAAAATAATCTTCATAATAAAGAACAGAACTGGAGACATCACTCTCCCAGATCTCAAAATGTATTATAGGGTCATTGTAATCAAAACTGCTTGGTACAAGAGCATAAATAGACATACTGATGAGTAGAATAGAATGGGAGCCCAGAAATAAGCCTTCATAATACGGGAATCTAATCTTTGACAAAGGTGCCCAGACTATTAAATGGGGAAAGGAGAGTCAATTCAACAAATGTTGTTGGAAAAAATGGGTTGAAACATGCATAAGAATGAAACTGAACCACTATATTTCACCAAACATAAAAGCAAATTTCATATGGATCAAGGACTTAGATGTTAGACCAGAAACTATCAAGTACTTAGGGGAAAATATTAGTAGAACTCTTCTCCGTCTAAATTTTAAAGGTATCTTCAATGATAGAAATCCAATTACAAAGAAGACTAAATCAAAACTAAACCAATGAGACTACATCAAATCAAAAAGCTTCTGCACAGCAAAAGAAATCACCATCCAAAGAGACCCCTTATAGAATGGGAGATCTTTACATGCCATACATTAGAGAAGAGACTAATAACCAAAATACTAGCTCATCAAACTCAACAAAAAAAGATGGGGCACACCTGATTGAGCACACTATTTATAATTCACAAGGGCCCGGGTTCAAGCCCCAGGCCCTCACCTGCAGGGAGAAAACTTCACTAGCAGAGGGGTAGTGTTGTAGCTGTCTCTCTGTCTCTTTCCCTCTCTATCACCCCCTTGCTTCCTGATTTCTGACTGTCTCTATTAAGTAAATAAATAAAGATAATTAAAGAATTAAAAAAAGACCGAATCCAAAAATTATGAGAGGATATGAACAGAATATTCACCGAAGAAGAGATCTAAAAAGCCAACAAATAATACAAAAAAATGCTCCAAGTCACTTAATTGTCAGAGAAATGCAAATAAAGATAACAATGAGCTACTGCTTCACTCCTGTGAGAATGTCATACATTAGAAAGAAAAAAAAAAATAGGTGGGGCAGGGGAGGGCGGTGTTAGGTTGGTGGCACAATGGATTAAACACACACAGTAGGATGCACTAGGACCCAGGCAAGGATCCTAGTCTGAACCCCCAGCTCCCCACCTCCCCAACTATGGGGAGGGGGTCACTTCAAAAGAGGTGAAGCATTTCTGCCTGTGTATGTATTTCTCTCTCCCTCCCTATCTTCCCCTCCTCTCTCAATTTCTTTCTGTCCCATCCAAGAAAATGGAAAAAATGGCCACCATGCAGGAGTAGTGGATTCATAGTGCAGGCACTGAGCCTCAAAGATAACCCTGGAGGCAGGAAAAAAAAAAAAAAAAAAAAGGAAGGAAGGAAGTTATACATTAGAAAAGGTAGCAGCAACAAATGTCCAGAGAGGTTGTGAAAACAAAGGAATCCTCCTGCACTACTGGTGGGAATATAAATTGGTCCAACCCCTATCTAGAGAACTCTCAGAAGGCTCTAAGTGGACTTTCCCTGTGACCCTGCAATTCCTCTCCTTGGGGATATATCCTAAGGAACCAAACAAGATTTGTATATCCCTATGTTCACAGCAGCACAATTTGTAATAGCCAAAACCAAGAAACAACCCAGGTGTCCAATAGCAGATGAGTGGCTGAGCAAGTTGTGTTATATATACATAACGGAATACTACTCAGCTATTAAAAATGGTTTATTCATCTTCTTTACCTCATCTTGGATGGAGCTTAAAGGAATTTTGTTAAGTGAGGTAAATCAGAAAGAGGATTAGTATGGGTTGATTCCATTCATAGAAGTTGAAAAATAAGAACAGAAGGGAAAACACAAGGCAGAACTCGAACTGGAGTTGCGGTGGGGGATGGGTTCAGGTACTGGAGCATGACAGTAGAGGAGGACTGAGTGGGGGTTCAATTATTATGTGGAAAACTGAGAAATGTTACACATGTACAAACTACTGTATTTTACTATTGACTGTAAAATATTAATCTCCCAATACAGAAAAAGAAGTTTCTAGTGTACCTTTTCTTGTACAAATTGTGACACATAATTGGGGTTTTCTTACTGCTGAAATGAATGCTTATTTCTTATCAGAATGCTTTGTTCTTACATATGTTTTTCTTTTTTCTTCTTTTTTTTCTTTACCTCAAGAGTTATTGTTGGGCTATGGTGCCTGCAGTTATAGACACCTGCAGACCAGCTTCACTGCTTGAAAAGCAACCCCCCTTCAGGTGAGTAGCCAGGGGCTCCAATCTGCATCTTTGTACAATGATTTGCACTTCAAAATAATATATTTTACATAAGAAGCTTCTGTTATCATTGGTCAGAAAAGGGCTTATTTGGATAGTGTACTGCTCAGTTATGTGAATGACCCAGGTTCAAACTCAGCCTCCACTGTGTAGAAGCAAGTTACCAGTGCTATAGTCTCCTCCATCCTCTCTGCCTCTCTGTTCTCTTTGTCTCTAATTATAAAAAATAACTAGAAAATTAAGAAAAATTATGTTATGTCAAACAAGATTTTAAACTCCAGTGAGTTTCATCATTATGATCATTCTTTTTTTTAAAGAACAGAATATTTGTTTATTTTAATGAGAAAAAGATAAAGAAAGATAGCAAGACAATGCTCAGGTCTGAGTATAGTGGTACTAGGGATTGAACCTGGGACCTCAAAGCCTCAGGCTTGAAAGTCTTTTTGCATAACCATTATGTTGTTTCTCAGTCCAATCAACATTTTCATTATAATGATTCAAAAACTTATTTAGTGTTATTAGCAATGAGAGACATAATTACCCACAAACTCAACCCATATAACTTAATAGTATTTAAATTGCTCCAATTATGTACATTTGTGTACAGTAAAATCCTAGGAACTAATTTTGACATATTTCCCCACATACCAGTAACTAGACTTTGAGGGCAGAGGAATGGGGAGAGATATTTAACTTAAAAAATAATTATAACTATTTTAGAAAAGCTTCTCTTGATTCAGTACCTTAAAGATGATATTTAATGTTCTTTATAAAACTTAATACTCTCTGATGATTCAGAATAAAGTATTGTGTTTACTATCAATTATGTTATAGTAACTTAGCACATCTCAAAAAAATAAAAACAACCTATTAAAATTTTATACAGTATTTGCTAGATTTAGTAAAAGAAATGGTTAGTGCTGCTTATAAACACACAAATTTTATCACATAATTGTACTTATTCTTACTATAAATATGCTCAGTTTAAAGCTGGGGGCCAGGTGGTGGCACACGTGGCTAATTGCACACACTACAGTGAAAAAGACCTGGGTTCAAGCCCCTAGTTTTCGCCTGCAGAGGGAAAGCTTCACAAGTGGTGAAACAGAACTGCAGCTGTCTCTCTGGCTCTCCGTCCTTCTCAATCTCTCTCTGTCTCTATCCAGTAATGAATAAAATATACAAAAAATAAGGTATATGGAAAGAATAACTATAATTAATTCGATCATAATGCAAAATGTAACTAGGGCTTCATCAATATTATTAGAAATTGCTTTATCTTAATAATACTATAGGTATATTCCAAATACATGCCAAGTTTCATTAGCATTATTAGGAATAATAATATAGCATACTTATTCATCTCTTTTCAAGATTTTTATGTGTCCCTCATATTGTTTTCACTTATAACTAATCAATAATAAGGAATAATGGTCTCTAAAACAAAAAGATTTTTTTAATTTATAAAATGGAAGTATTGACAAGATCATAAGATAAGAGGGGTACAATTCCATACAGTTTCCACTACCAGAACTCCATGTCCCATCCCTCCCATGGAAGCTTTCCTATTCTTTATCCTTGTGGGAGCATGGACTCAGGATCCTTATGGGGTGGTGTAGTAGGTGGAAGGTCTGGCTACTATAATCCCTTCTCTGCTGAACATGGGTGTTGGCAGGTCAATCTGTACTCCCAGCCTGTCTCTCTCTTTCCCTTAGTGGGGAGAGGCTCTAGAGAGGTGTAGTTCTAGGACACATTGGTGAGGTCATCTGCCCAGGGAAGTCAGGTTGGTGGCATGGTAGCATCTGGAACCTAGAGGCGGAAAAAGAATTAAGATATAAAGCAGAACAAATTGTTGACTAACCATGAACCTAAAGGTAAGAATACAACAGATGACATTTGGGGTCTCCATTTTAGAAAAAAAAACACTAGTAGGTCTATTTTAGGTATATTCCAGGGCCCCATGACTTTATTAATTTTTGCCTGAGCCCAACAGCTAACATGCAGATGGACCAAAGGTACTGTCTGAGGGGGTGGTGTCACAATTGGGAGTAGGACTAGAAAGCTGTATCAAGGAAGAAAGTAGCTCCATGGAAATAGTATATAAATATTGTTAAATATAAACCCCATCAATTTGATCTGGGGCCCATATTTGTCAGAGGAACCATATTCATCATATTTCTAACCTCTGCATCCCTGTAGGTCTGAGCTCACATTCTGTGATCATGGCTAGGAACATTCTAGGCTGCACTAATTTCAGGACCCATCTTCCTTGAATGGTAGAGTATGGTGTCTCAACCTCCCTTCAGAGAATGGGGCTGTCCCTACCATTGTTCATCATTATAGGGGGTAAGGTGCTATAGGGACCCACAAAGGGGCACACTATGATGTTCCTGATGAAGATGACCAGTGACAGTGAGACAGGAATCCGTTAGAGATCTAGGCCCATCATATCTGTATGGGAATCCCAGGACTCCCTGACTAGGGGCCCAGGTGGTACCCCAGGTTCTACTACCAGGGTGGCCTGGTAGTAACCAAAAGAGCCATCATTAAAGTATGCCAGTCTCAATGCCCTTTATCCAGCTTTTGTAGTCCTTACTTTGTCTGACAAGGTTAGCCTCGGAGTGATTGAGGGAAGTGAAATAGGAAGTAGGTGAAGAGGGCATCTAGGTCTAAGTAGAAACTATTTGATTAGGTACTTTATGGTGTCTTTTTTAGGTCTTTCTACTTGCTTGCTTCATTTATTGACTCACTGCAAACTGTTGTGCCCTTTTGTTTTTAGGTATACTTTAAGGTATATATTTTCCCCTGACTTGTGGATACATGTGTACATATGCCCTATGTCCTGGACCCTGGTTCTGAGGCTTTGTTAGGAAGTGCACCACCTGAAATGGAATTAAGGATTCCTATGAGTTAGGAAAAGTCTCAGCAAAGTAATAAAGGTGGGGGGCAATTGGCTAACAATCCATGCCTGACATCTCTGGACACAATCCAAAGTGAAACTGGTACTGATACTGGTGGTACTGGTTCAGATCAGGAGATGCAGTATCAATTGGTATGAACTGAGAGAAGCATGCAGGAAATCAAGCCCCATCCCAGAGGTTCCAGGATTGGGGGAAATATGGGTTTTATAGAGAATGAGGAAGTTTCCTGCTGTCTTAGAGTTTAAGAAGGCAATAGATAGTTATTGTTATAACCAAATTATTTGTAAATTTGGTTTACTTTGAAAATCCCATTGTTAGGATTTGCTGTATAATAAAAGACCTCATCATAGTTTATGTCCTTTAATGCTATTTACATATAGCTGCATTTTATAAAGTGATGTAACCAGTTGCTTCTGTTTTCCCTGGTCTAAGATTATAGTTGATTTAATATTTCAAAAGAAAAAGTCACTATTATAAATGTATTAACAACTTAAACCCACTGTTAAAATTCAATCAGGTTTCTAATTTGAAGTCTTAAGTGCTTAGACTGAAGGAATATATACTCAGAACTGTCGTTTATGCATCAAAAAGCTTGAGACATTAAACCTATTTTCCCCTTTCATATTGATTAAATAGTAATTTGTAAGACTATAAGTTAATAGGAGTGTATATTAACACCATTCTGATCACTGAAGGTCTGTGTTAACCCCCCCATAGTGAAGCTGAAAAATGTACGCTTACCTTCCACCCCAATAAATACTTTTAAAACTTCTTTATGAAAATAAATAAGAAATGGCTGCTCTCATAGGACATCAAAAATACTTTTTCCTGAATCAGGAATCAGTTTAAAAGATAAATAAAAATTACATGAGAACCTAGAGAAATAAAGGATCTGGGACAGATTTGAAAGTGACATAGCTAAGGAGGAAATTGCAGCTGTGAAAAAAGGAGGGAAATTTAAAGGGAAAACATCATCAAAGAAAAATCATTAAGTCAATTAATAGTTGGGAAATATCATCAGAGTGGAGTGCATCTATAGTTCATAAAATGTGTCATTTTGGGTAAGTCATAAATTTCCAGAGATCAGATTTCCATAAGTCATAGAGTAATGAGTTGATGGGTAAAATCCTAATTTATCTGTCCTTTTAAAACTACAAACTTATAACTGATTTTCTTTAAGGTTTTTACTCATAGGAATTTGGGAGATGACTAAGTGGTAGAATACATGCCTTAGGCCATAGACTCACTCCTCATTACAGTTTAAGTATGAAGAACAGTGCTCTGCTCTCTCTTGCTAAATATATTTTATTCATGAATGCTCATGGGTTTTTTTGGACTATGTCTTGTAACTGTAGAAGAACTGAAGTTACTGAGATTACAGTATTATTCTATTTATTATGCATTATTATGGATTCCAGCTTTACAAATCCCTTACATACAATCCTCCCTAGGTATCTGTAGGGAAATCAATTTCAAGATTTCTTGAATAGCAAACTCCTTAGATGTTCAAATCTTAGACAAAATATACTAGTATTTGCATACAACCTAAGTACATCCTTCCATATAGCACATTAATAATCCTACAAAAACTTATAGTACTTAAAACAACATTAATGCTATATAAGTAGTTTACTGAACTATCTAGGCCATAATGACCAATAAAATAACAATATATATTCAACACTGATGCAGCTATCATAAGACTTTTCCACATAATAAGTATTTTTCTAAGGATGGTTAATTCTACAGATAGGAAACCTACATGTCCAGAGTGTCAATTATATATAAATTTGTAAGTATAATATGCATTCAGATAATGTTACTGGTGCTTAAAATATCCTTAGAATATCTTCTTAACTTGTGTCATAGCCTTTTGCATACTTTTGAAAGCTTAAGAAAGTTTCTTTTGAAAAATAACATCTTTTCAACTATATATATTTATATATATAGTTTTAAAATGCTATATGGCTGGGCAGTGATCTATGGGGGAAATTATATGAAAAGTAAATGTTAATTTAATTAGTAAAATAATTAATTAATCAATTAACTTGTAATCATTTTTCTTTTCATTTTTAGATAGAAACAGGCAGAGACAGAGACACCATAGAACCAAAGCTTCCTTTAGTGCAATGGTGGCTGGGCATGAACTTGAATCACGTGCAGGCAAAGTACATGTTATTCAAGTCAGCTATTTCACAACCCAAAATACTAATAGTCTTACAATTCTTTATTTCCTTCCTCCCCTTCACCTTTTCCCCCTCAAATACCTAGCCAGGTGTTCTTCATCCTTGCCACACTAGAGTGCTTTTGGGGAAAAAAGAAAAGAAAAAAACCTCCTGCAATTTACTTGTAGGGGTATGGAGCACACATTAATATTTTTCAGAAGTTCCCAGAGGTGATTTTTCTGTATAGTCAATGTTGAGAAAAGCAGATTTAGACAGTTTTCTACTTAGTGCCTCCAGAAAGTAATATGATGGGGGAGAGGGGGGAATCTTGTCTCTTTATATCTTTGTACTTTAGTAGTTTACTTCCTTAAAGGAAAAATGTGAAGGTTTAAAAGAAAAGAATCCTGCCCTTTGACTGGGAAAGATAAGAGAGATGAAGGGCTTCCAGGAAGAAAGGGTGAAGACAAAAGAGCACAGAGAAGAGGTGTCACAGTCAAAGGATAATGTAAGAGGCATAGAGTCAGCATGTGGCCAATGTGAAGTCACTTAAAGTCAACCTAGATGAAGGATCCCAGCTCCACCTAAGTGAAGCCCTTAATCACCCACACCAGGACTGCAATAGCTATTATGTCCCGTGACATCCATTGGCAACTGGCCTTTTGTAAAGTCCCTCATTCAACCCTATATACCTTAAGAGTTTGAACTTGTTCTTTCTCTTTCAAACTAACCTTTGCAGCTTTTACCAATAAGCTCAATAGAACTGGATATGCTTATTATACTACTGAAATGCATAAGTTATATTTTTAAATGGAGAAGACTGGATGGAGTTAAAGGAAAATTTGAAATAGGGGTTTTTCTCATAAATATTTTCTCATTGATTCTTTCTGACTTTAAAATCTGTAAGTGATGATATGATTTACGTTTACTTAGTGTTAATGTTGCAATAAATGATCTCAGCCTATAGATGAGAAATAAAGTGAAAACAACCAGGAATCAGGAATCATACTGGTCACACACACAAACACACACACACACACACACACAGACACACACACACACACACAAAAAAAAAACTTTAACCCTATTCTTTGGTCTCTGAAATCTCTCCCACTGGAGAACTGGATTTTATGTCATCTGGCTCCAGAACCTAAGTTTGTAACATCAGGCAGCACTTGGAGAAAATAGCTGTGTACAGATCATTCTAAAAACCTCATAAAAATATAAAAAGCTTTTTTTTTCTTTTTAAAAATGTTTTATTGAGGTTCCCCCATAGTATCTTTTGCTAGTCTTGCTGTAAAAATGTTTATGGTGATTGAATATACTTCCAGTAAATAGCTTCAATGGCTATCAAATGACTGGGTTTTCTTCTGCACTTAAAGCACCTGGGAAGAAAGAAATGATAGCAAACAGATCTCACTGCCTGAAACAATATTTGTTAAAGAAAGATTGTTGCCTCGGAGCACCTAACTCAGAAAGTAATTTCCTGGTTACTTTCCCCTTGTCGACCTCTCTCTACACACCCCCACAATGACATTATCTTAGCATCACGATAGGTAAATAACATTACTAATGGGTTTAAGACTAGCCAGGCTCAAATATCCTTGTGCTGCTGATGGTAAGCATATCTTATTTTGTATTCATAATAGTCCACTGACCTTTAACAGACTATGATTCAAGTGGATCTGTGGGGGTCAACTTAAACATATGACGTTTAAAAATACAGCCTAATCTAAACAGTGTTAAAACTTGCTGACCAGGGAGTTGGGCTGTAGCGCAGCGGGTTAAGCGCAGGTGGCGCAAAGCACAAGGACGGGCATAAGGATCCCGGTTCGAACCCCGGCTCCCCACCTGCAGGGGAGTCGCTTCACAGGCGGTGAAGCAGGTCTGCAGGTGTCTATCTTTCTCTCCCCCTCTGTGTCTTCCCTTCCTCTCTCTATTTCTCTCTGTCTTGTCCAACAACAACAACATCAATAACAACAACAATAATAACAATAATAAAACAACAAGGGCAACAAAATAAATAAAATATTAAAAAAAAAAAACCTTGTTGACCATAATTACAATGTGATGTATTTCTGCAGTGACTTTATTAAGGGAATTGCTAGTAGAAGTTAGATAATAAATTTTCCAGAAGATTTGTTATGTAAGATACCATGCAACTTTCAGGTAGGCCTTCACATAATCTCTAGTAATAGCATTAACAGTGACAACAATAAAACTTTAACAAGTTGGGGGCCTGGCTGTATCACAGAGGTTAAGCACACATGGCGCAAAGCACAAGGACTGGCTTAAGGATCCCGGTTCAAGCCCCCAGCTCCCCACCTGCAGGGGAGTCACTTCACAGGCAGTGAAGCAGGGCGGCAGGTGTCTTTCTCTCCCCCTATCTGTCTTCTTCTCCTCTCTCGATTTCTCTCTGTCCTAGCCAACAACAACGACAGCAATGAGAACAAAACAACAACGATAACGATAAACAAAAACGGAAAAAATAGGACTCCAGGAGCAGTGGATTTGTAGTGCAGGCACCAAGCCCCAGTGATAATCCTGGAGGCAATAAATAAATAAATAAGTAAATAAAACCCTAACAAGTATTCTGTGATTTCTTAAAGAAGATTATCACAATTGAGAACAAAAGTTGAGTTATAAATACATTTTTAGTAGGAAATCATATAATCAAATGAAATAAAACATACCAGTTTCCTAAAACTAATCTAGCTTTGGAAGAAATACTATTGGTATGCCATTTTTATTTATTTATTTTTTATCAGTCTTTTTCTTTTAGGTAATCTTTTTTTCTTAATTGGGGGATTACTGTTTTATACTTGACAGTAAATACAATAGTTTGTACATACATAACATTTCCCAGTTTTCCACATAACAATGTAATCCCCACTGGTATATAATTTTTAATGAAGAGGAAATATCACTAGTAAATTTAATCTTCGCAATAGCAACTTTTTATTATGTTAGCTATTATTCCAATTTTATGTCAATTTCTCTGTAAATATATTGTCAGTATGACTTAAATTTTTCCTAGAAAAAAAAATCACAAGAAAATTATGTATCTTAATGGAAAGATTAGTGTACAATATGAATTGAACAGAACTTTATTATGATTTAACAGAGTGGATGATTCTAACATTGACTCCTATTTGCTGTCTAGTTTCAAAATTTAAATTCTCATCTTTGACTAATGTCTTTTTTACCATAAAATACAGATTCACTAGTAATAGTAAACGGTTTTCCCAAAATAATACTAACAATCCTAGTAACAATTTGCTTCAACTTGAGAATAGTCATTATTTTATAGAGTACATCTAACAAGACAACTCAGTTAGGAAAGTGCTTGTTTTAATAATACAGGTTCAAGCCAGACCCCAGCACACAGGAGAAGTTTCAGTATTATAGTGTCTTTCTTGTTTCTGTCTCTTCCTATGTGGAAAACTCAGAGAAGTGAAGTCCAGGAGTCCAGGAAAAAAAGACATTTGGCAATATAGTAATTCAAAACTAAGTTGGACTAAAGGTTATGGTGAATCTGAAGAATGCAATAAATTTTCCAACCTTTTACTTCATTTTATTTTTATTTTATTTTGTGTTATTTTATTTTTCCGTTGCTTCATCATTTAAATCTTAACAGTCTGCTCTTAGGATAAAGTTGAGTTTGATTCTCTGAAGTCTGGTCCTAGCAGTTATTACCAGTTGTGTCAACCTGCAAAACAAGTCTGTACTGGAGTCTTCTGTCACATAGTTATTCGTATATTACACTTGTTCTTCTAATTGCTAACAAGCAAAGACAAGTGTTAGGGTCATCTATGCACTGTTCTTCAAAGAGAAAGCATAATCAAGGACAAGTGATTACCATTTAAAATATTGAGTAGTTCACAAATACACCTGAAAAGTCAGAAGTTAGAATTCACTGAAAATAATGTTTAGAGAAGTGAGATTCTTCTTCATACAGTCTGGTAAGAAGATAGCCTGAAAACAAGGTCCATGTGTAATATTCCAAAGGTTATCTTTAAAGTATCAAAAGATGTGTGTGTGTGTGTGTGTGTGTGTGTGTGTGTATGTGTGTGTGTGTGTGTGTGTGTGTGTGTGTGTTTGAAATAGATATACTAGACAAAAATATTACATTGATTAGCTATTATCACTTTAAATTTATATTTATTAGCCAATATTGTGGCAAACATTTAAATACAAAGGGAAACTGAGAGGTCAGGTGTTTAACACAATCTGCATTACTTTATTTAGTTACAAAATAATTCTCTGTGAGGGCAAGTCAATGTCAGTTATCAATCTGTTCCCAAATCAGTGTGGGGGTTTTTTGTTGTTGTTGTTTGTTTGTTTGTTTGTTTTTGTCCAAAGAATATTATGGAGGAGAGTGAGTATTTTCACAGCAATGAGTTTTCAAGCTGGACTTAAGAATAATTACTGTGGCCCCAGATCACATCAAATCAATGGGGTTTACAGTCAACAATATCTATATACCTTTCCCATATTTGCGAGCTACTCTCTTCCCTGATGGCAGCTTTCTTTTTCCAGCGATGACACCATATTCCCAGACAACAAGTAAGATCCACCTGCATATCAGATTTCAGGCTCAGGGAAAAACAAACAAACAAACAAACTAGTACAGCCACAGGCCCTTTGGAATATAACTAAAATATGCCTACTAGCTATCTACAAAACAGAGACACCACACACACACACACACACACACACACACACACACACACACACACACACACACACACACTTTTCATCTGCATTATTCCAGCCTTTAGGTTCATGATTAGTCAACCATTTGTTTGGCTTTGTATGTTAACTCTCTTTTCAGCCACCAGGTTCCAGATGCTACTATCATGCCAACCAGACTTCCGTGGACAGACAACCCCACCAATGTGCCCTGCAACTCCAATTCCTCTGAACCCTGCCCCACTAGGGACTTGAGAGAGACAGACTGGGAGTATGGATCATCCTGTCAATGCCCATGTTCAGTGGGGAAGCAATTACAGAAGCCAGACCTTCCACCTTCTGCATCCCACAATGAGCCTGGGTCCATACTCCCAGAGGGTTAAAGAATAGGGAAGCTATCAAGGGAGGGAATGGGATACGGAGTTTTGGTGGTGGGAATTGTGTGGAGTTGTGCCCATATTATCCTATGGCTTTGTCAGTGTTTTTTTTTAATAAATAAAAAATATTAAAAATTTTTTAAAAGAATAATTACTGTGCTATGATTCTTTATGCTTCCAGATTAAACAATACCTACTAAAACAAAGGTGTGAATTAAGTTGACCTGTTAAAAGAATCTACAGCTCATGGTAGAAAACACTCCTTAGTTGAAATAATAATATTTAATATCATCAATCTGAACAGTTTACCACTACGTATGCTGTGAGACATACAAATTAATTATATTTTCCATTTCCAGGCTAACATATTTCCTAAGTAAATTTATCCTCTGAGATTAGGCATGTAAATTAATGACATGTAACTTGCAAAGACTCCTCATTATAATTAACATCCATGGGTGGGGGGGTGTCTGGTAGTAGTGTAGCAGGTTAAGCTCACGTGGCACAAAGCACAAAGACAGGCATAAGGATCCTGGTTCAAGTACCCAGCTCCCCACCTGAAGGGGAGTTGCTTCACAAACAGTGAAGCAGGTCTGCAGGTGTTTATATTTCTCTCTCCGTCTCTGTCTTCCCCTCCTCTCTCCATTTCTCTCTGCCCTATCCAACAACAACAACATCAATAAAAATGACAATAATAACTACAACAATAAAAAACAAGGGCAACAAAAGGATAAATAAATAAACAATAATTAACATCCATTAAAAGTCATTATATCTTGTAAAATGTGAAAAAAAAATATACAAATGTAAAAATAAACTAGTTATGGAAAACTTCTACATGAATTAGTAGCATGTAAGGAAATCTAGTTCCCCAAATTTTGCATTTTCTTTCTATTTTAGTATTTTCCATATTTTATTTATTTATTTGAATAGAAACTGTGAGAAACATAACAAAAAGGGAAAGATATGGAGAAAGAGAGAGGAAGAGAGAAAGACCTGCAGCACAACTTCAACTCTCATGAAGCTTTCCCCTACAGGTGGGCATGGGCGCTGGGGCTTGAACCTGGGGTCTTTGAGTGTAGTAACATAAGTACTCAGCCAGACATGCCACCATATGGCCCCAATTTTGCATTTTGTTTAGTATTCTATTTTCCAAGATCACAGATAATAGTTTTGCAGTGAATAGAAAACAGCAATGAATGAAATTCCTATAGGAAAAGACATTTCTTAATCAGAGATTAGGCGATGGATAATTCTATAATCCACTTCAATTGTCTGAGACATTATGTTAAGTAGGGATGAAAGCTAGCTCAGTTGGTAGAACATGGGCCTTTCCATAAGAAAGGCCTTGATTTTGAAACTTGACACCACATGGGAGCACCAAGAACAGTACTCAGGGAGGGAGTTTCCTGAACTGTAAAAGTGGTTCTCTGTGTCCCTCCCTCTCTCCTCCTTTTTTCATCTTCTCTCTAAAATAAAGCATAAAACACTACTAACCCTGGCAGCTTTCACACATATACAAGGTTCCAACACCATGAAAGACAAAAAATAAATGTGTGGGGGGGTTCCCGGAAGATGGCGGACTGAGAAGCAGCTAGTGGCTTGAGCTCTGATCACATCTTCTGGAAACGGTAGGATTTTCTGCCTTTAGTGGGCCAGTCAATAAGGGGTCCTAGTGGTGACACCAAGAAGGTGACTATAACTTAGTTTGGGTTAAGAATTAGAGTAGAAAAAAAGGGAACAAAAATTTTTTTTTCCTTTTAATTATTAAGCACACCACCTCCCCCCCCCCCCAACCCACCCCTAACCAGTCCCTGGGGACCAGCTCCTAGCAGAATCCCCTGCTGAGCTTCTGTCTTTACCGAATTCCTGTCCCACCAGGAAGTATCATTCATTCTAAGTCTATACCCTTCTGAAACCTCTGGCCTTTTTTCTTTCTAAGTAGCCAACACCCCCCCACCTCACCCTGCATAGCTAATTAAATAATTAAAAATAAATAAATAAATTTTAAAAAACTCTTTCCTTTCACTGCTCTTTTATGACTGTTCTTTTTCTTATCTTTTTCTTTTATCTCTCTCTCTTTCTTTTTTTAATCTTTTTCTCATTCTTGTCATCCTTTCTTCCTTAATCCTACAGCCCCCAAAACCACAGACCCCAGCCCCCACACAACCAAACAGTGTGCTTTTTTGAATTCACTGATACACATTTGGGAATTATTTTGGAAAGAATTCTGACTCAGAGTGGACTCTCTATGTGTATATCTCTGCTCTAGTTCCCCTTCCCCTCTTGTTACCCCTAGAATATACAGTGGATAGTAGACTTGCATAACTGTCTATTCTTGCTATCCCTTCTTTTTTTTTTTTTTTTCTCTTTCTTCTTCACTGGGATTTGGTTACTATTCTTTCACGGACTGGAGAAATTGTTTGGCTAACTGGTAGTGATTAAACTGCTTCAATACTTGCTTCAGTTGCTACTGCAATTCCTGAGGTTGGTGAGTGTAATTGTCATAAAGGTATTTAGTACAGTATTGCTTGTACTCAAAACACAACAACTGAGGAACAACAGAGCATATAAAAAAAAAAAGAAACACATAAATCAAAAAAATGGGTAGATCAAAAACAAATAAAACTGCTACTCCAATGAATGAAGACAAGAGCCCAGAAGAAACTACAAATCAGCTAGAAGTAACCATAGATAAGAAAAGTATGCAAGCAATAATAAACTTATCAATCACAGAAATGAAAACAACATTGGAGGAAAGGAATGGCAGTATTAGGGAAACAACAGTCGAGACCCCCAAGGAAAATACTGATTATCTTGAGGCAATTAGAGAACTGAAAGCTGAAATAGCTGTAATGAAGAAAGAAGCTGAGGCAAGGGAAAGAAGACTAACAGAAGCAGAAAACAGAATTAGTCAGACAGAGGATGAGTTAGAGAAAACTAAGAAAGAGGTGAAAGAGCTTAAAAAGAGATTGAGAGACACTGAAAACAACAACAGAGATATATGGGATGATCTCAAAAGAAGTAACATTCGCGTAATTGGCCTGCCAGAGGAAGAAAGAGAGGAAGGGGAAGCAAACATTGTAGAGGAAATAATAGAAGAAAACTTCCTAGACCTGAATAACAGAAAGGACATCAAGATTCAAGAGGCCCAGAGAGTGCCAAACAGAATTAACCCAGATCTGAAGACACCAAGACACATCATAGTCACAATGAGAAGAAGTAGGGATAAAGAAAGGATCCTAAAGGCTGCAAGAGAGAAACAAAAAGTCACATACAAAGGAAAACCCATAACATTATCTGCAGACTTCTCCACTCAAACTCTAAAAGCCAGAAGGGAATGGCAAGATATCTATCAAGCCCTGAATGAAAAATGGTTTCAACCAAGGATAATATATCCTGCTAGACTTTCATTCAAACTAGATGGAGGGATCAAAACCTTCTTAGACAAACAACAGTTAAAGGAGGCAACCATCACCAAACTGGCCCTGAAAGAGGTTCTAAAAGACCTCTTATAAACAAGAACATCACTATAATACTTGCAATATAACAGAGCAAACAAAGAAAAAAAATTTTTGAACAATGGCACTACAATACATTAAATCCATAATACCAATAAATGTAAATGGCTTAAACTCACCCATCAAAAGGCACAGAGTTGGGGGATGGATCAGAAAACATAACCCAACCAAATGCTGCTTGCAAGAATCACATCTGTCACAACAAGATAAACACAGACTTAAAGTGAAAGGATGGAAAACTATCATACAGGCTAATGGACCACAAAAAATGGCAGGAACAGCCATTCTCATCTCAGACACAATAGATTTTAAATTAAATAAAGTAATAAAAGATAGGCAAGGACATTATATAATGATTAGAGGATCAATCAGCCAAGAAGACTTAACCATTAATATCTATGCACCCAATGAGGGACCATCTAAATACGTCAAGCACTTACTGAAAGAACTTCAAAAATACATCAATAGTTATACAATAATAGTAGGAGACTTCAATACCCCACTCTCACACTTAGACAGATCAACAAAGCAGAGAACCAACAAAGATACAAGAGAATTGAATGAAGAGATTGACAGACTAGACCTCTTGGAAATTTTCAGAGTCCTTCACCCCAAAAAACTGGAATACACCTTCTTTTCAAATCCACATAACACATACTCAAGGATAGACCACATGTTAGGCAACAAAGGAAGCATCAATAAATTCAAGAACATTGAAATCATCCCAAGTATCTTCTCAGACCACAGTGGAGTAAAACTAACATTTAACAACAGACAGACAATTATTAAAAGTCATATAATATGGAAACTAAACAACATACTCCTTAAGAACCACTGGGTCAGAGATTCACTCAAGCAGGAAATTCAGATGTTCCTGGAAAGAAGTCAAGCTCTCACTATTTGCAGATGATATGATAGTATACATAGAAAAACCTAAAGAATCCAGCAGAAAACTACTGGAAGTTAGTTATTAGGCAATATAGCAAGGTATCAGGCTACAAAATCAATGTGCAAAAATCTGTGGCATTTCTTTATGCAAACACTAAATCTGAAGAAGAAGACATCCAGAAATCACTCCCATTTACTGTTTCAGCAAAATCAATCAAATACCTAGGAATAAAGTTGACCAAAGAAGTGAAAGACTTATATACTGAAAACTATGAGTCATTACTCAAGGAAATAGAAACTGATACCAAGAAATGGAAAGATATGTCATGCTCATGGATTGGAAGAATAAATATCATCAAAATGAATATTCTCCACAGAGCCATATAGAAATTTAATGCAATACCCATCAAAGTTCCACCAAGCTTCTTGAAGAGAATAGAATAAACACTACAATCATTTATCTGGAATCTGAAAACACCTAGAATTGCCAAAACCATCTTGAGGAAAAGAAACAGAAATGGAGGCATCACACTCCTAGACCTTAAACCATATTATAAAGCCATCATCATCAAAACAGCATGGTACTGGAACAAAAATAGGCACACAGAAACAGTGGAACAGAGTTGAAAGCCCAGAAATAAATCCTCACACCTATGGACATCTAATCTTTGATAAGGGGGCCCAAAGTATTACATGGAAAAAGGAGGCTCTCTTCAATAAATGGTGTTGGGAAAACTGGGTTGAAACATGCAGAAGAATGAAATTGAACCACTTTATCTCACCAGAAACAAAAATCAACTCCAAATGGATCAAAGACCTGGATGTCAGACCAGAAACAATCAAGTACTTAGAGGAAAACATTGGGAAAACACTTTCCCACCTACACCTCAAGGACATCTTTGATGAAATAAACCCAATTGCAAGAAAGACTAAAGCAGAAACAAACCAATGGGACTACATCAAATTGAAAAGCTTCTGCACATCCAAAGAAACTATTAAACAAACAGAGAGACCTCTCACAGAATGGGAGAAGAACTTCACATGCCATACATCAGACAAGAAACTAATCACCAAAATATATAAAGAGCTCAGCAAACTTAGCACCAAAAAAGCAAATGACCCCATCCAAAAATGGGCAGAGGATAGGAACAAAGCATTCACCTCAGAGGAGATCCAAAAGACTAACAAACATATGAAAAACTGCTCTAGGTCACTGATTGTCAGAGAAATGCAAATTAAGACAACACTAAGATACCACCTCACTCCTGTAAGAATGACATACATCAAAAAGGACAGCAGCAACAAATGCTGGAGAGGTTGTGGGGACAGAGGAACCCTTTGACATTGCTGGTGGGAATGTAAATTGGTCCAGCCTCTGTGGAGAGCAGTCTGGAAAACTCTCAGAAGGCTAGACATGGACCTTCCATATGATCCAGTAATTCCTCTCCTGGGGTTATACCCCAAGGACTCCAGAACACCCAACCAAAAAGAGGTGTGTACTCCTATGTTCATAGCAGCATAATTCATAATAGCTAAAACCTGGAAGCAACCCAGGTGCCCAACAACAGATGAGTGGCTGAGAAAGCTTTGGTATACATACACAATGGAATACTATGCAGCTATCAAGAACAATGAACCCACTTTCTCTGACCCATCTTGGACGGAGCTAGAAGGTATTATGTTAAGTGAGCTAAGTCAGAAAGATAAAGATGAGTATAGGATGAGTATGGGATGATCCCACTCATCAACAGAAGTTGAGTAAGAAGATCTGAAAGGGAAACTAAAAGCAGGACCTGACCAAATTGTAAGTAGGGCACTAAAGTAATAACCCTGAGGTGAGGGGTAGACATGCAGCTTCCTGGGACAGAGGGGGGTGGGAGTGGGTGGGAGGGATGGGTCACAGTCTTTTGGTGGTGGGAATGGTGTTTATGTACACTCCTAGTAAAATGTAGTCATATACATCACTAGTTAATTAATACTAGAGGGGGAAAATTAATTGTATGTCTCGAAGTTTTTCAAAACACAAACTGAATCTTGTCTCAATATATGCAGTGTAGTTGATATGCAGACTCTCTCAAAAGCCTAGACCAAGTAGATCAGAAGCAACCAATAGCATAGCTATATACAAGATACTGGGTACTATACAGCAAACCCTAACAAAAGGACTTTTCAAAGTTAACCCAATTACCAAATAATGTGATGATAACGTTAACTATCGATTGTCTTTTTGAACCCTAAGACAGCAGGAACCACATATCTCCACTATAGAGCCTCTACTTCCCCCAGTCCTGGAACCCTTGGATAGGGCCCACTTTCCCATATGCCTCTCCCAATCCATATCAAATAATATTGCATCTGCTGATCACAACCTAACCAACACAATGATTGCCATCTCAACATGCTTCACTTCAGACTGTGTCCAGAGACTACACGTGTGGAATGACAACCCTTCAGCTTCATTACTCGGGTGACACCTTTCCTTTCATAGTATACTCTAATTCCATCTCAGGTGGTTCACTTTCTAACAAAGTCCCAAAACCTAGATATACACCAGTTTCTGTGAGAGAGAGCATATTTTCACACGTATCCGTAAACTACTGCAAAATATATACCTGAAAGCAGAAGTACACTAGTGTTTACAGTGAGTACCCCCCTAACACTTTCTCTCCACTATTCCAAGCTTTGGGTCCATGATTGAATCACAGCTATTATTCTCTCATTGCCAATTGTCACAAGTTTGCCAATACACATCTGATTAGATAGAACTATGGATAAAGTGAATCATACTTTCTGCTACACAAAAACACCTCAATATATTGTTAGAAATGACAACATGGAAAGAATAATGTGAAACATCTAGACCAGATTTAGTAAGATAAACTAAAAAAAAAAATAGAGTAATGGCAGCATATTCTTTTTCCTGGCAAAGTTAGAAATGTTCAATTATTTGCACTTTCTAAGATGTAAAAACAGAATGAAAAAACAATGAATGAGCCCTTTGTGTGGAGAATAAAAACCACATGCGCATGAACACCAGTATGCGGGTGTGCATGCATACAAACACACACACACACACACACACACACACACACACACACACACTAATCTCCACTTATCCTTCAGCATTTCCCAGCTCTATCCCGTTAACCAAGGCAAAACCATTAGTGTTTTACCTGCAGTGAACTACCAGTCTTTGCCATCATGTCTCTTTATCTCTAACGATTATCCTTTAACTTTTAGGATGGTCAACTTTAGGATGGAAAGTATGCTGCAGATATACCTTCAGAGAGTCTTTCACCTTACACCCATGGAGACATAAATGAACTTATTGTTCACAGCATTCTTACTTAAGACATGGTAAGTGCTAGAAATTTTCTTTCTTTATTTGTTTCATGTATGTGTGTGTAATCTTGATAATAATATGGAAAACTTTGTATTTTTTTTTCCAGAATCCTTATTTACTTCTCCCTAGAACAGAGACATAATTTAGTGAATTTGAGATAGTGGCGACAGATAATGTGTGACAAGCATACTAGAGTCCCTCTGGAATTCACCTACCTATAAAGTGAATATAACTATATTCCTTTTTGTGTTTTCTCTGTTAAACTGAAAATTCATTTATTTTTTATATTTATTTATTTTCCCTTTTTGTTGCCCTTGTTTGTTTTTTGTTGTTGTTGTTTTGTTTTTTTTTACTGTTGTAGTTATTATTGTTGTTGATGTCATCGTTGTTAGATAGGACAGAGAAAAATGGAGAGAGGAGGGGAAGACAGAGACAAGAAGAGAAAGATAGACACCTGCAGATCTGCTTCACCACCTGTGAAGTGACTCCCCTGCAGGTGGGGAACCTGGGGCTTGAACCCGGATCCTTATGCCTGTCATTGCGCTTTGCGCCACGTACGCTAAACCCACTGCGCTACCCACCGACCCCCAAAAATGCATTTATTTTTATACCCTTTCCTCTGAATTTCCCTATCCCACATCAGCCATTTGTGAAGTATCCTGAGATTGTTCAAGCAACTCGTTAGAAATGGATCTAATATGTTCACTTAACACTCTTCCATAGGCAATACCAAAGCTTCATTTTTAAGACTGAAGTAGTATGAAGTTGTATTTTGGCTACGATACCTGCATTAAGAAACCTAGGTTATCAATGAAACTGGTATATTGGTTATATTTAGTTGCAAAATCTAAAAGAGGAGTCTAAACACTAAGAAGCCATTATCTATTGATTGGATTTTTTTAGTCAAGTTGAAATCTATTAGTTAATTCTGACCCAGATCATACTTCTCCCTTCACAACCAATTTATTCCCACCTTGTTACACATACCGCTGCTTCAATTTATTCTACCTTATCACTACTGAATTCGAGTTACCTTCTTTGCTTGTACCACTTACTTGGTACTTAGCACACCTTACCTCTTTATGTGGACTGTTTTCTAAAAGAATCATAAGCCCACTCAAGATAAGCATTGCCTATCATTTTACAGTTGTAGAATCTGACACTCAGTGTTCAATTAAAATTCCCTGACATCAGTGATGGGACTCTAAGGAAATTATCTGACAATGATAATACGTGACTTGTGTATTGAGTTGTCTTTTATTAATTTATGCTTATTAGTCTGATCTGCCAATCTTCTGAAAAGATTAAGCAGTAGTATAAAGAGAATTTCTTTAGAGAAAACAATTCACCTATAAGGATGGTTTGAAGTCAACTCTCTAAAATTGAAGATGCAAATGTATCATCTCATATTTCATAGGATACACAATATTACTTTTAAACATAATGAATTAAAATATTACTTTCATTGTAATACCGCTGGCAAATTCTAAAAATACATTTTCCTAAGTGTATTGAGAATAAGTATATAGCAAATTTTGTTAAAAAATAATTCAATGGTTCTAAAACCTCTAGACAAGACTTTCCATATTTGCAAAAAATTATAAAAGTAAAATTTGATAGAAACTATACTTAATTGTATCTGTGATCCTCTTTTATCACTATTCTTATCAAATAAATCATCATATTAACTCAAGTTGTGGAATTTGCCAAGTCAGATCACCAATTCCCCCACTAAGTCACAATGTAATCTTGAATGAGTTATATGACCTCACCTTGTTCTCTGTTTTCTAGCTATAAGAAAATTAATGCTACTCATTTGCCAGAATTCATGAAAATGAAATAAAACTAGAATAATTTTTAGAAATCTGTTTTAAAAAAGACGTCTAAATAATCATAAATATTTTCAGCTTAAAGACTGACTATAATTAAATTCTCAAAAACTTTATTTTTGCAAAATTTTGTCCTCTTTTTTAAAATAATACTGAAATGAGCTACCTATTATAAAAAAGAAGAAGAGGAAGAAGGAGGAGGGGGAGGAAGAAGAGGAGGAGGAGGAATGAAAGAGGCAAAAAAAAAAAAAAACTGATCTGAGATCTATAGTTTGAAGAGTATTACAAACCCTTGCCTGGAGTAGCAATCTACTCTTTTGACTTTGACTAGGACAAAACAGAGTCCAACTCTGAAACTGAGCAGAATTATTCAATGAAAGCTTTGCAGTTGTACGTTGTGCATCCTGTATGTCTCTGGTGACATTTCTCTGCCATCTTTTATACATGCTCCATGCGCTCATTGCATGCTCCTCTACAAATCATCTTCCCCTTCTCTCCTCATAAATACACTTGAAGTTTCCATAGAAAACTACCAAATATAGACTATCATACCACCCTAACTACTTAGAGTTCACAAATCCCTCACTCATTTTTTAAAGCTTGAACTTAACATAGTCTGTACTGGACAAGTCTCTAAATTTAAAATGCTTCAAGTAGACAGAGCTCTTCTTTTATCCTCAGATATTCTTATGATTTTTTTTGATGATAAAGAATAAGACTATCAATAAGAAACAAATATGAGAGGTAACTGATCAAAGAGTTTAATATGTTTTAATTTTACCAATGTTATACTTTCTCCCACAATGTCTTTGTAAATACAGATACTTATTCTATCATTTGCACTAGAAATGTAAAAGCAAAATTTGTATCATGAAAAAATAGGGTGCGTTTTTTACATGTTGACAGAACATGCTTCTGCATCTCAAATTATGTTATTAAATATGCAAAGTTAATAGCAAATAAAAGAAATAAAAATAATTACCAACACATATAACCTTTGCAATATTTACATTCTAGTGAAATAAATTTCTATTTACAAATGTTTTTTAAAAAATTGCCCAGAATTAACTCTAAAGATCATAAGCTAGCCGAATAAACTAAAAAAAAAAAATCTTAATCTTAAAACGATCTACAGTTTTATTGTGACATCAAAAAGAAAAAATGCAAAAAGTAAAATAAAAATTTAAAAGACTTGATGAAAACTCCAGAAATTTCTTTGTACACTCATATAACCTAGATGCTAAGTAGACCAATGAAAATATATTAGCAAATTGGAGAACACCTCCACTCTTTAAAAATACATTAGAAAAGTTGCAGTAAAGAGCCTAGAATCAAATCAAGGAAGTTCTATTTTAAAAAGTTAACTTTTTTTCTTAATGAATTTATGATGTATTTAAATCTGAGACTAACATTCACCTCCTTCTGGAGTGTAATGCTGAGTCAGTTGCTTCATTTTAGTAGCTATTGGATTCATCACTGTTAATCTTCCTAACCAGTGCTCTTCTAACCACAAGCAAAACAGTGCTTATTTTACTCCAATGTATTGTAGTTAAAATACTTCCTCCTAAGTTACCCCGTCTATCCACTTTTCACTCCCTTTCATAACTATATGAAATATCTTTTTTCTTTTTCTTTTCTTTCTTTCTCTTCTTTTTTTTTTTTTTTTTACCAGAGCACTACTCAGCTCTGGTTTATGGTGTGGCAGACTGAACCTGGGACTTCAGAACCTCAGGCATGAGAGTCTGTTTGCACAACTATTATGAAATCTACCCCCACTCAATGAAATCATCTTTCATAACTATAATTTACTTCCACACACAGATTACTATATACCTAGTCCTGCTACACACACACATGCTTTTATATTTACAACCATATGCATACAATCATTTATCCATACATGTATTACACACAACACATACATACCTCCCACAAACATGCACATGCATAACTGCATTCAGTACACAATCATATACACATATGTATATACTTATTCATAGTCATATATAATTGCACAGATACATACACATTGTCACAAAGAGTACTAATCATATAATCAAATCAGATAAAAGGACATGCACATATGTAATCACACACAAAGCATATTGAATCTTCCCCAAATTCCTGTGAGTCTGGGTTCTCATTAATATTTTCATTTTTCATATGAGGAAGTGAGGTACAGAGCAAGACGACATTATTACACAGCTTGTAAGTGATGGGCCTCTACTTGAAATGTAACTTATCTAAACCTAGTGGTCACATTCTTAATCAAATTGCTATATGAATTTGATGAAAAAATGTTGTAATTCTAAGAACTTTTTAGTGCAGTGCTGGGGAATGAACCTAGAACCTTCTACATGTGCCATACTGATGATAATCTTTCCTAGCCCAGCTTCTATTATTATTTTTTAATTCCTATATTTTTTTGATTCAGAGAGAGGGAAACAGGGAATGACCCTTGGAGTTCCACCTGTTTGCATCCTTGATGTTGCTCAAATGTTCCCATGTGATGCTAGGGATTGAATTCAGGACCTCATGTTAATATAAGAAGCATGCTAGCATCTTTACCAGCTAAGCCACTTGTGGGGCTTTTGCTTCTAAAAAACTTATTTCCTTGTTACTACTTTGTGTTTAGTCTATATTTGTTGGTTTCCGTATCTTAATTTATTGTTCACTAAAAAATATGACCTCAGTTTTTACAGTTTTTTTTGTAAAACATCTCTCTGTATTAAATATTTTAAAGCACATTTTGACTATTAGAATCAAATAAGTGTATGTTCTCTAAATGTTAGCTATTTTCAAATTAATATTTTACTAAATTCTACATATTAGATTATACCTACATATACCAGTGCTATTGCTTCTTTCATAATATTCCAGATTTATCTTTTTAATTCACAATATTCTTTTCTGGTTCCTCCTTTATCCTTTCCTACTTATTTTATTCAAGCATAAGCAAGAAGAAAAAAGTAAATTCAACTCAGCAAGACTGCTCCATCCTATTTGTATTCTAGGTCTGAATTGACTAATAAGCACTGATTATAGAAAAATATAACCAATAAAAATTCAGAGTCTGGAATAGACGATTTAATACTAGAGTAACATTTTTATTTACTAACATTATCCTAGTAAGTTTCAACTTTTTTATTTTGTAAAAATAAAGTTTTTTACTTTCTGTATCTATTGCTGCATCTATTGAAAACGGCTTTTTTTTTTTTGAACAGTAAATGACACCTCCAATTTGAGCTCCCATCCCTAGAGGAAAAATTCAGTGGATGCTGTGGTATCTTTCTCTCTCCTCACCATCTTATCTGTCAGTCATTCAGTCTGAAAAACTTAGCCCAAGGGCTGTGTGGTGGTACACCTGACTGAGCACACATGTTACAGTGTGCAAGAACAGGGATTCCAGCCCTCAGTCACCGCCTGCAGAGGAGAAACTTTATAAACAGAGAAGCAATTTTCTTTTTATCTCCCTATCTCCTCTCTCCCTCTCAATTTGTGTCTAAATAAATAAATTTTAAAAAATTAAATTAAAAGTTGGCCCACAAATGGTAACAAAAAATGAAGAAGTAAAGGGGGGAGGGAGATAGCACAGTGGATTAAGGGCACATAGTTAGAAGTGCAGGGACTGGCTCAGGGATCCTGGTTTGAGCCCCTGGACCTCCACCTGCAGGGCTGACCCTTCACAAGAGGTGAAGAAGGTCGGCAGGTATCTCTCTCCCTCTCCCACCCTTCCCCCTGCCCCACCACCTCCTTCTCACGTCTTCCCCTAATTTCTTGGTCTCTCTCTGCCCTATTCAATAACAGTGACAACAATAACAACAACAACAACAATGGAAGGAAGATGGCCTCCAGGAACAGTGGATTCATGGTGCAAGCACCGAGCCCCAGAGATAGACCTGGAGGCAAATAAATAAGTAAATAAGTAAGTAAATAAATAAATAAATATTTTCCCCAAAAGTATAATAAACATTATCAAATAATTTCACAAAATTAAAAAAAATTGTAAAGTAACAAGTTTTTCTAAATTTTAACATTTGTAAATTTACCAAGTGTTGAAGTATTATTTAGAAAAGCTGTAGACTTTGTTTTCCAGCAATAAATATCTTAGCTATATCTATAAAGGCATCTCTTTTTTTTTTATTCATTTGGGAAGGAAAACACATATTTCTACTGCTGAGCTACATCTTACAAACTTATAATGAAAATAACTAAAATATTTATACTTTCTTTTTTTTTAAGAATAGACTCTAATATAAAACTTTTTTCTCCCACGGGGTCAGGGAGTAGTGCACCTAGTTAAGTACACACATTATAAGGCACTAGGACACCAGTTAAGTCCTTGGTCTGCACCTGCAGGGGGAAAGCTTCATGGTTGGTAAAGCAGGGCTACAAGTGTCTCTCTGTCTCCCTCCCTGTTTTCTCCTCCCGTCTCAATTTCACTCTGTCTCTACCAATAATAAATTAATAAATAAAAATTATCTAAAAATAAAATAAAATATTTTTCAGTGTTTAATGAATGGAATAACTTGTCTAGGGCTTTCCTGGGTCATGGAAAACAGTTGGATTTCTACATTTTATTCCATCATTTTTTTTTCATTTTTATTTATTTATGTTTCCTTTTGTTGCCCTTCTTGTCTTTTTATTGTTGTTGTTATTGATGTCGTTGTTGTTAGATAGGACAGAGAGAAATGGAGAGAGGAGGGGAATATAGAGATGGGGAGAGAAAGATAGACACCTGCAGACCTGCTTCACCGCCTGTGAAGTGACTCTCCAGCAGGTGGGGAAACTGGGCTGGAACCAGGATCCTTAAGCTGGTCCTTGAGCTTTGCGCCACATGAGCTTAACCCACTGCGCTACCGCCGGACTCCGATTCCATCATTTCTTATGCAAAGAATATACTCTCTATCACTTACCCTTCTACAGCGTTTCAGATTTGTCCTCATGTTATTTCCCAACAATTAACTTGGAAATACTTCCTTAGAAAGCATTCATCTAATTTAGGAAATTTCATTTCCACTGTAGTTGAGGTTACAGACATTTTTTCTCTAATAAAGAAAAGGAAAAACAAAACAGTTTCAGCCCAAAGGTTAATATTGTTACTGAACATCCAAATAGTGGTTAATTCGGTGATAAAATAAGCTGGTGTTTTGATACTGTTTCAAAAATAGAATAATGCTTGAATGTGTGCTGTCACTGAGGTGAGCTTACCAGAAAAGTAAAAAGGCATATGGGAAGGGGATTTTCTTTGTAATGTGGAAACTACATGACATACCTTCTAAAATAGAAATAGTCATTCAAAGAAAACAACAACAATAAAAATATACATCTGCAACCACACACACACACACGCTTTGCATATGTGCTGCTTTGATAACTGGAAGATGAAATAAACAAAACTCTTCATTGGAGTCATCATTTTCAACTTCCTTCTTCATCAGACTTTCAAAGGACTTTCTTTTTAAAATTTGTTGGAAATATAAGATTTATATTAGTCACACAAACTGAGTTTAAATAAAATGTATTTTTGACTATTGCAGAATAGTAAAAAAAATAAAACCTAAATTCTCAAAGTACATTAAATGTATATATCCATAAAGCCTATATATATTGTATATTATGTCTTGGGTTTGTATGATATTCTCATTTTCAGCTTTATCGTAATGGCATTAATTTCTTAAACATTTATCACCTAACAGCTAAAGGCAAACTCTAGAATGGAACTCCGTCATACTGAAACTTGCAGATGTTTCCATTTTTGTGTTAGATGAAAATATTTCAGATACAGTTTATTGTTGACTGTGACTATTCAACAAGAGTTAATATTCATTTCTAAATCCTTTCAACTATATTTACATGTATTTATTTATTTATTTATTTTGATTTTACAAAAGAGAGAGATCAAAGCTCCTTTTAGTTATAACCCTTGGGCCATATGCATGCAAAGTATTCTAGCTACTGGTTCGCTTTTCCAGCCATGCTTCAACTATTTTCAACTAATTTTAACCAGAAAAAAAAAAAGTAGTTATTATGAGCTTGCCAGCTGCAGGGCCATGCACTAACAATGTGACAAAGAAACAGAGAGAGTAAAATAAGTCAAGGATTTAGCTTCCAAAGATTGACACTTAGCTAGTACTCAATCAATTTAATTCTCTTCCTTTATTTTAACTAGCCCAATGCCTGGCATGAAGAGAAATAATACGTAGGTGTAGTTACAGTTATCAATGATATGAGCGTGATCAAGGAATTTAATTTTAGAGAGCTCTATTATTAAGTCTTTGTGTATCTTCAGAATAATGTGAATTGTCATGCTCTTGGATATAAAAGGTTGTAGTTTTTTTTTTTTCAACGTGTGATCTCCCACCCAGAATGTGGTCTCCTTCTCCCCTTTGCTCAAAACAGTAGGTCCTTAACATTCCTCCCTTCACAGGCTTTCCTCCCTGACTGAGGCTTAAGTAGAGTCATTTCCTGTGCTTAAAAGAGATGCGGAGGACAAAATGGCCCTTTAGGTGCTGGTGGTGTTTCTCAAGCTTCAGAGTGCAAACAGACCACAGAGGGAGACTGTTCCAGTGCAGATGTGCAGGGTTGTAGTGGGCCTTGCAAACAAGCTCACAATGCATATCATGCAAGCAAGCAGGTATCATTTACATGAGGCTCTTTTTCACTGAGAAGTCACAGTTGTCATTATTTTGACAAAAGCACTGGAAGCCACACAGCCTCACCCCACTGCTCTGGGGAGGAGGGCTTTCCTCTGAAGCAGAAAACAGTTCTTTTTATCATTATTATTATTTTTAACAAACAATTCTTTAAAAAAATTTTTTTTATTTATAAAAAGGAAACACTGGGGGTGGGGGTCGGGCAGTAGCCTGGGGAGGTTGAGCTCAAGTGGCACTGAGCACAAGGACCCACATAAGGATCCTGGTTCCAGCTCTGGCTCCCCACCTGCAAGGGAGTTGCTTCACAGGTTATGAAGCAAGTCTGCAGGTGTCTTATCTTTCTCTCCACCTCTCTGTCTTCCCCTCCTCTCTCCATTTCTTTCTGTCCTATCCAACAATGACGGCATCAACAACAACAATAAAAAACAAAAAGGGCAACAAAAGGGAAAATAAATAATAAAAAAGAATATTTTAAAAAAACACTGACAAAACCCATAGGATACAAGGGGTACAACTCCACACAATTCCCACCACTAGAACTCCATATTCCATTCCCTCGCTTGATAGCTTTCCTATTCTTTGTCCCTCTGGGAGTACAGAGAACACTTCTAAAGCAAATCACCTGAGACAGAGAGAGCCCTTCAAGCCACCCAGGCAAGAAATATACTTCTGATGCTGAACCAGCAGATCCCTGGCTGAAAACTCTGTAACTGGAAAACAGAAGTCTTTACTACTGGATGGTTTCACTCATGCATGGATGACAGGTAACTAAAGCAAACAAACTTCCAAGAAATAATTAGTAACCAATGAAGTAGCAATGGTAGGGACAGCCCCATTCTTCAAAGGGGCCTGCCCTGCCACTCATGGAACACTAGCTCTGAAATGAAGTTGTAGCTTTTAAAAACAAAAATGTACTTTAAATTCACTATACATAGTTGACTAAAAAGATGTACCCTGTTTGTGCTAAGTTTTCAGTTAACCCTATGATAACATTATTCATATCTATGGAAAATAATGTTTCTAATAAAAAGAATATTACCTGCTCACCCTTATTTGACAGTAAAATAAACCCAAATTTAGAATTATGTCAGTTATTTCAGTAAAAATTATTATTTAAAGGACATACATAGTGAACGGATATGTGTAGGATAACCCAAAATCAAAATAAAATCTTAATTAATATAATAGATATTCATACTTTTAAAACTTTCTTTATTGGGGGATTAATGTTTTATATTCGGCAGTAAATCCAATAGTTTGTATATGCATGGCATTTCTTAGTTTTCCACATAACAATAGAACACCCAATAGGTCCTCTGTCATCTTTTTGGAATTGTACTCTCCTTCTACTCACCCCACAGTTTTTTAATTTAGTGTAATACATCAACTCCAGTTCAGGTTCAACTTGTATTTTCTCTTCTGACCTTTTTTTTCAATTTCTGCCTGAAGAAGTGTGAGATCATTCCATATTCATTCTTCTGTTTCTGACTTATTTCACTTAACATGATTTCTTCAGGCTCCATCCAAGATGGGCTGAAAACTGTGAAGTCACCATTTTTAATAGCTGAGTAGTATTCCATTGTGTATATATACCACAACTTGCTCAACCAATCATTTGTTGTTGGACACCTGTGTTGCTTCCAGGTTTTGGCTATTACAAATTGTGCTGCTAAGAACATAGGTATACACAAATCTTTTTGGATGGGTGTGTTGAGTTCCTTAGGATATATCCCCAGGAGAGGAACTGTAGGATCATAGGGTAGGTCCATTTCTAGAGAGTTCTCCAGATTGTTCTCCACAGAGGACGGACCAATTTACATTCCCACCAGCAGTGGTGACTCTTTGTTTTTCTCTTGCAGCCTTCAGGATCCTTTCTTAATCCTTCTTCCTTTCCATTCTAAATAGGATGTGCCTTGGTGTCTTTAAGTCTGGCTAGAAAAGAGGAGAAGAAAGGCAAAAGGGGGCTCAGAAGGTAGGAACTTCCTTAGCAACTGTTACGAAGGTTTTAACTGGTAGAATTAACAATACCCTGGAGGCAGGGAGGGTCTTGAGGGTAGAAAGAAGATAGATCAAAGGAATGGAATGGGTGGGGATCTTTCAGGCAAAACAATGATTATGTAGATAGGCCATAGCATCAGGAATGCAGGGTGGAGCAAGGGGAGCTGGGTTAATGTTTTAAGGAATGCCAGGCTCCTAGAGGCAGAAAAATGCAGGATGCTTTGTGAGGCTTCTCACAATTTCCCGACAAGGAGTATGGATCAAGGTTGTTTATGGAGAACAGAAAGTTGGAGTTCTGGCTTCTGTAGCAGGGGCATTGACAGGTCAATCCATACCCCCAGCCTGTTTCTATCTTTCCCTAGTGGACCAGAGCACTGGGTCCAGGACACATTGGTGAGATCATCTGCCCAGAGAAGTTGGGGTGTTTTCACAGTAGTATCTGCCGCCTGGTATCTGGAAGGTGGCATGACCTAAGTTGAGACAAGATAGTTAATGAACAGGCACCAGAATTTTAGGTATTTTAGGGTAGAAGAAAGCTAGGGAAACCATTTTAGGCATGTCCCAACTATAATAGTTTTGCTTGAGTTTGGTAACTAACCTGAGGTTGGATAGAATGCTGTCTGAGAGAATGGAGTCAGAATGGAGCACCAGATTTGAAGAGTTGCGAGATTGACTTCTCAGGCTGGTATCTCAAGTTACAGTCCACAGTAGGATTTCAATAGCAGCATAATGTGAGATGGCAGCACCAGTAGCGATTTGGTTAAAGTTGACAGATTTGGTATGGCGGTAAGGAATCATAGAAAAGGAATTTCAAGAAGTATGGGCATAACCTAGAGGCACCAGGACTAGGAGAAATGTAGGTCTTAAAGAGGATGCAAGGGGTTTCTTATAGTCTTAGAGAAAGTTAAAATATCAAGAATTAATTGTTATACCTAGGTTATTTGGGGGACTAAGTATCTGAGTTATTATACTTAATTCACTATGATCTGAACACTTCTAGTGGTATACGAACCTCCTTGTATTTTAAATACAAGGTCAAAAGGTCTTGACCTATCTGTCCTATGGCTGTAATTGATTTAGATGTTTGCAGAGCTTTATTTTCCAACACATTTTTAGAGATCCATAAACAGTTAATCCCCTTATCAGAGAATGATCCTTTTGCAAATATAAGATAAATATTAGCAAAAGCTATTATTCATGTTTAGTGCTATATTTTAGGCAGTTGGGGAACTTGAAATATTAAATCTATCCACCTCCCTCATGTTGTATTCCTATTAATAGGACTAAACAGTACTAAGAGTAGAGTTTCACATCTTCTCCGCCACTGAAAGTCTATACCTCTCCCCTCCCACCTCCCCCCAGGTAAACACAATAGTTTTCCCATTTTAAATATGGGTTGTGTTGTTTAGTTAATGTATGTGTATTCAGTTCTCTAAATTCCACATATGAGTCAGACCATCCTATAGTTTACCTTTACCTACTTGCTTATTTCACTAAGCATAACATTTTCAAGTTTCATCCATTTTATCTCAAAGGATGTAAAATCATCTTTTTTATTGATGAGTAATATTCCATTGAGTATATATCCCATAACTTTTTAACCAATCATCTATGGAGGGACATTTTGATTGCTTCCAAATTTTTGCTATTGTAGATAAGGCGGCTATGAACATGGGGGTGATATTATCGAATTAGTGATATTATCCCTTTTGGATAAATGCCTAGGTGTGGAATTGCTGGGTCGTAAGGTATTTCCATCTGTATTTGCTTAAGGATTCTCCATACTGTTTTCCATAATGGTTGTACCATTTTACATTCCCACCAGCAGTGTATTAGAGTTCCTTTCTCGCCACATCCTTTCCAACATTTATCTTCTCCTGTTTTGTTGATGAAGGCCATTCTTACTGGTGTAAGGTGGTATCTCAGTGTGGTTTTAATTTGCATTTCTCTGGTGATGAGTGAATTAGGGCACTTCTGCATATGACTGTGGGCTATGCGTATCTCTTCAATGGAGAACTATCTATGCATGTCCTCTGCCCATTTTTTTTTATTGGGCTGTTCTTTTTCTTTTTGGTGAGCCGAATTAGTTCTATATAGATGTTTGATATCAAGTGTCTGTCAGAAGTATGATGTGCAAATATGTTCTCCCATTTGCTATGTTTCCTTTTTATCTTTATTGAGTTTTCTTTTAATGTATGGAAGCTTTTTAATTTGATATAGTCCCATTTGTTCAATCTTGCTTTTGTCTCCTTTACCCATAGGGTGAAGTCTCCAAATATCATGAAATACATTTATGATATATTCTTCTATGTATTTTATACTTTCAGGTCTGATATCCATATCTTTGATCTATTTTGAGTTAATTTTGGTGTATGGTGTTAATTGGTAGTCTAGTTTCATTTTTCTACATGTGGCTGTCCAATTCTGCCAACACTATTTGTTAAAGAGACTTTCTTTTCCCAATGGGCAGATTTGGCCCCTTTGTCATATGTAAGGTATCTGTATATGTACGGATTGTGTTCTGGGCTCTATATCCTACTCTATTGGTCCATAAGACCATTTCTGTTCCAGTACCACACTGTTTTGAGTACTACTGCTTTGTAATATAACCTAAAAGCCGGGTATTGTGTTTTTGCTATTCATGGTTTTTTAGAATTCACACAAATTTTTGAATAGTTTGTTCAATCTCTTTGAAATACAGCATTAAGATTGTAATAGGGATTACATTGTATCTATAGATTGCTTTTGGCAAAATTGCCATTTTAATGATATTTATTCTCCCAATCCATGAGCAGAGGATGTTCTTCTATTTCTTTGTGTCATCCTCTATTTCTTTTAACAGTGTCTTATAGTTTTCCTTAAAAAGATCCTTTACATCCTGTGTTAGATTTATTCCTAGATATTTGATCTCCTTGGATTTAACTGTGAATGGTATTGCTTCCTTCAGTTTCATTTCTTCTTACATATCTTTTGTATAAAGAAATACCACGGTTTTATAGGTATTGATTTTGTAGCCTGCTACTTTACTGAATTTATTGATGATTTCCAGTAGTTTCTTGGCAGTTTCTGAGGTCTTCTAGGTATATCAACATATCATCTGCAAATAATCAGAGTTTAACTTCATCCTTTCAATTTGTATTCCTTTGATATCTTTCTCTTGTCTGATTGCTATGGCAAAGATTTCTAGGACTATGTTGAATAAAAATGGTGAGAGTGGGCACCCTTGTCTAGTTCCTAATTTTAGGGGAAAAACTTTCTATTTTTCCCCATTGACTATGACATTAGCCATGGGATTATCATATATTGCTGGGCTAGCTTCGCAGGTGGGAGACAGACAACCAGGGACTCATGGCTGAGTGGTACGCAGTTCAGTCTTTATTCATGTGGAACGCAGCGCAATCTAAGCTATCTCTAATCACAATCTTGTCCTTATATATCCTGGGGCTGCCAGTGCAGATCAGCTTATAGGCTCTCTCCAGAGCCTGTTAGAGACAGAAGTCCTGGTGATGTGCTTCTGATGATTCTGGTGACAGAGCAGCTGTATATATACTCGCCAAGTAGGGTGGAAACAGGATGTGACGTAGAGAGGGTGGAGTAAAAAGAGATTGGTGGAAATCAGGGTATGACAAGGAGAGGGGGCAGAGCAAAAAGAGAGTATGAACCAGCGGGATTAAACCAATGCCCTGGAGGCAGGGCAGTGCTTAGTTAACAGTGGTTTATGTAAATAGAATACAGTGTTAAGCAGGGGGGATTAAACCGATGAAACAGAAGGGGTTTCAGAAGCAGAATTAGAAGCATACCAACAATATATAGCCTTTATTATGTTAAGGAATTTTCCTTCTACTCCTAATTTCTCAAGAGCCTTTATCATAAATGAGTGTTGTACCTTGTCGAATGCTTTTTCTGCATGGATTGATAGAATCATGTGATTTTTATCTTTCCTTTTGTTGATATAGTGGATTACGTTTATTGACTGACTTATATTAAACTATCCCTGTTTCCCAGGGATGAAACCCACTTGATATTGGTGGATTATTCTCTTAATATATTGTTGTATTCTATTAGCCAAGATTTTGTTGAGGATCTTTGCATTGATATTCATCAGGTTTATAGGTCTGTAGTTTTCTTTTTTGGTGGGGTCCTTTCCTGCTTTGGGGATCAGGGTGATGTTAGCCTCATAGAATGTATTTGGGAGTGTTCCCTCTTCTTCTATTTTCTGGAAGAGTTTGAGGAGGATGGGTGTTAGTTCTTTGAATGTTGTGTAAAATTCACTAGTATAGCCACCAGGACCCAGGCTTTTGTTCTTGAGTAGGTTTGTGATTACTGTTTCAATTTCTTTACTAGTGATTGGCCTGTTATAGGAATGTGTCCATTACTTCTAAGTTGTTAAATGTGGTTCCATACAGGTGTCCATAATGTTCTTGCATAATCTTTTGAATCTCTGCCTTATCTGTTGTAATATCTCCTCTTTCATTTTTAAGTGATTTTACCATAATATTCTCTTTTTCTCTTGGTGAGTGTAGCTAGTGGCTTATCTATTTTACTCATTCTTTCAAAGAACCAACTCTTGGCTTCATTAATCTTCCTAATGGTCTGCTTGTTTTCTACTTCATTGATTTATGCTCTGATTTTGACTATTTCCTGTCTCCTTCTGACTGTTGGTTCTTTTTTGTTACTCCACTACTAGTAAATTGAAATGGGTTGTTAGATGGTTTACTAGTGGTTTCTCCTGTTTTTTAATGTGGGTCTGTATTGCTATGAACTTCCCTCTCAGTATTGCTTTTGCTGCATCCCATAGGGTCTGGTAACTGGTTTCTTCATTTACATTGGTATCAAGATAATTCTTAATTTCTTTTTTGATCTTTTCAATGACCCATTTATTATTAAGCTGCATATTGTTTAATTTCCAGGCTTAGGGAATTTTTTTTTCCTTTTTTGGTTGATTTCTAATTTCATGCCTTCATGGTCTGAGAGGATGCATTTTATAATTTTAATATTTACATATATGTTTAGACTATCTTTGTGTCCCAGCATATGGTCAATCCTTGTAAATGTCCCATGTGTACTTGTGAAGAATGTGTATTCATTACTTTGGGGATGGAAAGTTCTGTATATGTCTATTAGGTTCATTTCCTTTATGGTTTAATTTAGGTTCGCTATTTCTCTATTGATTTTTTGTCCAGATGTTCTGTCTCTTGTTGTGAGTGGTGTGTTGAAATCCCCTACTATTATTGTGTTGCTATCAATGTCTCCCTTGAATTCAGTAAGTGTTTGTTTTATATATTTGGGTGCTCCTAAGTTGGGGGCATATATATTAATGATGATTATATCTTCTTGTTGGATTGAACCTTTAACCATTATGTAATGTCCTTCTCTATCTTTGATTACTTTCTTTGCCTGAAAGTCTATTTTATCAGAGACTAGGATAGCTGTCCCTGCCCTTTTTGGTGAGTTATTAGCTTGTAACATCTTGATCCAACCTCTTATAGTCAATTTCCATTTGTATTTTCTTTGGATGTGTGTTTCCTGAAGACATATAATGGATGGATCCTCTTCTTTAATCCATTTAGCTACTCTGAGTCTTTTAACAGGTGAATTTAGGCCATTCACATTTAAGGTGATTATTGATATATGTGGTTTACTTATGTCCATTCTAATTTTGGTTTTAAGTTTATTTTAAATTATTGTGTCTTTGCCCATTTGTTTCTGTCGAAACTATTGTGTGGATGAGTTTCTATAGTGAATTCCTCAATAATTTTTTCTTTTGTCTCTGAAAAATCTCTGTTCCCTGTTTTGTTTTGTGGTTACCCTGTGTATAATAACTAGCATTGTGTATCTAGAAAAGTATTTTTTAAGTTGATCTTGATTAACAAACATTTGATAAGGCTTATTTGTCTTTTAATTCCCTCCCTTATTTGCTTGTTGTTCTTTCCTATTTTATTGTGTTTTTGTTTCTAGTCTACTGCTGTTCACCTCACTGAGAATGTATATTCCTTTGTTTCCTCCTTTACTGTAAGACTCCATTCAGTATTTCTTGTAAGATGGGGTTGATTGTGGCAAATTCCTTCAGTTTTTGAGTACTTTGGAATACCTTTATTTCTCCCTCATACTTGAAGGATAATTTTGCAGGATACAAGATTCATGGCTGAAATTCTCTTTACTGCCTTGAATATCTCATTCCTCTCTTTCCTTGCCTCTAGGGTTTGAAAGGAAAATCTAATGAAAGTATGATATTTCTCCCTTTATATGTAACTTCTTTTCTTTCCCTAGCAGCCTGCAATTTTTTCCCCTTGTCATTGAGTTTTAATAATTTTAAAATAATGTGCCTTGGTGTTAATCTTGGTGATCCTTTGTGAACCTGGGTGATCAATCTGCCTCCAAAATAGGTATATTCTGAGGATTGCCTAGAAATTAACAGTTATTTCAATATTATTTCAACCCCTGAATTGAAGCACAGAGGCTGTTAAAAGCCTCTTTTGTTCTTTTCCTTCCCTGTAGTCTATGGGAGCCTGAGAGCTTTTAAGCTATAAGTAGGCTTCTTATCTTAATCCCTCACTCCCGACTGAGAGATAAAGCAGGGTGGGTGAGAGATAGCACAGTGGTTATGCAAAGAGACTCTCACACCCCAAGGGTCCAAAGCTCCAGACTCAATTCAGCTTCTCTGCCAAGCTGGGTAGCACTTCTGGGCTCTGTGAGTTTCTAAACAAGTCCTGTTTATAGTCTGTAGGTTCTGAGGCAATTATTCACCATGTTCTCATCAGGAGAACAATGTGGAAAGGCTCCCACTATACAACCCCACTGCTAGGCCACTGAGCTGTACCTCTTCTCCTGAGTTTCCTGGTCAGTTCTCTGTCCCAGATATCAGCACAGGGCTTCCCTCTTACTCCTCCAGCCTCTGAGGGCAGTAACGATGGAGACTCACAGTTGCATTTGGTGAGTCTTAGAGGAGATCTCTCCTCCCTTCAGCAGTCTTTTTGTTGGTAAAGCAAACTGGAGGTGGTGCCTCAACTGGTAAACTGTGGGACTGTTACCAGCTGCTCAGTCTCTCCTTAGGCTCCTCCCTGTACATGTGTTTGCATTCACCAGTGGTTTGGTTAGTTCCTGAAGTCGTCCTCCCTTGTTGCAGTCCCAGGTGGTATCTTTTGGTATTCCTAGTTGACCCAGCAGAGGAGAGGAGAGAAAAACAGAAATTCATACTTTTAATAATTTAAGGTAATGCTGAATTAGAGGTCTGTATATGTTTGGTGGTAGACTTTCACACTTCATTATATTTTATAGACCAAGCCTCAATCTGACAGTTTTCTACATGTGAACACTGACAGGATGTCAAAAGTCCACAACGAGAACGCAAGTTTGCTTTTGAAAAGTCTATAACAATTTATTTTCAGGCAGTCTTTTACATTACTATGTTCACCCTAACATTTTAGACTGGGGGGAAAATCCAACTTGTTATTTCAGTGTGTTTTGATTGAAAAATAAAAACCTCTCATTCGTTCAATAAGCAGTAATAAATTCTGCATTATTATCAGAGGCCTTCCAATAATGAGACAAGCCGGTGTTCTAGGAATGTAGGCAATGTATGCTAAGGGGCAATCCATCTGTCACACCAGATTGCTACTCTAAATCTTATTATTAGTCACAAAATATCCTTCTTCAAAAATTTTAGTGGTCTTCCTTTATATACTGAGTAAGTCCAAAGCTGCAGAGAACATAAGGATAAAGTTCAGGAGTACATTTAACAGAGACCTCCCTGACTACCATGGATTTGAATTATTTTATTTTTCACATGTACCATAAAACCAAGAGTTGAAGAAATGGTAAAACAACTCTAACAGGATAGATTATAACATCTGTTCTTCTGATTTACTTATATGAAATTTTTATCCTCACAATTTCTGTGATTATAAGATTACAATTCTGCCTTCATTTCTGGGTCCACAGTACACACAGAGATAGAGGTGCCCTTCCTTCTGCCTTTATTTCCTCTCTACCCAACAACAGTACCCACAACACAGATTCAACTTCAGTTGTGAACTTGCTTCACATTTCTCTGAGAAGTCCTAAGGAAACAACAGAAAATTTTGCTAGGCTTATCTCAATATATCTATCTTCTTACTACTCACTTCAAGATTGTACTCTCCATTCAAAATTTTCTCTTGTGTACAATTTCTCACCCTAGTTCATTTTCTAGAGAATATAATTCCTTGTCTCTATATCCACAAGCAAAGATACTGGCATTTTATCACTATCTTCTTAAAAAAATTTTTTTAAGCTTCATGTGCTGACATAATTTTTACAGTACAATTTCTTCACAGAATAACATATATCATAACTGTTTTCAAAGCCTCTCTTACTGTTTTCTCTTGGAAGTGATTAAAACAAGATTATAATTTATTTTTTAATTTATTTATTTATTGGACAGAGACAGAGAGAAATTGAGAGGGGAAAGGGGAGAAGGAGGAGAGAAACAGAGACACACCTGCAACCCTGCTTCACTACTCATGAATCTTCCCCCCTGCAGGTGGGTCTGGGGGCTTGAACTTAGGTCCTTGTGCACTACAATGTGTGCACTTAGCCAGGTGTGCCATCATCCGGCCCCACAAGATTGTGATTTCTCCCACTTTACTAAAACATATCTTCATAAGTTCACCATCATCTCCACATCATTCAATCCAATGGTCATTTACAGATCTAACATGTAGCATTTATTTGAAATAGTTCATCTCCATCCTCCTTGAAGCTTTCTTCAATGGATATGCAGAATGTTCCCACTTCCTGGTTTTCTTTCTACTGCATAGTCTGCTCCTTCTAAATTTCTTTTGCTAACCCCTTACCCACTTGAACACAGAACTAAACTTGGTATTTCTTCTCTTTGCTTTGTCTACTCTAAGTTCTTTGGCTACTTTCCACAGCCTCAAAGTTTTAAAACCGTGTTCATGCTGGCAAGATCAAAATAAACAGCCCCAATCAAGATTTCTCCTATACTTACATCCAAAAGTCCCTTTGATAACTCAATGTGAATGTTAATAGACCTCAAATTTTACAAATCCCAAACCAAAATCCTTGATTTCTGCTCCACAGAATAAATATAAAAACAAAAAAAAAAAATCCTCTTTATCACAAATCCATTTTATCTAGGTTTTCAGTAGTCATAGCATTGTATTATAAGTCTAGGACAAACTCAAATAGTTTTTAGCAAAACTTGTCTTTCTGATACTTCTTATGCACTCTTTTCAACAAAGTTATTCAAGGATTATGAGTGACTTGAATTAATAAATTAAATCAATATAGAATAAGATATAAAAAGGATTGTAATACGTTATTATGAGAATTTCTAGGCTAACAAATTTGACAGCATAGGTAAAATAATCACATTATTAGAATTATATCACCTCCCAAGAAAGACCTAGGAGGAAAAAGATGGCTTGAAAAATCCAATAATTAGTATAGTTATCAAAGTTATCAAAAGTTTTTGTTCCCTAAGAACAAAAACCCAGTCCTATTGACTTTACTAATGAATGTTATAAAACTTTCAGATAACTGACACCTATCCTACTCAATCTCTTTCAAAAAATGGGAAGGAGAAGGGTACTAGATACTCCCAAGTACCTTCTACAAGGCCAATATTATTCTGATCACCATAGTAAGAAGGTACATTAATAGACCAGTATACCTGATAAACATTGATACAAAAATTCTCAGCAAAATACTAGCAAATAAAATCCAATAACACATTAAAAATAAAATCTATCAAGTCCAAGGAGGATTTATCACAGGAATGTAAGAATGGTTCAACATATATGCAAATCTATCAATGTAATACACCACATCAACAAAACTTGAGGCCCAGGTAATCACATCAATTAGATGCTGAAAAGCATTAGGCAAGAGTCAACAGGCATATACTCAACAGAGTATTATTTAGTAATAAATTAAAAAGATGATATAGAGTCCTTTGGGATAAAGTGGATGGAATTGGAGAGGATTATGCTTCATGAAGCAGGAAAGGAGGTGAAAGACAACTACAGAATGGTTTCACTCATATGTGGAACACAAAGAACTGTGTATACGAATGTGAAAAACAAAATGTCAAAAAACCAAAATGTCAACCCGTATCTAAGACTCAAGGTAAGGATGGGAACACAAACCTTTGGTAATGGGAGTGATGAAAAAAAATAAATTAAAACATAATAATAAATTAACAACCACTTATGATTTTTAAAAATTAATAAATGAAGAATAGATGGAGCATTTAACAGAATAAGGACCATATATGCCAAATGACTAATATCAATCTCATTGATGGAAAACTAAAAACATTTCCTTTTTGATCTGGAGCCAGAAAAGGGTATTTATCCACTCACCACTTCTGTTGAACATAGTCTTAGAAATCCAGAACAATCAGGCAAGAAAAAAGCTATTAAAGGAATCCAAATTTGATGGAAAAAAAGCAATCACTTTTTTCAGATGACATGGTTATATACATAGAAAACCCAGAAGACATCATCTAAAAACTTCTAGGAATGATCACTGAATCCAGTAAGTAGCAGGAAACAAAATTAAAATTCACAATATGCATTATTTCTATACAGATGAGTTAGAGGGAAGGCAAATATCAAAAGCAACCCTGCTTACAATTGTACCAAAAAATATAAAAATACCCCTGAGTAAATATAGAAAAAAAAAGGTGAAAGACTTTTACAACGAAAATCTAAGACATTGCTAAAAGAAATAAAGGAGACAGAAAAAAAAAAAAAGGATAGCTTATTCTCATGTATCAAAAGAATTATTATGGAGGATTCCGGAAGATGGAGGACTGAGAAGCTGCCAGTGGCTTGAGCTCCAACAACATCTACTGGAAACAGTAAGATTTTTTGCCTTTAGCGGGACAGTCAATAAGGGGTCCTAGCTGTGACACCAAGGAGGTGACTACAACTCAATTTGGGTTAGAAAATAGAGTAAAAAGAAAGGAAAAATTTTTTTAAAGTATTATTCCCGAAAAGCACCCCCTCCCTCCCCCCTCCATAACCAGCCCCTGGGGGCCAGAGATCTGCTCCTAGCAGGCTCCCCTGATGAGCTTCTTTACCAAGATTCCTGTCCCACCAGGGGATGTCATTCCAATTCCAATTCTATTCCTTTCTGAAACCCTTGGCCTTTTTTCTTTCTAAGTGGCCAATTCCAGCTACAAATATTCCACCAAGCAGAACCTTACTCAGACAGGGAAAGAGCACCAGAGGTTTTTTGGTTGTTTGTTTGTTTTTTTGTTTGCTTTATTTTCTCAACAATCAGCTGCCTCTGCTCAGGGGGCCTGAGGCAATCTGGAGCCATCCAAGCTGAAGACAGGACAGGTTTTTTTCTCTGTTCGATTTTATTATCAATACTAGATAAACACGTATCCATTTCCCCCTCTCCTTCAGGTTGACCAGAATTAACTCTTAGTGTATTTTCCATTGCTAGGGTACTGGGTATCTTGTCCACTGTTAAAGTAACTTGTTTCACTCCTCCTACCTCCCCTACCTACTCTCCCCCTCCCCCTGCCTAGCTAATTAAATAACAATAAATAAATAAATAACTCTTTCCTTTCACTGCTCTTTTATTACTATTATTTTTCTTATCTTTTTTATTTTAACTCTTTTTTCTTCTTTTTCCCATTCTTGTCATCCTTTCTTCCTTTCTCTTTCAGCTTTCTGAATTCACTGATACACATTTGAGAATTATTTGGGGGAATAAATATGACTCAGAGTGGACTCTCTCTGAGTGTTTCTCTGCTCTACTTCCCTTTCTCCTCTAGCTACCCCAAGAATATACAGTGGATAGTAGATTTGCATAACTATCTATCCTTGCTATTCTTGTCTATTCTTGCTTTCTTGTCTATTCCTGAGGTGGGTTTTTTTTTGTTGTTTTTTTCCGTTTTTTTGTTTGTTTATTTGTTTGTTTTACTTTCTTAGCAACCAGTTGCCTCTGCTCAGGAGGCTTGAGGCAATCTGGAACAGGTTTTTTACCCTGCTCTATTTTATTATTAATATTATATAAAGGTGTATCTCTCCCCCCCCCTCCTTTAGGTTGATCAGAATTAACTCTTAGGGTATCTTCCATTGCTAGGGGACTGGGCATCTTATCCATTGCAAGAGGAACTTGTTTTACTACCTCCTCTACCCACTCTCCCCTTCTCCCTCCAACTAGCTAATTAAATAAATAAAATAAAATAAAAAATAAAGTAAGAAATTAAAAAACTTTCCTTTCACTGCTTTTTTATTACAGCTCCTTTTCTTATCTTTTTTCTTTTCTCTCTCTTGTTTCTCTTTTTTTTATCTTGTCTTCCATTCTTCCTTCCTTCATTGGCTTTCTGAATTCACTGATATTCATTTGTGAATTATTTGGGGGAATAAATCTGACTCAGAGTGGACTCTCTATGTATGTATCTCTGCTCTACTTCCCTTTGTCCTCTTGCTACCCCTAGAATATACAGTGGATAGTAGATTCGCATAATTTTCTACTCTTGCTATCCCTTCTTTCCCTTCTCTTTCTTCATCACTTGGACTTGGTTGCTATTTTTTCACAGATTGGAGACATTGTTTGGCTAACTGGTAGTGATTAAACTACTTCAATCCTTGATTCAGATGCCATTTCAATTTCTGAGGTTGGTGATTGCATTTGTCATAAAGGTATTTAGTACAGTGTTGCTTGTACTCAAAACACAACAACTGAGGAACAACAGAACATAAAAATAAGAAACACAATAATCAAAAAAAAAAAGGATTGATCAAGAGCAAATAAAACTGCTACTCCAATGAATGACTACAAGAGCCCAGAAGAAACTATAAATCAGCCAGAAGTAGCCATAGATAAGAAAAGTATGCAAGCAATAATAAACTTATTAATCACAGAAATGAAAACAACTTTGGAGGAAAGGAATGGCAGTATTAGGGAAACAACAGTCGAGACCCCCAAGGAAAATACTGATTATCTTGAGGCAATTAGAGAACTGAAAGCTGAAATAGCTGAACTGAGGAAAGAAGCTGAGGGAAGGGAAAGCAGAATAACAGAAGCTGAAAACAGAATTAGTCAGACAGAGGATGAGTTAGGGAAAACTAACAAAGAGGCTAAAGAGCTTAAAAAGAGATTGAGAGACACTGAAAACAACAAAAGAGACATATGGAATGATCTCAAAAGAAGTAACATTCCTATAATTGGCATGCCTGAGGAAGAAAGAGAGGAAGGGGAAGGAAACACTCTAGAGGAAATTATGGAAGAAAACTTCCCAGACCTGAATAACAGAAAGGACATTAAGATTCAAGAGGCCCAGAGAGTTCCAAACAGAATCAACCCAGATCTGAAGACACCAGGAAACATCATAATCACAATGAGAAGAAGTAAGGATAAAGAAAGGTTCAGCTGCACTATTCTAGTCTTTAGGTCCGTGATTGTTCAACAATTTGTTTGACTTTGTATGTTAATTCTGTTTTCAGCTACCAGGCTCCAGATGCCAGTAAGATGTTGACCAGACTTCCCTAGACAGACGACCCCATCAATGTGTACTGGAGCCCCGCTTCCTCAGAGCCCCACCCTACTAGGGAAAGAGAAAGGCAGACTGGGAGTATGGATAGACCAGTCAATGCCCAGTTCAACAGGGAAGTAATGACAGAAGCCAGACCTTCCATCCTCTGCAAACCACAATGACCCTGGATCCATACTCCCAGAGAGATAGAGAATGGGAAGGCTATCAGTGGAGGGGATGGGATATGGAGATCAGGTTATGAGAATTGTGCAGAATTGTACCCCTCTTATTCTATGGTTTTGTGAATGTCTCCTTTCTTAAATTAAAAAAAAAAAAGAAAGAAAGAAAAAGAAAGGATCCTAAAGGCTGCAAGAGAAAAACAAAAAGTCACATACAGGGCAAAAACCAAAAGACTATCAGACTTCTCCACTCAAACTCTAAAGGCCAGAAGAAAATGGCAAGATTTCTATTGAGCCCTGAATGAAAAAGGGTTTCAACGAAGGATAATATATCCTTCTAGACTTTCATTCAAACTAGATTAAAGAGCATTAAAATCATCCCAAGTATCTTCTCAACCACAGTGGAGTAAAACTAGCATTTAACAACAAACAGAAACTTATTAACAGCCACAGAATTTGGAAACTAAACAACATACTCCTTAAGAACCACTGGGTCAGAGAGTCACTCAAGCAAGAAATTCAAATTTTCCTCGAAACAGAAGAAAATGAAGACACAAGCTATCAAAATATTTGGGACACAACTAAAGCAGTATTGAGAGGGAAACTCATAGCCATACAATCACATATTAAACAATAAGAAAAAGATCAAATAAATGACCATACTTCACACCTCAAGGACTTAGAGGAAGAGGAACAAAGGAACCATAAAGCAACCAGAAGGACAGACATCACTAAAATTAGAGTAGAAATAAACAACATTGAAAATAAGACAACCATACAAAAGATCAATGAAGCCAAATGTTGGTTCTTTGAAAGATTAAACAAAATTGACAAACCACTAGCCAGACTCACTAAACAAAAAAGGGAGAAGACTCAAATTAATAGAATTGTAAACTATGGAGGAGATATCACAACTGACACCACAGAAATCCAGAGAATCCTGCGAAACTTCTATAAAGAACTATACGCCACCAAGCTAGAAAATCTGGAAGAAATGGAACAATTTCTAGAAACACATGTCCTTCCAAAACTGAACCAAGAAAAACTACAAAACCTAAGCGCACCAATCACCAACAATGAAATTGAAACTGTTATTAAGAACCTCCACAACAACAAAAATCCTGGACCAGATGGCTTCACAAATGAATTCTACAAAACTTTCAGGAAACAGTTAGTACCCATACTTCTAAAGCTTTTCCACAAGATTGAAGAAACAGGAATACTCCCTTCCACCTTCTATGAAGCCAACATCACCCTGATACCAAAAGCTGAGAGGGACAGAACAAAAAAGAAAAACTACAGACCAATATCTCTAATGAACATAGATGCCAAAATATTAAACAAGATCTTGGCCAAAAGGATACAGCAGCAAATCAAAAAAATTGTTCATCACGACCAAGTGGAATTCATCCCAGGAATGCAAGGCTGGTTCAACATCGTAAGTCAATCAATGTCATTCACCACATCAATAAAAGCAAAGCCAAAAACCACATGATTATCTCAATAGATGCAGAGAAAGCCTTTGACAATATCCAACACCCACTCATGCTCAAAACTCTACCAAAAATGGGAATAGATGGGAAATTCCTCAAGATAGTGGAGTCTATATATAGTAGACCTACAGCCAACATCATACTCAATGGACAGAAGCTGAAAGCATTCCCCCTCAGATCAGGGACTAGACAGGGTTGTCCACTGTCACCATTACTCTTCAACATAGTATTGGAAGTTCTTGCCATAGCAATCAGGCAAGAGAAAGAAATCAAAGGAATACAGATTGGAAGGGAAGAAGTCAAGCTCTCACTATTTGCAGATGATATGATAGTATACATAGAAAAACCTAAAGAATTGAGCAGAAAACTACGGCAAGTTATTAGGCAACATTTTAAGGTGTCAGGCTACAAAAATCAATGTACAAAATCAGTGGCATTTCTTTATGCAAACACTAAATCTGAAAAATACATCCAGAAGTCACTCCCATTCACTGTTGCAGCAAAATCAATAAAATACCTAGGAAGACAGTTGACCAAATGTCGTTAAAATTCGGGGGCGCCAGCAGGCCGGACTAGATTCGCGGCGGTGGACAGAGACTCGAGGACACATGGCTGGGCTGAGAAGCTGCAGTTTAATCTTTATTAAGTGTGGGCAAATCACCACACCATGTGCTTCCCCATCATTCTCCTCCAGCAGCTGCTGCTGGGACTCTGGACCTCCTTAGCATAGGGGGAAGGGAGAAAGAGGGGCGCGAAACTAGCAGGACCAAAAAAACACGAAGAATACAAACAACCAAAGAAGTGAAAGACTTGTATACTGAGAACTATGAGTCACTACTCAAGGAAATAGAAACTGATACCAAGAAATGGAAAGACATTCCATGCTCACGGATCGGAAGAATAAATATCATCAAAATGAATATTCTCCCCAGAGCCATATACAAATTTAATGAAATACCCATCAAAGTTCCACCAAGCTTCTTTAAGAGAATAGAACAAACAGGACAATCATTTATCTGGAACCTGAAAACACCTAGTATTGCCAAAGCCATCTTGAGGAAAAGAAACAGAAATGGAGGCATCACACTCCCAGACCTTAAACTATATTATAAAGTCATCATCATCAAAATAGCATGGTACTGGAACAAAGATAGGCACACAGACTAGTGGAACAGAATTGAAAGCCCAGAAAAAATCCCCACACCTATGGATATCTAATCTTTGATAAGAGGCCCCAGAGTATTAAATGAAAGAAGGAGGCTCTCTTCAATAAATGGTGCTGGGAAAACTGGGTTGAAGCATGCAGAAGAATGAAATTGAACCACTTTATCTCGCCAGTAACAAAAATCAAATACAAATGGATCAAAGACCTGGATATTAGACCAGAAACAATCAATTACTTAGAGGAAAACATTGGTAAAACACTTTCCCACCTTTACCTCAAGGACATCTTTGATGAAATAAAACCATTTCCAAGGAAGAATAATGCAAAAACAAACCAATGGGACTACATCAAATTGAAAAGCTTCTGCACATTCAAAGAAACTATTAAACAAACAAAGAGAACCCTCACAGAATAGGAGATCTTCAAATTCCATACATCAGACAAGAAACTAATCACCAAAATATACAAAGAGCTTAGCAAACTTAGCACCAAAAAAGCAAATGACCCCATCCAAAATGGGCAGAGGATAGGAACAAAGCATTCACCTCAGAGGAGATCCAAAAGGCTAACAAACATATGAAAAACTGCTCTAGGTCACTGCTTGTCAGAGAAATGCAAATTACAACACTAAGATACCACCTCACTCCTGTGAGAATGGCATACATCAAAAAGGATAGCAGCAACAAATGCTGGAGAAGATGTGGAGACAGAGGAACTCTTTTGCATTGTTGGTGGGAATGTAAATTGGTCCAGCTTCTCTGGAGAGGAGTCTGGAGAACTTTCACAAGGCTAGACATGGACCTTCCATAAGACCCAGTAATTCCTCTCCTGGGGACATACCCCAAGGACTCCATAACACCCAACCAAAAAGAGGTGCATACTCCTATGTTCATAGCAGCACAATTCATAATAGCCAAAACCTGGAAGCAACCCAGGTGCCCAACAACAGATGAGTGGCTGAGAAAGCTTTGGTATACATACACAATGGAATACTATGCAGCTATCAAGAACAATGAACCCAATGAACTTTCTGACAAAGTTCCAAAACCTAGATATAGACCAGGTTCCGTGAGATAAAGCATATGTTCACACGTATCCGTAAACTACTGCAAAATATATACCTGAAAGCAGAAGCACACTAGAGTTTGCTGTGAGTACCCCCCTAACACGTCCTCTCCACTAGTCCAAGCTTTGGGTCCATGATTGCTCAACAATTTGTTTGGTTTTGTATGTTAACTCTCTTTTCAGTCACCAGGTTCCAGATGTCATCAGGATGCCGGCCAGGCTTCCCTGGACTGAAGACCCCCACCAATGTGTCCTGGAGCTCCGCTTCCCCAGAGACCCATCCTACTAGGGAAAGAGAGAGGCAGACTGGTAGTATGGACCGACCAGTCAACGTCCATGTTCAGCGGGGAAGCAATTACAGAAGCCAGACCTTCCACCTTCTACAACCCACAATGATCCTGGGTCCATGCTCTCAGAGGGATAGAGAATGGGAAAGCTATCAGGGTAGGGGATGGGATATGGAGATTGGGTGGTGGGAATTGTGTGGAGTATCCTATGGTTTTGTTAATTTATCCTTTCTTAAATTAAAAAAATAAAAAAAGAAACAACTAAAAAAAATAGAATTATTACTGTTATAATGGTTATCTTACTGAGAACAATTTATAAATTCAAAGCAATCCTGATCAAAATCCCAATGAAATTCTTCTGGGAAATTGAAAAAATAATATTAAACTCATACAGAACCACAAAAGACCATCAATAGCTAAATCAATTTTGAGAGAGAGTGGGGGTAATGGGGTTCTATCACTCCTTAAGACTCCATCCAAAAAATAAGTAGATGAATAAATAATAGTGGAGGGTATTAAAACAGTTGATAAAAGATCAGATTTAGAAAGTTTTATAAACATGCGATGAAGAGGCTGGGTGGTGGCTAACCCAGCTACATGGACATAGCTTAAGCAAAGGACCCATGCAAAGACCCAAGTTCCAGCCCCTGCTTCCCAGCTCAGGGTGGAGGGGGGGGTGGAGTCTGGTGGAGGGGGGAAGCTTCCCAAATGACTAAGTGGGTCCGCAGGCATTTATATTCTTTTCTCCTTCTTCCTCTCCTCTCTCAATTTCTCCCAGTCCTATCCTATAAAATGGGAAAACTGGCTGCCAAGAGCTGTGGATTTGTAGTGTTAGAACCAAGTCCCAGTGATAACCATGGAGGAGAAACATAAATAAATAAATGTTTTATAACTTTGTAGAAACTGTTTTCCAAATTCTGAAGTCTAAGTGGTCATTCTTTTTTTCTCACTATGACAGCAAGTTTAAAAGAAAAAGGATGGGAGTCGGGCTGTAGCACAGCGGGTTAAGCAGCGCACATGGCGCAAAGCACAAGGGCTAGCTTAAGGATCCCGTTTTGAGCCCCCAGCTCCCCACCTGCAGGGGAGTTGTTTCACAAGCAGTGAAGTAGGTCTGCAGGTGTCTTTCTCTCCCCATCTGTCTTCCCCTCCTCTCTCCATTTCTCTCTGTCCTATCTAGCAACGATGACATCAATAACAACAACAGTAATAACTACAGCAATAAAACAAGGGCAACAAAAGGGAAAATAAATAAAAACATACATAAAAATTTTTAAAAATAAAAAGGTATTAACAAACTTACATCATTCCATTAACATTAATGAATCCAAAGAATTAGATTGAATAATACAGATTTAAACAAATTAATAGTTGACTTCATATGCAGAAATATATTTTGTAACAAAATTTATTGATTGGCCAAAGCAGGTCTCCCAACTTATTCCAAACTTATGACTTCATTATCAATATCCTTTAAACATGATTTTAAAAAAATGGAAAGCTAGAAGGAGGCAGAGAAAAAAGTAATCCACTTTAAATATCAAAATACTAATATTTTATCTTACAAAAGAAAATTTTTAAATATAAGTGTGAGCAAGGAATATAGCATGGTGATAATGAAAAAGACTTTTGGGAAACCTTTTCGAAAAAGGTTCCAAGGTCCCAGATTTAATCCCCAGCATCACAAGAGTTGAGCAGTACTCTGGGGGGGTGGAATTCATTATATATGTATATATATATGTAAATATATTTATATATGGAAAGAAAGAAAAAGAGGGAGAGAGAAAATTAGTGTGAAAACAAAACTTTTTCACAGACTCTTGCTCTTAAATTAAAAAACAACATGTAATATTTTCTTTTAGCATTGAGCAGGTACATCAACATAGTTAAAAATGCAAATAATGCTAATTTATTCTTAATCAATTCTTTTCAGATTTAACACAAACTAAAATAATTATTCTTAATCCCCATACCTACGGATATCTAATCTTTGATAAGGGGGCCCAAAGAATTAAATGGAAGAAGGAGGCTCTCTTCAATAAATGGTGCTGGGAAAACTGGGTTGAAACATGCAGAAGAATGAAATTGAACCACTTTATCTCACCAGAAACAAAAATCAACTCCAAATGGATCAAAGACCTAGATATCAGACCAGAAACAATCAAATACTTAGAGGAAAACATTGGTAAAACACTTTCCCACCTACACCTCAAGGACATCTTTGATGAATCAAACCCAATTGCAAGGAAGACTAAAGCAGAAACAAACCAAAGGGACTACATCAAATTGAAAAGCGTCTGCACATCCAAAGAAACTATTAAACAAACAAAGAGACCCCTCAAAGAATGGGAGATCTTCACATGTCATACATTAGACAAGAAACTAATCACCAAAATATATAAAGAGCTCAGCAAACTTAGCACCAAAAAAGCAAATGACCCCATCCAAAAATGGGCAGAGGATAGGAACAAAACATTCACTACAGAGGAGATCCAAAAGGCTAACAAACATATGAAAAACTGCTCTAGGTCACTGATTATCAGAGAAATGCAAATTAAGACAACACTAAGACACCACCTCACTCCTGTAAGAATGGCATACATCAAAAAGGACAGCAGCAACAAATGCTAGAGAGGCTGTGGGGACAGAGGAACCCTTTTACATTGCTGGTGGGAATGTAAATTGGTCCAGCCTCTGTGGAGAGCAGTCTGGAAAACTCTCAGAAGGCTAGACATGGACCCTCCACATTGATCCAGTAATTCCTCTCCTGGGGTTATACCCCAAGGACTCCAGAACACCCAACCAAAAAGAGGTGTGTACTCCTATGTTCATAGCAGCACAATTCATAATAGCTAAAACCTGGAAGCAACCTAGGTGCCCAACAACAGATGAGTGGCTGAGAAAGCTGTGGTATATATACACAATGGAATACCATGCAGCTATCAAGAACAATGAACCCACCTTCTCTGACCCATCTTGGACAGAGCTAGAAGGTATTATGTTAAGTGAGCTAAGTCAGAAAGATAAAGATGAGTATGGGATGATCCCACTCATCAACAGAAGTTGAGTAAGAAGATCTGAAAGAGAAACTAAAAGCAGGACCTGACCAAATTGTAAGTAGGGCACCAAAGTAATAACCCTGAGGTGAGGGGTAGACATGCAACTTCCTGGGACAGTAGGGTGTGGGAGTGTGTGGGAGGGATGGGTCACAGTCTTTTGGTGGTGGGAATGGTGTTTATGTACACTCCTAGTAAAATGTAGTCATATACATCACTAGTTAATTAATACGAGAGGGGGAAAATTAATTGTATGTCTCGAAGTTTTTCAAAACACAAACTGAATCTTGTCTCAATATATGCAGTGTAATTGATATGCAGATTCTCTCAAAAGCCTAGACCAAGTAGATCAGAAGCAACCAATAGCACAAGATACTGGGTACTGTACAGCAAACCCTAACAAAAGGACTTTTCAAAGTTAACCCAATTACCAAATAATATGATGATAACATTAACTATCGGTTGTCTTTTTGTACCCTAAGACAGCAGGAACCTCACATCTCCACTATAGAGCCTCTACTTCCCCCAGTCCTGGAACCCTTGCATAGGGCCCACTTTCCCGTATGCCTCTCCCAATCCATATCAAATAATATTGCATCTGCCGTTCACAACCTAACCAACACAACGATTGCCACCTCAACATGCTTCACCTCAGACTGTGCCCAGAGACTTCAGGTATGGAATGACAACCCTTCAGCTTCATTATTCGGGTGAGACATTTCCTTTCATAGTATACTCTAATTCCATCTCAGGTGGTTCACTTTCTAACAAAGTCCCCAAACCTAGATATACACCAGTTTCTGTGAGAGAGAGCATATTTTCACACGTATCCGTAAACTACTGCAAAATATATACCTGAAAGCAGAAGCACACTAGAGTTTGCAGTGAGTACCCCCCTAACACTTCCTCTCCACTATTCCAAGCTTTGGGTACATGATTGCTCAGCAATTTGTTTGACTTCGTATGTTAACTCTCTTTTCAGTCACCAGGTTCCAGATGCCACCAGGATGCTGGCCAGGCTTCCCTGGATTGAAGACCCCACCAATACGTCCTGGAGCTCAGCTTCCCCAGAGACCCACCCTACTAGGGAAAGAGAGAGGCAAACTGGGAGTATGGTCCGACCCGTCAATGCCCATGTTCAGCGGGGAAGAAATTACAGAAGCCAGACCTTCTACCTTCTGCAACCCACAATGACCCTGGGTCCATGCTCCCAGAGGGATAGAGAATGGGAAAGCTATCAGGGGAGGGGGTGGGATATGGAGAATGGGTGGTGGGAATTGTGTGGAATTGTACCCCTCCTACCCTATGGTTTTGTTAATTAATACTTTAAGTAAAAAAATATTATTATTCTTTATGGATCCAGTGTGGGATGTATGTTGGGATAATATGAGCTATGAATGGGTTAATATGAATAATGTAAGAAAGATTTCCAGGCTATTTTGATTTTCCCCATTACTTCTCCAAAACATCTACTTTGATAACTCTCATATTGCAAACATCAATGCTCAAAGTACGCTTTGACAGATTTGTAGATATCGTTATCTTTCTATGCTACTCTCATCAACCTAATTCAAAGTACCACAGCCGGGGGCCTGGCAGTAGTGCAGTGAGTTAAGTGCACAGGCGCAAAGTGCAAGGACCTGGGAAAAAAATCCCAGTTCCAGGCCTCATCTCCCCACCAGCGGGGGAGAAGCAGGTCTGCAGGTGTCATTATTTCCGTTTTCCGATCCTCTCTCGATTTCTCTTTGTTCTATCCAACAACAATAATAACTACAACAATAAAACAACAAGGGCAACAAAAGGGAATAGATAAATAAATAAATATTTTTTTAAATGACTCTACTATCCAACAACAATAACAGCAGTAACGATAAACAACAAGGGCAACAAAAGGGAAAAAAATGGCCTCCAGGAGCAGTAGATTCATAGTGCAAGCTCTGAGCCTCAGCAATAACCCTGGAGTTACATTCTCTTTATTTTATATTTGGTTTGTTTTTCTTTATTAGTTTATTGTTTAAAGTATTTTCACCACATAGTGACACAAACAGAAGACCAGAGTAACGCTGGGTGATGGTGGTGGGGATTGAACCTGGAAATTCTGGGTGCCTGAGACATGCAAGTTTGTGTATAACCCTTGTATTTTTTCCCTGACTTATAATTAATTTTTGTGAAAAAGAATCAAAGATAATTGTCAATATGAAAACAGTATGTAAAGCTTATGAAACAATAGTTTATCATAAAGCAAGCCTTCTTGCTTTCACTTGCTCAATGTCAGAGAGCTAATTAAACCTCAAGACTATCATCACTTCTTTATCAACCCAAATTTATTTATAAAAGCATAACCTGAATATAAATAACACCCTCAAATTACCATATTTAACATGATAATATATATATATATTTAGAATACACTTTGTCTTTAATAGAAAATCATTACTGGTTTTTCTGATGCTGACATCTCAAAGCAACTATCTGTTGGTGAATTCATTCTGGGTTTGTTTGGTTTTTTTTGTTTGTTTGTTTTTGCAATACCTTAATAAGTGATTCAAAATTGTAAGTTTTGACCTGACCCTCCGCCCCCCCCCACCCCCAGTATTTTCAGTGATACATTCAAGTTAAGACAAGTGAGGACAGGTAGTGGTGCAGCAAGTAGAGTGCACATTATAATGCACAGGACCTGGGTTCAAATCCCTGGTTCCTACTGCATAGTGGAAGCTTCACTGGCAGTTTTCATTGAAGGTGTCTTCTTTTCTCCCTCTCATCTTCTGTTGTTAAAATTCGTAAGCTCTTGCTGGGTGGGTTGGCTTCACGGGCGGGTAACAGAGACGCGGAGACAATGGCTGGGCAGGGAAGCTGTATTTCTTTATTCAGGAACAACGATTCATAAACTAAGACAAACTAATCACCAAACAGAACTCGGCTGTCTCTTTGAGGCGGCACAAGCACTCTCTCTCACTCTGGAACTCAGGAACCCTCCGAACTCTGGAACTCTCTAACTCTGTCACTCTCGAACTCTGGCAGGTTTCCCTCGGGGCGGGGCCAAATGGCCGCAAAATTAACTGGACTGATGCAATTCTCTTGGCGGGGGAGGGCTAGAACAAACCAATGTAAAGCATACGACAATCTTCCCCTTCCATTTCAATGTCTCCTGTCTCTACATAAAATAAATAAAATACTTAAAAGACTTTAAGTAAACAAATAAATAAATATAAAGACAAACAATTCATATAGACTTGAATTTTTTACCTGCATAAACATCAAAAATACAAATCCAATGCAACATGGATGCCAGCTCTGAGATGAGTGAGTCTACCTTTATTTTTTATTTTGGTTTAAACTAGTGTGTTGTCAAAATTAAAAATAGAACTTGTTAAAACACATGGAACTGAACCTCAACCAAGTTTCTGTTTAAGTGGATCAGAGGTAAGACTCAAAAATTTGCCTTCTAACAAGTTTTCAGGTGAAGCTACTTCCGGTTGTGGGAAAACACTTTAAAAATCACTGACTTGGTTACAGGGAAACTTCTGCCCCTAGCCATGTTTCATAAGAAAAGTTCACAACAATAACCAAAAATCACAGTCTGAGAGTGAATTTTCACCCATTTATCAATCTTTCAGTAGCCTTGCTGGAAAGATATTAAAAAATATTCTCTGCAGTCATGAACATAGACATATCAAGGCACATAATATTTCAATAAAAGAGGAATCAATGTGTGCACAACATTTTGGTTAAAGGTTAACAACCAGAGGACAGCTATTATCACCTTTGCAATAAAGAAATCTAAGTGCTAATAGCTTCAGGGACTTACCCAAGGTCATTTAAAAATTTCAAGTGGTGTTTAATAGAGAATCTGATCAGCATTCCTTGTTCTTACTTGTAATCACAGTGTAGTGCTGCCTGCTCTGCCTTTGAATCACACACACACGCACACACATATAATTTTTTATTTATAAAAAGGAAACACTGACTAAACCATAGGATAAGAGGGGTACAACTCCACACAATTCCCACCACCAGAACTCTGTATCCCATCCCCTCCCCTAATAGCTTTCTTATTCTTTAACCCGCTGGCAGTATGGACACAAGGTCATTGTGGGATACAGAAGGTGGAAGGTCTGGCTTCTGGAATTGCTTCCCCGCTGAACATGGGCGTTGGCAGGTGGATCCATGTATATTTTAACAGAGCACTGGTAAGCATTGGCTTATGGCAATACTGATAACTAAAACTGGGGTTTCAGAGACTTGGTCACAAAAGTCTTTCACAAAATCATTATGCTAACTCCTCAACCCACAATTTGATTTTTTTATTCATTATTTTATATTGGTTTACAATATTACAGGGGTAAAATTCCATACTGTTCCTACCACTAGTGTTCTGTGTCCTCACCCCTCACCTTTGGAAATTGCAGTGATTCTCTGAAGGTCACAGATATGGGTTGACTGTTATTTTTATAATTATCTGTGTATATATTTGCCCATTTTTTTCTCTGGTCATATCTTCTCTTCCTTTCTAAGTCACACCTACACCTATTACTACTTCTAAGTGTTTTTCTTTTTTTTTTTTCCCTTCTCTCTCTAGTTCCTTATGAAATTGGGTTTCAGAGCCCTCTAGTCATCTTCCTCTATAATTTCATCCCCTCTGGGAGTATGGACCAAAATTCTTTATGGAGTGCACAAGGTGGAAAGTCTGGATTCTGTAATTGTTTCTCTACTGGACATGGGTATTGGTAGGTATATCTATACCCTCAGCCTGTTTCTATATTTTTCTAGTGGTGTAGGGCTCTGGAAAGGTAAAATTGTCAACCCAGGGAGTTCAGGATGGAAGCATAGTAGCATCGGCAACTTGGTAGCTAAAGGGTGGTAAGATATAAATTAGGACAAAATGTTTGATAAACAGGAACCAAAAAGTAGGACTAGAGCAGGTGAGAATAGGGATTCTCAGGTGTTAAGTTAGGAAGTCTGTTTTAGGTATGTTTCTAGGGGCTCATGATTTTTGTAGTTTTTGCTTGAGCTTGATAACATGGAAGTGGACTAAAAATATCATCTAAGAAGATATAGACAGAGTTGAGAATAGAACTGTAAAGTTCCATTATGGCAGAGAGTAGCTCCCAAACTTGAAGAAAATATATAAATACAATTAACTATTTACCACTTTAATCTAACCCAGTGTCCTTGTATATTCATACTTAGCACAGGAGTCTATATAACCTCCAAGTTCCTGTCAGTCTGAGCTTACAGTCCACGGTCACAACTGGGAACATTCTAGGCTGCATTAATTTCAGGACCGATCTTCCTGGAGTGGCATAGTAAAATGACCCAGCCTCTCTTCATAGTGTGGGGTAGTCCCTACCGTTGCTACCTTATCATGAGGGCATGGTTCTTCAGAGGTATTCTAAAGGGCTTATGATGATGTTCCTGATGAAAGCAATCAGTGATGGTAAAGAGGGATCTACTCCGAGGTCTTGGGCCATTGTATTTATGGGGAACTCCTAGGATTCCCTGACTTGGGCCCCAGGTAATGAGGTAGGCTGGTAGTGACCAAAAAGGTCACCCTTAAGTGAGCCAGTCTTTTGCCCTTATTTAGCTCTTGTCATCCCTTCTTCATCTGATGAGCTTGGATTTTCTCCCAGCTGTTAAAACATTCAGTGACTTTTATTGTATCTAAACCAGTATTAGGTCTGTGGGGTCTGGCCTCAAGTTGGGGAGGAAATAGACCTAGAATATTTTAGTGGGGTCTAAGTAAACATTGGGTTTTACTGTATCTACTTGTTTGATGATTCTAATAAAGGCCCTAGGGACAATAATTCTCCTTTTGTTGAGATATATATATATCCCATATATCTCTTGGCCAAATGTATATAGTGTTTATGTTTCTTCTAAACATTATCAAGGGGTGAGAATAATGCTGATGCTATCAGAAAAAACAGAACTAGGAAATATATATTATTTAATTTATTTTGTGTAATGAATTAAGTAGATAGAGTGTTTGAGAAAAGTAAAGTATAGGATATCACAGGAAGGTGTCTATGCCTAAGTAATAAATATTTCATTGGAAAATGTATGGTGCCCTCTTTAGGCCATTATACTAGATTGTTGAGCTCATTAAGTCTAACCATAGGGGAATAATAAGCATTTTTACTCTGAGGGACATAGTTGCTCTTAACTAACAAATACAAGTATACATATGTCTAGACCCCTAGGCCTTACCCTATATGTATGATCTGTAACTTTGCTAGAGAGTGTGCTATCTGAAATGGACTGGGTAGTCCCATATGTTAGGAAAGGTCTTACCAGATTATTGGAACTGAATGGGTGACATCTCAGGCTTGGCATCTCTAGATACAGTCCAAAGCAATGTTCTTATAGCTACTCAGCTGCCATTGGTTTTCTGAGTTGCCTTCAAGTTGGAGCTACTAAAAAGTTTGTTGCTATACTTAAATCTCTTTGAATAGCTATGCTTTCCTTTGGGTTGACCCCTAAGTCCCTAAGGAAGGACTGCCTAGTCACAGGGAAGATCCATTTCTAATGCTATTAGTTATCTCCAGACTTTTTCCACAGGGATTGAACCAATTTACATCCCCACCAACATTGTTGGAGGATTCCTTTCTCACCACATCCTTGCCAACATTTGTTGTTTATTTTTGCTGTATGACATTCTTAGAGGTGTGAATAAGTGTCTCATCTGTATTTGCATTTCTCTGATAATCAGAAAATATGAGCATTTTTTATATCCCTCTTGGCCCTCTGGATCTCTTTTTTTGGTGAAGATTCTGTCCATATCCTCCTCACATTTTGCAATGCGGTTGCTTGGTTTTTGTTGTTGTTGCTGTTGCTACTGAGTTTTGTGATTTCTTCAGATGTTCTGGTTATTAATCTTCTAGCTGATTTATGGCATGTAAACATCTTTTCCCATTCATTTTTTTTCTCCCTACTAAACAGGAGAAGTCATTATTTTTGTTTGTTAACATATGGATATTTGTTTTCTAGTAAAGCATCAAAATCTATTTTAAAGTATTGTTTTCCTTTCTCATTCTTAGTTGCTTCCTCTCACAAAGTCACATGCTTTCTGCCTTCTTATACCCATCATCTTCAAAATAATTACATGGAAAACTTTAAATAGAAATTACAGTAAAGGGGTAATCATAACTCCAGAAAAAATCTAGTGACTTAGGTAAACTTCTGTAAGAGATGCTTACTGGGAGTCAAACAGCTCATATATTTATTAAGAAAGTTACATCATAATTATATAAATATACGACATTGTTCAAAAACAATATATTTCAAATGTTTCATAAGAAATACTGTTTTGGCAGTAGGGCTGTAGCGCAGCGGGTTAAGCGCAGGTGACGCAAAGCACAAGGACCAGCATAAGGATCCCGGTTCGAACCCTGGCTCCCCACCTGCAGGGGAGTCACTTCACAGGCGGTGAAGCAGGTCTGCAGGTGTCTATCTTTCTCTCCTCCTCTCTGTCTTCCCCTCCTCTCTCCATTTCTCTCTGTTCTATCCAACAATTACAACAACAAAAATAATAACTACAACAATAAAACAACAAGGGCAACAAAAGGGAATAAATAAAATAAATATTTTAAAAAAAGAAATACTGTTTTATCACTTGAACAGATAAATGAGTATTTTTCAAAGCACTTTGTCTATTTGTGAATTCTAATGTTAGAAATAGTGACTCACATGAGTCACTATTTGATATAAAAATACTTCTTATAATTTAAATATTAGTTACAGATATTTATTATGATATTAAATATGCAAAATAGATTATTTCAAATTATTCACCAACCTCACTGATCTGAACTATGCCAATGCCTGTTGATTAATATCATTACACTACGGAAAGCAACCACTTGCTTAGAGAATTCAGCCTACAACAAATTATTAGTAGGGGCAAAAATTAAGATGCTTCATTTCAGGAATATGTCTATCTACTTAGCATTTGATTCACTATGGTTAGCAATTTTACTTTAATGTAGAATTTAGACTGCTACAAATTTAAGTGTTCTTGAGGAAAGCTACACTTATTTAATTGTTATCTTGAATGGTCACTTACAAGTCAGACACAGTGGCAACTTGAAGGTCACTTTGGTGGCTGTCACCCCTCTGCAAAAATGAGGGAGGGGTAATTTAAGAAAACGATTTACAAGAAAAATGCATCATTCTTAGTGCATTAAGATCAAGATATAGTATTGATTTATAGGTGAATGATGGGTAGTCCATAAATTATTTACATAATCATCTTGGATTTTCTCTATTCTTTTTATAGAACTCAGATTTAGCAATTATCCCTCCATGCTAGGGTGGAAGACAAGCTTTGGCAGTTTTTCCAGTCTTCTCTGAATAAAACAGAAATGACAGGCAAGTTTGTCTCTCTCCTTCACAATTTCTCCAGGCCAGTCATATGACAGAATCATATTCTCTCTGGCTGATAAAAGGCAAAGAGGGATTCTGCAGTTTAGTGTATATTTGAAATGTTCTAATGCTTCAAGTTCAATACAAAACATCTCCCTCCTTCAAAAACTAATTACTTTGAAGTACATGTGTATTTACAGAAAAGAGGTACTATTCTGAATGATGAAATACAAAACTAATAAAATATCAGGGTTTTATAAAATTGTTTAATAGCAAATCACATACATGTAATGTAAATTAAAACTCTAAGTATAACCAGGATATTTTCACTAAAATGTTTAAAAAACTAAAAGAAAATATAAAAATATACATATGATTGTCCTTTATTATAGATTATAGTAAAAAATATAATTTGTTGATCTTTATGCCATAGTCATTTTAATTTTTAAGCTCTAAGCACTTTAAAAGTAACATGATCACTTCACAGGTGGTAAAGTAGGTCTGCAGGTGTTTATCTCTCTCTCCCTCTCCCATCTCAATTTCTCTCTGTCCTAGCCAATAAAATAGAAATAAATGGCCACCAGGAGCAGTGGATTTATAGTGTCAGCACTGAGCCCCAGCGATAACCCTGGAGGCAAAAATAAATAATTAAAAAGTAACATGACAGGTGAGGGCAGATAGCATAATGGTTATGCAAAGAGATTCTCATGCTTGACCCTCCAAAATCCCGGGTTCAGTCCCATACATCACCATAAGCCAGAGCTGATCAGTGCTCTGGTAAAATAAATAAATAAATGTTCAAAAAAAAAAAAGTAAATATCCCTAAAAGTAATATGACAGAAGAAATGACATTTGGAGGAACCAGTGTATGATGTACGGGACAAAATCTTTACCTTTCTGTATGCATGTATAATTTGGGTTATTTTAGAGGGTAGCAGAAGTTCTGGATGAATTAGAGATCTAAGACTGGTTGAAAAATGAACAAAGAAATTTAAGGTAGATCTTATCAAAGGGTAACACTAATGCTGATGCTTTGTCAAAAGAGAAAAAAAGATGGAAGAATATATCTCACTTCCTTTTGTATAGTTAATTGAGTATATAGCGTAATTAAGGGAAGTAAAATAAGGGGTAGGAGAGGATGGTGTCTAGGCCTAAGTAATAAATATATAATTAGAGAATTTATGATACCTTTCTGTAAGCCATTCTACTAGAATGCCTAGCTTACTAGACCTAAGTTTAATTATGGATGGCTATTATATACATTTACTTTAGAAGAAATGCTATACAACTGGCCAAGAGTTAGACTAGCAAAACCTATAACCAAGTAAAGGACTGTTATTGTCTCTATGACAATCTTTGTTAGAATCATCAAACAAGTAAATGCAGCAAAACTCAAGTATAACTAAAACCCCACTAAAAACCTAGGTCTATTTCTTCCCTCATTTGAGGCTAGATCCCATAAGCCTAGTACTGGTTTGGATACAACAGATGACACTCAACACTTTAACTGCTGGGCGAAAGTCTAAGCTCCTCAGATAAAGAAGGGACTATAAAATCTGAATAAGGGCAACACACTGGCTCACTTAACAATCGCCATTTGTCCACTATGAAGCCGCACATCACCTGAGGTCCTAGAAAGAGAATCCTTGGATTTCCCCATAGATACAATGGGCCTAGACCTCTAATAGATCCCTTTCTCTACCATCACTAGTCACATCCATTAGGAACATTTCAGCTATGAACTTACAAATGCTACTATGATTTCATCGTCAACTCCCTGGGCAGATCATCTCACCAATGAACCTCACCTCGCCAAATCCCTATTCCACTAGGGAAAGATAGAAACAGGCTGAGGGTATGGATCAACCTGCCAGCACACATGTCTAATGGAAAAGCAATTACAGAAGCTGGAACGCTCACATTCTGCACACCATAAAGAATTTTGTTCCATACTACCCAAAAGGGTAAATGATAAGGGAAGTAAAATAGAGAGAGGGCTTTGTATCAGAACCTAAAGCATTTCTCTCCAGGACTCTTGTTTTTATACTATCAATGAAAGGGAAGTAAATCTGAAAAACACCAGAGAGAGAAGAGGAAAAAGGAAAGACACTTAAAAGTATTAATAGGTGTAGGGGTGAACTAGAAAAGAAGTAGAACAATTAAAATATAGATAGATAGATAGATAGATAGATAGAGAGAGAGAGAGATAGTTATAGAATAAACCCATTATTGGTTTCTTTAGGATAACTACTACAATTTCCAGTGGAGGGGATAGGACATAGAACTCTGGTGGTGGGAACTGTATAGAATTATACCCCTATTATATTACAGTTTTGTAAACCAATATTAAATCACTAATTTTACCATTTTTTTATTGTAAATTTATTTTTTTTAGTTTTTGCACTTACTGAGTCACTGCAAACCACTGTGCACTTTTACTTTAAAGTTCTCTCCTAACATGTATACATGTGCACATATTATGCCCAGAATTTTAAAAGTTTATAATTGACATAATTCAAATGAAATTTTTCTAAAAAATGGCCTAAATGGAACTGTGTCCCAATATCTCTTTTACCGGGTGAATTGACATTAACAAAATAAATAACAAATTATAGACTAAAAAATGCGTACATGGAGATAACTATGAAGACATCTATTAAATGTCTATAGGTTTTCAGAATTCATAAACCAATTCATATTTAAAAGCAACCCAGAAACCAAAATTAAAATGTGTACTAAATTAAATCATTAAAAAGTTTGATTCTTTTTTTTATCGGGGGATGAGTTGTTTACAGTATATAGAGTTGTTGGTACATGTATAAAATTTGTTTTCTATTTATATAATAAGCGAAGAAAGTAAATTTAGCAATGTATGTCTTGGGGAGTCTGGCAACAGGCAGCGGGTTAAGCGCACATGGCGTAAAGCGCAGGGACCAACATAAGAATCCCAGTTCGAGCCCCGGCTCCCCACCCACAGGAGAGGTCGCTTCATAAGTGGTGAAGCAGGTCTGCAGGTATCTATCTTTCTTCCTCCTCTATGTCTTTCCCTCCTCTCTCCATTTCTCTCTGTCCTATCCAATAACGACTTTGATAACAATAATAACAACCACAATAAGATTAAAAAAATAAAAGGGCAACAAAAGGGGTAAAAAATAGCCCCTGGGAGCAGAGGATTCGTGTTGCAGACATCAAGCCCCAGAAATAACCCTGGAGGCAAAAAAAAAAATCTATGTATTGGGGACAGGTGGTGGTGCACCTGGTTGAGCAGCGCACATATTTCAATGAGCAAGAACCAGGCTTTGAACCCCTGGTTCACACCTGCAGCGGGAAAGCTTTGCGAGTGCTGAAGCAATGTTGCAGGTGTCTCTCTGTTTCTCTCTCCCTCTCTATCACCCCTTCCCCTCTCGATTTCTGTCTCTATCCAGTAAATAAATACATATTTTAAAATATATATATGTCTTTGAGCTTTCAGAGTCACAATACAAAGCATAGTCTGAAAGATAGCAGGTTCTAATAACTATGCCAAAGATAAATGATCTTAAATGTAAACATATCTATACACTTCTTTATCCAAGGAAACTAGAGCAAGGTATAATTCTTCAGAAAGGAAACTAATTTCCACTTTCAACCCTCATTCATTTTGGTGACAATATCTTAAATAATGAGGACTTGAGTTTAATTAAAGTCATAACTCTGATATATCTGCTACTTGCCTGAAAATCTCTTGAAGGTAAGAACTCTGTCAGTCTAAATTACCACTCCATCTGTAACCACAAGAGTTAAGCCCAATAAATATTTTATAAGTAAATATAGACACTACAATTAAACTCACATTTACTATATATTCCCTTAAAATGGTTATTGGTGATACAAGACTAGATTATGGATCATAGTTGAATATGTTTTGGCCTCAGTTTCCATATCTCCATTTGAAAAAGAAAACTTGCACTGAATAATTTCCAATATTTTTCCCACACTAATTTTTTTATTTTTATTTATAAAATGGAAATATTGACAAGACCATAGGATAAAAAGGGTCAAATTACACACAATTCCCACCACCAGAACTCCGTATCCAATCACTTCCCTTGATAGCTTTCCTTTCTTTTTAATTTTCTGTTTTCGTTGCCCTTGTTGTTTTAACATTGTTAAATTGGTTATTGAAGTCGTTGTTGTTGGATAGAACAGAGAGAAATGGAGAGAGGAGGGGAAGACAGAGAGGGGGAGAGAAAGACAGACACCTGCAGACCTGCTTCATTGCTTATGAAGCTACTCCCCTGCAGGTGGGGGGCCGGGGCTCGAACCGGGAACCTTACCGCAGTCCTTGCAAAGCGCCACGTGTGCTTAACCCGCTGTGCTACCGCCTGACTCCCAGCTTTCCTGTTCTTTATCCCTCTGGGTGTATGGACCCAGTGTCATTATGGGGTGCAGAATGTGGGAGGTCTGGTTTCTGTCATGGCTTCCCCACTGAACATGGGCATTGGCAGGTTAATCCATACTCACAGCCTGTCTCTCTCTCTTTCCCTAGCAGGGTAGGGATTGGGGAAGGTGGGGCTCTAGGACACATTGGTGGGGTTGTCTGCTCAGCGAAGTCAGGTTGGCACCATGATAGCATCTGGAACCTGGTGACTGAAAAAGAGTTAACATATAAGCAGAACAAATTGTTTACTAACCATGAACCTAAAGACAAGAATATTACAGATGAAGATTTGGGGTCTCCATTTTGGAAAAAGCTAGTAGGTCTATTTTAGGTATATTCCAAGGGGGCCCATGACCCTACTAGTTTTTGCCTGAGTCTGACATCTAATAAGCAGTTGACGTAAGTTATTGTCTGGGGAGATGATTTTATAGTTGGAAAAAGGACTAGAAACCTGGATCAGGGAAGAGAGTATCTCCCAAACATGGAGAAAGTAAATAAATATTGTTAACTGTAAACCCCCTCAATCTGATCTGGGGCCCATAGTCAGCACAGGAGCCTATGTAACCTCTGCATCCCTTTAGGTCTGAGCTCACATTCTGTGGTCACAGCTAGGGACATTCCAGGATGCACTAATTTCAGGATCCATCTTCTTCAGGTAGTAGAGTATGTGTCCAACCTCTCTTCAGAGAATGGAACATTCCCTACCCTTGTTGATTTACATTGAGTGCCAGATCCTATAGGGGCCCACCGAGGGGTCCATTATGTTGTTCCTGATGGAGATGACTAGTGACAGTGGTGAGAGGGATCTGTTAGAGGTCTGGGTCAATCATGTCTGCCCACACTAAATTTTTATGATTCTACTACTCTAGATACTAATTATCTTCAAAAATAGTCAATGCTACATTACTACATTACTACTAGATTTAAATCATTTTTATTAATGGTAAGAAACAGTAGTAATGCAGGGAAGTGGACTAAAAACTTGAAAAAAGGGGTCCTGCTATTATGAACTTTACATGAGAGAAAACCAAACAATAATTTGAAAAGGGAAAATTTAGTATAGCTTATCATATTAATTAGAATGAGGGATTGGAATAACAAGTACTGACTAGTAAAAAAGCAAAGAGAAATGGTCTAGGAGGTGGCACAGTGGCTAAGGCACTGGACTCTCAAGCTTGAGATCCTGAGTTCAATCCCCAGAAGAACATGTACCAGAGTGCTGTCTGGTTCTTTCTCTCTCTCTCTCTTATCTTTCTCATTAATAAATAAATAAAATCTTTTTTAAAAAAAAAGCAAAGAGAACTTTAAAATTATAAAAGCAAATATTAAGAGCAGCCATCACTCCGCCATTACCTTCAGAGACACAGGCATGACCTATTGAAGAGCACAGTTGGCCATTATGGTGCCTAGTTGACAGAACTTGCTAGAAGTCTATGCTATAAAGTCCCAGTGAAATCTGTTCACAGGAGGATGCTTCTCACTACAAAAACATCGGAGTTAAAACTAATGGATGTTATGAAGTACTGTTGGCTACCATGTGTTATGAGAACTGGATGCAAGAGGCTCTTCACAGGTGCTAGACAACTGGTTCCACACTGCAGTGGTACTAAAAACCAAGCAATGCGACTACCATGCTGCAGAACCCTGACCCACAGGCACCCCAAAATCAGCAAAGAAAACCCTTTGTTCTTGCATTATCTCATCAGTCTATACTAACAAAACCTAACGTAGAGCCGGGTGGCAAAGGACCCAAGCCCATTTTCAAGCAGTAGGCAAAAAGAGTGAATTTTTTTTTTCAGAAGTAGGCAATAAACAAGTAAAAACCCAAACCTTGCCTTTGCCTTGCACCTTTCACTTGCTCCCTGTTGCACACGTCTAATTCATACTCAAAAACAAAAAAATAACTTTATGTCATTGGATAGCAATGAAAGTTTACCCCTCTCATGTGAGGTTTTATTTTTCCATCAGATAAAAATTTTTCCAAAAAACATATGGTATTTATTACTGGTTATTTTAGTAGCTCCTTAAATTTAGTAATAGTTCAACTGAATTTTTTGCCTACAGACTAAATTATAAATTTGAATTTCCATTGCTCTTACATCACATATAGAAAAGAAGTGAAGAAATCAAGTATCTGTGACCTGCCAATGCCCATGTCCAGTGGAGAAGCAATTACAAAAGCCAGAACTCCCACCTTCTGCACCCCTAAAAGAACTATGGTCCATACCCCCAAGAGAGGAGGGAAAATGTTTAGGGGAAAAGATAACCAAAGGGTTCTAAACTCCAGTGAGCTCCATTAAGACTCAGAGAGAGAAGAGGAAAAGGGGAAGGACGTTTGGAAGTAGCAATTGTTCTAGGTATGACTTAGAAAGAAAAGACAGAGGGAGTCGGGTGGTAGCGCAGCGGGTTAAGCACAGGTGGCGCTAAGCACAAGGACCAGCGGAAGGATCCCGGTTCCAGCCCCTGGCTCCCCACCTGCAGGGGAGTTACTTCACAGGCGGTGAAGCAGGTCTGCAGGTGTCTGTCTTTCTCTCCCCCTCTCTGTCTTCCCCTCCTCTCTCCATTTCTCTCTGTCCTATCCAACAACAATGACATCAATAATAACTACAACAATAAAAAAAAAAACAAGGGCAACAAAAAGAATAAATAAATAAATAATTTCTTTAAAAAAAAGAAAGAAAAGACAGGAACATAGAAAAAAATGGGCAAATATATACAAATACATATAGTTACAGATATAGTAGTTAACTCTGGTGTGGGAGTTGGGGGGAGAGTACAGGTCCTGGAAAAGGATGACAGAGGACCTAGTGTGGGTTGTACTGTTATGTGGAAAACTGAGAAATGTTATGCATGTACAAACTATTGTATTTGCCATCAACTGTAAAACATTAATCGCCCAATAAAGAAATTTTAAAAAAATAGTAGTCAACCCAGATCTGAGAACATGGGAGAATGATTGCAATTTCCAATAGAGGGAATGGGGTCACAGAACTCCGATGGTGGGCACAGTGTGGAACTAAGCTCCCATATAATTACTTTATAATTATGTAAATTAATATTAAATCACTAATATTTAAAAAATGAAATTAAGGACCTAGTATCAGGTGAAATATACATACACAGCAATGAAATAAAGTTATTCAAAATATACATTTCAGGAATAAGGAGGAGGCAGACCAAGTTGAGCGCACAACTTATCACGCACAAGGACTGGGGTTCAAATACCCCGGTCCCCACCTGCAAGAGGGATGCTTTCCAAGCTAGGAAACTGATATATATCACTTTCCTTCTCTTTTCTCCCTTCCCTCTCAATTTTTCTCTATTTTACTAAAACTAAAATTTAAATTTAAAAACTGATAGGGGAAGAGGAAAAATGGCTTCTGGGAACAGTACATTCACCGTGCAGGTACCAGGCCCCAGTGAAACCCTTGAGCCCCAATATTTAAAAAAATAATAAATAAAACAACTTTCACATTCCTCACTTCTGTAACTAGTTACAGGGTTTTAAAATAACTAGGTTCTCTTATCACATGTTAGTTATGTGAGATAACTCATAGGTGAAGACTTATCTCAAATGCTGTTCTAGATATCTGGCAGTGATTTTTTTTCTGCCTTATCATGTATGTGGCACAGGTTTCAGCCCCAATACAGCAATGGATTGTATACTTCAGTGTTGTGGTGTTTCTCTCCTCCTCCTCCTTCTCCTCCTCCTCCTCCTTCTTTTCTCTCTGTTTCTCTTTGACTCTTCATATAAATGAAAATGTGACCTGAGAAGGTAAAATTTAGCATGAACAAGCCCTTCTGTGTACACACACACACACACACACACACACACACACAATGCTCATTCATAAAGAAAATTAAAGCCACCCAGAGTAGAGAGGTTAACTAAATTTGGGAACCTGAAAATCAAATAGGCAGTTATTACTGACTTAAGAGATCTGGATGGGAAAGATTTGAATGTGTGTGTAAAGAGGATTAGCAAGAGCCTAGGAGTTTCATACCACAGGAGCCTGAGGAATTACAGGGGTAATCAATTACTTCAATAAAGATGTAAGGAAGGCAGAGCAGAAAGATAAGTGGGTGAGTCTTTTAAAAAGAGCTGCTATGTCCTCTTCTCTCAACCAAAACAGTCAAGTAATTCTCTTTGCCACTTGTGCTAAAGGTGATGGGTTTGTTTCATGTAAAAGATAAACAATGGAGTGTATCCCCTGAGCATATAAGGTATAGGTGAAAGAAGGGATAAGTAGTGTACTAATCAATGGGATTTAAGTGATAATTTATTTACTAAACACAGAATTTACCAGTTCCTTCCTTCTCCTGGTGCCTTGTCTAATAGTTTCCAGATGTAACTAACCTAGCTAGAAAAGAAACAGAACAAAGGAAAAAAATCATTCTGCCCATTCTGATAGTAAGAGTATTCCTCAAAGACAAAAAGTCAAAGCACTCTTACAGATAGTGTTCATTATGAAACCTGCCCTTCTGAGTAGGAAAAAAAAAAAAGTTCAAGCAAACTCTTAAAACTACTCTGAAAATAAATGAGAGACAAAGAACCACCAGACAATTGTAGAAAGTCTCTAATATGAAACATGAAAATAGAAATATGTACAACAAAGAAACCCACAATTTTTTGTCCTTAAAGAAATGATAATTATAGCCACCAAATAGAAATACTATAAAAAGAACTATTTCAGAAACTGAATAAATATTCACCAGATAGCATATCAGACATTTTACCTCCCCTTCTGTATTTTTTATCTTATTTAATTTTATTTTTAATAAAATAGAGAGAAATTGAGAGGGGAAGGGAGAAAGGGGAGGGAAGAAATACATGCAGACCTGTTTCATTGCTTGTGAAGCATCCCCCTTGCACATGGGGACCCAAGCATTTGAACTCTTGCGCACAGTAATTTGTAAGCTCAACTTGGTCTGCCTCCACCTTACTCTTGTACATGCAGCTCAGGTTTGAGTCCTGGCAGCACATGGAAAGGACTGTGGCACTGGAGAAAGCTCCTGGTGCTGTGATATCTCTACCTCTCAATCTCTCACTCTCTGTGTTTCTCTGAGTGGAAAAAAAACAGCCCAGAATTGTGAAACTGCACGTTTGAGACCCAGGTTCTACAAACTAATTAATGAAACAAAAAAGAACATTTCAATCCCTTGGTCTCCACCTGTAGGGGAGAAGCTTCTTAAAACAGTCTTAAAGGAGTCTTAAAACTGTGCTAAAGGAGTCTCTCTTTCTCCCTTTCTATTTTCCTCCCTTGCTCTCAACATCTGTATCTTTTTGATGAAGACGAAGGAGGAAGAGGAGGAAGAGAAGGAAGAGAAACACAAAAATGGTTTCCAATAGAGTGAATTCATCACACAGGCACAGAGCCTCAACAATAACGCTGGTAGCAATAATAAATAAATAAATAAATGGATAAAAATAAGTAAAATGTCAAAAACATAATCTAATATCACTGAACAATCAAATTGAGAGTCAATTCAAAAACGATGCAAAATGTAGACAGAAAACATAAGAAAGGTTATAGTTTAAGCACAATGTAAAATCTTGGGAAAATATCTTTGATGTATAGTTAAAGAACATAAAATCAAAGTTTCACTGTGATTGATACTATTTAAAATCATGTTTGTTGTGCAGAAAAAAATGAAATAATATCACAGCATTGAGAGAAGTTGAAAAAAGGTAGAAATGCAAAGAAAAATACTCAGTTATTTAACTATTTATAAAGGAAATATACAAACTGGGAAAATTATTTGCAAAATTTCATGGAAAAAAAGCTATTATTCTTAATGTGAGCTTTTACTGTATAGCAAAACACCCCAAATTTAGAAGGTACATACTACCGAGGCAGACCTGCACAAGGATCCTGGTTCCCCAACTGCAGAGCAGTCGCTTCACAAGCAGTGAAGCAGGTTTGCTTGTGTCCATCTTTTTCTCCCCCTCCTCTCTCACTCTCTGTCCTAGCCAATAAAATAGAGAAATGGCCTTCATGAGTAGTGGTTTCCTTCGTGCCGGCACCGAGCCCCAAGCAATAACCCTGGAGGCAAAAAAATAAAATAAAATTATAAGAAGTCACAGGAACATGTATTTGTTAAGTTTCAAAAAGCAAGGATAAGTCTTAAAGTTAGTATGATGTTTAAGTATAAGGAAAAGAAGGGGGCCAGGTGGTTGTACACGTGGTTAAGCACACACATTATAGTGCGCAAGGACCCAGGTTCAAGGCCCTGGGCCCCCCCTGCAGGAAGAAAGCTTTACAAATGGTAAAGCAAGTCTGCAGGTGTCTCTCTGTTTCCTTCATTTCTCCCACCCTTCTCAATTTCTCTCTGTCTCTACCCAGTAACAATTAATTAATTAATTAATTTTTTAAAAAAGAAGAATGGTGCTGGGTAGTAGCACAGCTAGTTGAGTGCATATGCTACAATGTGCAAAAGGACCCAGGTTCAAGCTCCCAGTCCCACCTGCAGGAGGAAAGCTTCACAAGTGGTGAAGCCATGCTGCAGCTGTCTATCTCTCTCTCCTTTTCAATATCCCCTTTTCTTTCAATTTCTGCCTGTCTTTATCAAATAAATAAAGTAAATAAAGGGGGAAATTTTTTAAAAGGGGGAATAAATTGAAGGACCCATACTTCTGTGAATGTGTTTGCCACATAAATATGTCTTGTACCATATAAATATTTTATCATTGAAAGATAAAATTATATTAAAGTATAAAATTTATAATTTACTCAAATTCAGATGCAAAATCAAACTAATTTATTTAACTGCTTAGCTAAGTAACAACAAAAAATATCGGGTGGATAAATCAAAGTGATTTCACTGGGAATCTTGATGGAATTTAAATTGAAGACAAATAAATTGAAGAAAAAATACAATATATGAATTGATTAAACCAACTATGTATAAAAGTTGTGTTATAAAAAATTAAATATGTGATTATGAGATCAACAAAGTCAACTGGAGCTCCATCATGATAAATTATAATTAAAAATGTCATGATAAATTCATGTTAGTCTCTTAAGATATTCATACTTTTCCACTAAAATGAGAAAAGTTCCCAAAACCATTTCATCAGTTGGTTAAGTGATCACACACCCTCCCAAAATCCTATACTTTATATTTTGTAGTCTCTAAAACTTATTTTATATTTTAAAAAAAAGCATTCCAAGTTTGCAAGAGGAAAAGCTGAAAATGATCCTGGAAAGGACTGTAACCAATAGAAAAAAAAAAAATCAAAGATTACTGTTGTCACCTCCAGAAGGTAAAGGTGCGAACTTCAAGTATATCCTCACCCAAAAATGGACAAATTGAGTATGAAAAAGCTTGAAATTATAATGAATTGAAGACAGTCAAATATTCTTAAATCCCCACTCAAAATGATATACATTTTTTTCTAACTTATTTGTGTCTTTTTATGTTGGAAACTATTTTGTCATTCCTTCCCCAACACTTGTTGTTTAATTTTTTAATTTTTTAAAAAATTTTACTAGGGTGGGTAATGAATTAGAGCACATTCATCTATACATGTGTATGGTTTCCAGTTCTGGGTTATAGGTGTCTGCTATATATTTCTGTCCCCTCCCTCACAGATGAGAAAGAGACCAAAGCACCATTCAGTCATACGTTGCACTTGCACTTCAAACATACAAGACATATGCTCTATGACTAAGCCATTTCCTCAAACCCCTCAAATGATATTGAAAAAAGCTATATTAATCAAGAGCCTCTGGATTTGAGTCCATATGTACACAGAATACCTTTTATTCATGGAGGTCCTACTCTCAATTGCCAGCACTCATAATATGGAGAGCAGCAAAGACTCGTAAATCGTGAAACAATGCTTTGATCTCTCTGTGTCTGTTTCTATCCTCCACCAAAATAAATAATAAAATGATGAGACTGAAGAAGTTGCTCATACATACACAATGCTCTGGATTTATTCCTCAGTAGTACATTAAAATACATATATACACACTTACATACACATGCACATATGCAGGCGCACACACATAAAAGACAACTAGTCAATTATTTAAGAACCGATAAAGAAACTGTCTTGGGGGGCAGGTGGTGGCATAACTGGTTAAGTGCACACGTTACAGTCTGCAAGGACCTGGGTTCAAGCCCCTAGTTGCCACCTGCAGGAGTAAAGTTTCACAAGTGGTGAAGCAGTGCTGCAGATTTCTCTCTGTCTCTTTCACTCTTTATCTCACCTTCCCCTCTCAGTATCTCTTCTGTCTCTATTCAACAAAAAAAAATTAAAAGACTTCAAAAAAAAAAAGGAACTATCTTTCCCATATGAAGCAAATACTGAAGTTGACAAAATCCTTAACTGACAATATCAAAAGAGAAAGCTAGATAGTATATGACTTCTTACAAAAGATATACCACCCCATATAAAATGATTTTGCCAAAAGAAATAAGTCTGAGTTAGATCAAGTCATACAAGCAATCTGGTTTTGAACAAAGAAATTACAAGAGCAAAAGTTAGTAGGACAGGATACATCAAAATAAATGCAATGTTTTGACCTTATTTAAATATGGACATAAGCAAATCAGTTATACATAGCCATTGTAGAGTTTGAAATATTTGAATACTAACATTATATTTGATAATATTTATGTTATTTTTAATTGCAACATGTGAGCTTAACCAGGTGCACCACTACTGGTCTCCCCATTTTTAATTATTAGATATGAGAGCAGTACAGCTGTCTTTAAATTGCAGAAAATCAAGCCTGTTAGTATTAAAATTCAACTGTAAGAGTAACTCTGCAGTGTAGCTTTCTTATAGCTATCTACTGGTATATACATATAGATTTAATCACAACAGTAACAACAGAGTTTTCACACGGTCCAACTATTAAGAAATTCAGCATAATAAATTTAGCTGTTTTCACATGAACCACTGATGCGCAAAAATAATTTCCTGCTAATCAGTAATAATGACTCTATACCCAGTGAGTAACCGTTACACTTTAAGAAAAAGACTGTGCTAATGTGTGAATAATTATTGACCTGATTAAGTGTCCAATCTAGCCCTTAGGGGAAAAAAGTGCACACCATTTAACAATTCAGCTGTATATTGTCTGTGCGATAAAAGCAAAAGGTAATTTGAGTAACTAATGTGCCAGCTAAATTCTGTTAAGCAGTTCCCAAAAACAGATGATTTCCATCTTGCTTAAACATTTTAGGAACCTACATTTTTCTCAGCTTTGTGTCCTTAATGTGGTGCCAACTATTTCCTTTCTTCCTTCTTCTCTCTCTCTCTCTCTTTTTTTTTTTTTCTTAATTTTAAAAAATGACAGGAGAAAAGAGTTAGAGAAAATGAAGTGGATGATAGGGTTTTATCTGTCTCTCAGTTAAGAGGGTAAGGAGATCAGAGAAAAAGCTATTACTAGTTAGCACCACAGAATATTCTTTTGAAAGTCCACTTTTCAGTGCTATTTAAAAAGTAAATCTTTTTTGATAATGAGAATTTGACAGGTTTTCAGATAAGTAGCAAAGACAGAGTTAGAGTCGGATAAAAAGATAACAGCTATTACTTGTTATGTTACAGTTGCTTCTGATAAAATGGCTACTTCTGTTTGTTTCCCTAAGATTATCTCCCACTAAGTACAAAAGAGAGCAGTTTTGTTCAACAGAAATGTCTTGACCTTGTAAATCAAACCAGAGGTATGGACAGGAAAAGAGGAATGAGTCTGGAAGAAATATTTATGAATGAGTGTGGTAAATCAATGAGTGCTACATTATTACCAGCTGGATAAATATATTGCATGAGAAAAACTTTCTTAAAAATTTTAATTTACCTTGAAGTTTGAAGTCTGCAGCAGATTTGTTGGGATAGCATCATAACAAGTCTTGTCCTTCAAGGTGATACAATGCCATTGAGATATAACTGACAAATGAATGCAACTCTAAGAAAGACAGAATATTTTCACTGCCTGCTGTCTTTGAACATAATCAAATAGAAAACAATAGAAAATCAAAAGGCATCTTCCATTTGGGAACCTTTTTTTTTTATATCAGTAATTCTCACTTCAAACCATCTTCTTTAATTTTAAGGGGAAATTTGAAGCTACCTCAGAGGCACTTTTAAGCAGCAGAGGAATTTGGTCTCATAAAGTAAGCATTTCTATGTTGTTTGCATTTCAATATTAACGCCAAGACTTAACAATTAACCTTTCAACTTTTTATTGAATGGTATTCTCACACATCATGGCATGAAATTGTACTAATGATTCACTGAAAGGGATCTGTTCACTTCAGACTATAAATACTGCTTTACTACAACTCCAAATATTTATTCTTCATTCTGATAGCATTCGATCATTAATAAAATGAGTATGTAATGATCATTATGTTCTGTTTAGAAAGGTAAGCCATTATATAATTCACTTTAGAATGACTTTCATCCCAAATGATTAAGATATAAAGCTGCAGCAAATAAAGATAACTTGGGCTTTCAAGAAAATGTACTGGGCTGAAGTCATTTCTATCTACTACACTGAATAAAGTACTACCATATCAGTATAATAGTAGTTGTTGAAATATTTATCCCAGTATAGATTTTTCTAACTTAAAAGAAGGCTTGGTATGCTGCTTCTTTCTCTGAAATAGACTCATCTGTATCTGAGTGGTTTTAGAATAGGCAGAAAGGATTCTGAGTGGTACAAACAAGATAGTAGTTGAATATTCTGTTCACAGAGAAGTTTCTATTGCATTTAGACTGGTGCAGTGTGGCCAAAGAATACTGCTCATGACTTTTGAGAATGGCATCAGCCATCCAAATTCTGTACCTCTCTTTTCAAGGGCTACATAAGAGATCTTAAGAGGGCATCCTGCTCTCATGCCCACTGAAGTGTCTTGATTCAGGCAGTTGTTACAAACACCCATCTGTTATCTCCAAAATAAAACTTATTTCCCTTGCTAGCACTGCACTAACATTTTTGTTGCTTCTTTTTGCTTTGAAACATTAACTTATAAGAATTACCCTCAAAAAAATAAATAAATAAATAAATAAAAATTAAAAAAAAGAATTACCCTCATGGTGCCACAAAGAAACAGAAGGTGACTACCTATTTATCCTGCAGAAGGGCAAAGTAAATAGACTGAGGAAAAAGCAGCAATGCATGGCACAGAGTTCGGAAAGGATAAACGTGCATAGGCTGGGGGCGGGGGGGATCCTTCATGGTACTTTTATGATTACATAGAGTGGGTATTTATAATTAACTAAAAAAAAAGTTTGGGAGTCGAGCAGTAGCGCAGTGGGCACACATGGCGTGAAGCACAAGGACTGGCCTAAGCCAGGGGAGTCGCTTTTCTCTCCCCCTCTGCGTCTTCCCCTCCTCTCTCCATTTCTCTCTGTCCTAGCCAACAATGACAACATCAATCACAACAACAAGAATAACTACAACAACAATTAAAAAAAAGGGGCAACAAAAGGGAAAATAAACAAATAAATAAATATTAAAAAGCAAGTTTGTTTCCACTTCTGCAAAAATTCATTACATTGAAAATTAGATAAATAGTGAAATTAAGATATATTTAATGGGGCAGGGCTGTGGTGTACCCACCATTTCAGTGCTAATAACCCAAGTTCAAGCCCCGAGTCCACACCTGCAAAAAGAAAGCTTTGTAAGTGCTGAAGCAGTAATACAGATGCCTCTATCTTCCTATGTTCCCTTTCTATCTCCCCTTTCACTCTCAATTTTTCTCTGCTTCTAGCCAATAAATAAATAAAATACTGGAGTTGATTTTAAAAAGCTAACCAGAAACCCTAACTTGAATAAATGAAAAGTAGAGAAATAAAAATGTTATGCCATCTAATCTAATCTCAAGAAAATTCTTATGGTGATGAAGAAGGAGGAGCAGGAGCATGAGGTAGAGGAAAAGAATAAGGGAAAGAAAGAAGAAAATGGGGGAGAAAGAAGAGAAAGATAAAGCTTCCTATCAAGAAAAAGAAATCAAAGATGTTCACAATTCTCATCATTAAAATTTAGAAAGCTCATCTCATTGTTACTAGAGACTATTTCTCTTTATATATGATATCTAAAAAGAGCTTGTTAGTTGACTAATTCATTTTCTGATTCAATACAGGTTTCTTTGAGAATCAGAACAGGAAGAGGGAAAGAGGATAGATTTCTCAAGATTAGTAAAATAGACTTCAATGATCTTTACTACATGTTTTAAGATTTTTTTTTCCATTTTCTCTCTCTCTCTCTCTCTCTCTCTCACACACACACACACACACACACACACACCCCTCTGTCTCTCTCTCATAGTGGTGATGCTATAGTCTTGCTCATGTACCATTCTACTAGTCCTGAGAATTTTTTCAATCTAATCTTTAGAGAGACAGATGTATAAAGAGATGAAGGGAGAGAGATCATAGTACACCACCTGTGGAATTTTCTCTACTTACATAGGTTCTCACCTGTAGTGACAGGGTGTGAATCCTTGGCTGCCCACTGGGTAAGAAAACCACTCTACCACATGAGCTACTTATCAATCTTTCACAACTTCTAACAATCCAATTCAGTTCAGCAAATATTCATACTTACTGAAAACCCATCCATGATGGCCTGGGAGAAGGTTAGAAACTATGGGAAGTACAAAAGGAATATATGAAATTATTTCTTCTCTAGAGAACCTTATGTTATTATTATAGAGAGAACAGAGCTTTTTGTAATGAAAATGTTTAAAGAAAAAATAATTAAAGAAACAAGTGGAAATTCAAAGAAATAAAAATATTAGAATAGAACATGTAACATTTAAAAGATGTAAGACTTGGCCCAGAAGTTAAAATAAAGTTGATAGCTAAGACAAGGGGTCAATATCATCCAAAACATGAAAAAATAGAATAATTTTTTCCTCTAGGGTTATTCCTGGAGCCTCTGTGCTGGCACTATAAATCCACTGCTCCTGGTGGCTTTTTTTTATTGGATAAGACAGAAAATTTAAGAGAGGAAGGAAAATGAACAGGGAGAAAGATAGACACCTGCAGACCTGCTTCACTACTTGTGAAATGTTCCCTTCTGCAGATAGGAAGGCACCAGGTCCCTGTGGCAGTGCTTGTGCTTAGTATAATGTGTGTTTAACCAGGTGCACCACTGCCTGGCCCCCAGAATAAGTATTAAATATTGCTGGAAATTGATCATTTTTTGCTGGGGGGGACTGGGGAGCTGACAACAGGAGTTAAATACTCTCAATTAATACTATACAAAGTAAGGCTATTCAATGTGTTGAGAATATATAATATTTTCCTTAAATTAATAAAAGTAGATAATGAAATTAAATGTCATCATGTAAACTTTTACACTAAAAGCTGAGGCATTCTTCCTTCCATATATATTCAAATCTGCAAAGATTACAGAGGTAAATTTTGTTTCTTCTCCATACTAACTGGCAGAGTGAGTCAGAAACTCTGGCAAGCTCTAAGGGCAAGACAGTTTTACGTTTGCTTGAAAACGTTAGCAGCTATTAAAATAATTCCCTCTTCATTTCATCTGTTATACAATAGACAGGAAATACATGGAAGAAAAACACATATACCAAGGATCCATTAGTCCTTTCACAGCTGGAGAGAAATGAAACCTTGCTTCATCAAAGTAATTGGGTTATTATATGAGACTAACTTCACTTCAGACCACTTTTCTCTCTGTAGAGAAAATGTTAACCACCAGTGTTTCATATCCTCACATGACAACATTCTTATTAGAGTACTTATTTTATGCTTCAATAGGTAGTACAGCATTTTGCAGCTTAAATGTATTATTATACATTATTATTTCATTAATATTGTGCATGTCCACTATATGTCATGTGTTCTTATAAGTACTTGAAATACAGTGATAAATACTGAGAGTTAGGGTCTCAGTGCTTTGTGATGTTCCAGTGAAGGAAGTCAGTAACAAATAAGCAATAAGGAAACCTGATTACTTCAGACTGAGGTCAGTGGCATAAAGGAAATAAACAAGATGATATGATGTAAGTTATAGAAAATATACAAGAGTGGGCAGGGTGGTGATGCATCTGGTTGAGTGCACAAAAGTTACAGTGCACAAAGACACAGGTTTGAGCACCCAGTCCCCACCTGCAGGAAGGTAGCTTTCATGAGTGGTAAAATAGTCCTGCAAGTGTCTCTCTGTCTCTATCCCTCTCTGTCACCCCCTTCCCTCTCAATTTCTGGCTGTGTCTATCCAATAAATGAATAAAGATAATAAAATAATAAAATTAAGATTTTGGTGTGTATTAAAAAAAAGATACAAGAGATTTCCTTTAAGAGGATGGTAATGAATGTAATACCTGAAGGGATGCCTTTAAATTGAACCAAAAAGAAATTTCTGGGAGGCATGGTCATAGACTAGCAGGAATCAGATCAGGTCTCCCCCCCAAAAAAAAAAAATCAAATAAATACAACAAGAGATCCAGTTGGACCCATAAGCTACAGCTGAAAGATCTACAGCATCAGGTGGGTGCTCATGTGCAGTTATGGCAAAAAGGGGTGGGTTGAAAGATCAACACAGTTCAGACAGGGCTCCTAGCAACTTGGCACCATGCTGCTCCAATTTGGCCAGTGTATAATGTAGCACTGAAAGAAAAGAGAAGGGAGCTTAAAACCTCTCAATCTGGGAGTCGGGCTGTAGCACAGCGGGTTAAGCGCAGGTGGCGCAAAGCACAAGGACCTACATAAGGATCCCGGTTCGAGCCCCAGCTCCCCACCTGCAGGGGAGTCACTTCACAGGCAGTGAAGCAGGTCTGCAGGTGTCTGTCTTTCTCTCCTCCTCTCTGTCTTCCCCTCCTCTCTCCATTTCTCTCTGTCCTATCCAACAATGACGACAGCAACAATAATAATAACTACAACAATAAAACAACAAGGGCCACAAAAGGGAATATATAAAATTTTAAAAAAATAAATAAATAAATTTTTTTAAAAAATTAAAAAAAAAAAAAACCTCTCAATCTTTGACTCAGGAGTTTTTTAGCTTTCTGACTTTAAGCAAGCAAGAACACAACAAAAAAAGCATCATTGGCAAACAAAAGATAGCCCAAACCAACCCATATCCCACCTACTGCCACAGTGAAACATATAAACAAGAGAAACCTACAGATCACAATAGCATCACCTGCTGGCCAACAATAACCAGCACAATAAATGTGTAAGCAGAGAAACAGGAATAAGCAATAACAGAACATAAATCAGATAGAAATGAAACAGAAGAACTCCAAGATATTACAGATTTAGAGACACTATAAGAGACAGACTACAGAAAGCTCATTATGAGGACTGTCCAATAATTTAAGCAAGACTTTAAAGAGCATTTTACTATGGAATTAAGACCCACAAAATAGAAACTCAAAACAAAATTCACTATGGAACCACAAAGTATGAAAGAATAATTTACTAGGCAGTTAGAAAGCATGAAAGGAAAGCTTCAAAAAGAACTATATGGAGTGAAAGACACTCTCAGTGCAATTCAAGCTCAGGTAGGAGGCTTAAGAAGTATACTCACACATGCAGAAGACAGAATTTCCAGTATAAAAGATACAGTTAATCCACTCTTTCAATTCAAATATGAGGGAGAAGAAAGGTTTAGAAAGAATGAAGTGACTGTCTGTGCAATTGAAAACTCCATCAAAATGTAAGAGTGATAAGAATATCTGAAGATGAAGACTAAATCAAAGGACCAAAGATAATTTTCAAAGAAATTTTAGCTGAGAATTTCCCTCACCTGGGCAATCCTCAGAACATACTTATTCAAGAGGCAAATTGATCACCCAGGTTCATAAATTCAAGATGATCAACAACAGGCAAATTATTGTTAAACTATCAAAACTCAATAACAAGGGAAAAAATTGCAGACTGCTAAGGAAAGAAAAGAAGTTGCATACAAAGGCAGAGGTATCAGGCTTTTGTCATATTTCTCTTCACAAACCCTAGAGGCAAGGAGAAAGTGGAATGATCTACTCAAAGTTCTAAAGGAGAGGGGATTCCAGCCATGAATCTTGTATCCTGCAAAATTATCCTACAAATATGAGGGAGAAATAAAGTTTTTGTCTCAAAAACTAAAGAAATTTACTACAATCAACCACACCTTACTAGAATTACTTAACAGAATCCCACAAAAAAAGGAGGAAGCAAAGGAATACACATTCTGAGTGAGGTGAACAGCAGTAGATTAGAACTAAGACCACAATAAAAATGGAAACAAACAACAAAGCAAATAGGGGAGGAAATTAAAGGACTAAGCAGTTCTATCAAATGTATGTTGATCATGATGAACTTAAAGAAGACCTTTATAGATACACGATGCTACTTATTACACTTCTGGTAACCACAAAACAAAACAGAGAGTAGAAATTGATAGACAGTACAAGAAAAATTAGTGAGGAACTCATCATAGAAACTCACCCACACAAAAGGACACATAGAAAAAAATGGATAAGTAATCAACAATTTAAAGTAAACTAAAATCACAAATCAGAATGGATGTAAATAAACCACATATATTAATCACCACCCTAAATGTGAATGGCCTAAATTCACCTGCCAAAAGATTTAGAGTATCCAAATGGATTAAAGAACAGGATCCATCTATTATATGTCTTCAGGAAACATACATTCAAAGAAAAGACAAACCAGAAACTTAATATAGGAGACTAGAGAAAGACTCTCCAAGCTAACAACTCACAAAAGAGGGAAGGAACAGCTATTCTGTTTTCTTATAAAATAGATTTTAAGGTAAAGAAAGTAATCATAAACAGAGAGGGACACTGCATAATGGTTAAAGGATTAATCCACCACATAAATATAACCATCATAAATATATACACCCCAAACTCAAGTGCACCCAAAGATATAAAACAATATTTACTGAACTTAAGGAGACATTGACAGCAACATAATAATAGTAGGAGACTTTAACACACCACTCACAGAAAGAGATAGAATATCTGGACAAAAAAAAAAAAAAGCAGAGAAATAGCAAGCTTAAATGAAACCATAGATGAAATGGACCTAGTAGATATATTCAGAATTTTTTTATCCCAAAACAAATGAGTATACATTCTTCTCAAGTACACAAAGAACATTCACAAGGATCAACCATATGCTAGCCCACAAAAACACCTAAAGAAATATGCAAATATCAAAATTATAAAATGCATCTTCTCAAATCATAAAGGCATGAAATTATAATTCAGCCAAAAAGGGAAAAGATATTGCCCTAAAGCCTGGAGACTAAGCAATATGCTTTTGAACAATACATGGGTCACTGAAGCGATCAAAAAATAAATTAAGAATTATCTTTATATCAATTAAAATGAAAAAACTAGATACCAGATCCTGTGGGATTCAGCAAAAGCAGTCCTCAGATGAAAATTCATAACAATATAGGCCCACATTAATAGACAGGATAAACCACTACTAAACTACCTAACAACCCAACTGAACCAACTAGAAGTGGAGCAACAAAAAGGACCGAAAAATCAGGAGGAGAAAGGAGATAGTTAAAATCAGAGTAGAAATCATTGAAATAGAAAACAAAAACACCATCAGGTAGATTAATGAAATCAAGAGCTGGTTCTTTGAAAGAACAAACAAAATAAACTATTAGCTACACTCACCAAGCAAAAAATATAGAATGCTTTGGTAAAATCACTCAGAAGTGAGAGAGGAGATAATAAAACAGATGAGGTAGGGATTCAAAGGATTAAGAAGACTATTATGGACATTTTTATGGAACTAAATTTAACAACTTAGAAGAAATGAATACATTCTTAGAGTCATACCAACTGCCAACCTTGACAAAAGAGGAAGTAGATAAACTTAACAGGCCAATAACTAGTAAAGAAGTCAAAGCAGTAATCAAAAGCCTCCCCAAGAGCAAAACACCTGGGCCCAGATAACTATACTAGTGAATTTTATAAAACATTCAAAGAAGAATCCAAAAAGATTAAATACCTAGGAATAAATCTAATAAAAAATATAAAGGAACTTTTCAAGGAAACTGTAAGACACTGTCAAAAGAAATAAGGATAACACAAAGAAATGGAAGAACATCCCCTGTTTATAGGCTTGAAGAATAAGTATCATTAAACTGACAATTCTCCTAAAAGCAATCTATAGATTCAGTGCAATTCCTATTAAAATCCCAATGACATATTTCAAGGAAATTGAACAGATTATTCAAAACTTCTTGTGGAACTTTAAAGAAACACAAATAGCAAAACCACTCTTAAAAAAAAAAAAAAAAGAAAAACAATGAAAACATCGCAGTGGCAGACTTAGGCTATACTACAAAGCAGTAGTAGATAAAACAGTGTTGTGTTAGAACAACAATGGTCATATGAACTAATAGAATAGAATAGGATAGATAGTCCAGAATTTAACCCAGACATATATAGGCATCTCATGTATGTATGGCAAGGGTCAAATCTGCCCAATGGGGAAAATAAGTTCTCTTTAACAAGTTTTGTTGGCAGAATTGGACAGTCACATGTAGAAAAATAAAACTAGACTCCAAATAACACCATACACTAAAATTAACTCAAAATGTATCAAAGATCTGGATATTAGACATCAGATACATAGAAGAACATACGTTTTCCTTGCCCATGGGGTGAAGCCTCCAAATACATCTTCAGTGTTAATGTCATGAAATGCTTCCCTGATATGTTCTTCTAAGACAAAATAATAAGACAAAATATTTAATCTCTTCGGTCCAGCAAAAAAAAAAAAAAAAGACAGGGAATGGAAGAATGAGAGATTCAAGGCAAACAAGAATAGCAAATGCAATAGTTGTTTGAAGCAGATGCAAAGAGCCTAATATGTTCACGGAATGAAAGGTAAATGGGTGACAGGCAGTCATGCACTGGGTAGAGCATATACATTGCCATGTGCAAAAGACCCGGGTTCAGGCCTCCAGTTCCCACCTGCAGGGAAAAAACTTTACAAGCAGTGAAGAAGTACTGCAGGTGTCTCTCTCCCTCTCTAGTTCTCAATTTTTCTGTCTCTATCAAAATTTAAAAAAAAAAAAGTTAGTGGTGCTTGAATGCAGAAAATAAGGAAAATAGGTGGCATGAACTTGGAAGTTGGGAGGCCCTTTATTATGCAAAACATTTTAAGGCTTAGAGGAGAAAATTGAGGAGGATAGAGTAAAACAAGTAAAAGATTAAAAAATGTAGGAAATAAAAACAAGAAAGTCATTCCCCTTCCCTCCTGGTTAAAAACTGTGTTATTTAGTTTGTTGGTTTCTTAAGTAGGAAATTTTATTTTAGTCATGTTAATCTATAAAAAAAAAATCCAGGAAAATTCACTGAAATTTCATTTTCCTATGCATTTTTTCAAGGAAAAAAATATATATAAGAATCCAGACAGAAAATTCCCAAACCATTACTAAACTAAATCAGATCATTTACTAATCATTGTGTACTTCACTATCCTAAGCCATGTGGAATTATAAAAGAAAGCTGAAAACATTGTGCCTATATTCAGGGAATTTATAGCCTACTTGATGATAACTGAAAAAAAAAGTGTAAAAATTAAAGTGTAATGTTATGGCAAATATCTAAGAAAGCAGAAGGGATTATAAATGAACTGTATGTTACTTTTTTTTTCTTCAAATTGTATAATGACACAAACACCATTGTGGGGTAGATTCACCTGAGATTATTGTGTGAAGCAGTTGAGACTAAGCCGAGTTGTAGAAGAAGGGGGCTAAACATCTAAATAATGAATTATTATTAAGATAAATACTGTATTTCTAGATGAGAAATAGGACTGAAGTTGATTCTTTATCTGTAGCGGATAGGAAAGACAAAGAGTAATAAATCAAGGAAAGATAATATAATAAAAAGTTTGCATAACAAGGTTAAGAAATTTGTATTCAATAACTGGCAGGGAAATGCAAGACTTTTAATCAGTAAGCAAAAAAAAAAAAGTACAGACACATGCAGTATTTCTCGCATGATGGTACTTTAAATCTAGCTCTCAAAATCCATATAGTAACACTTAGATGTACATCACTGGCTTTAAGTAAAAGTAAAAGCAAGTAGGTCATACAGGGCTATCTGATCTAACCATTGTTACCAAATAATCTCTCACAGAATCAGATAAGGAGACCCACAGAGTATCTCTCACTGCTTAGGTCCTGACATCATCAAATATTAGACAATACATCTGTCTACTAAATGCGGTAAAACAGAAATGAGACTGGATACAGAGACTAAGTCGAAGGGTTTGGTACCCGAGAGTTGAGTGCTTACATGTCAGTACTAACAGTGAGACCAGGAAGACAGGTATAAATCTAAGAGATTTAGCAAAAGATAATTGTCCAAGTTTTTGGAAAGCAAACATGTAAAGAGTAACAGAAGGTGGAAGGATATGACATTTTGGTGGTAGGTGAGATGTGTTAACACATACTTGAAAATATATAAAATTGCACCCTTGAGACAACTACTTTTGTAAAATATTTCCTCAATGGAATAATTTTTAAAAAAGAATATACACATAAAATATTGTCTAGAAAATTGCAAGAATATGTTGGCACATATGTAGAAAATGGAAAGGGAATTAATTAGTGTTGGAAAATGATAATTGTCTGGACATGGAGTTTAAGGAGTGTTAAGAACTTTGCTGATAGGAAGGTATTTTTAGTCAAAATAAGCTCACCTGGCTATTATATCTTCTTTGCCTTACTCATGACCCAGGTCCAATCCTGACCCTTAGTGTATTGGAGGAAATTAATGGTGTTATGTTTTTCCCCATTCTTCCCTGTCTCTATCCGAAGAAGTAGGCCAATAACAGTGAAACTCCAATAATAGAACAAAAACAAGCAAACAACAACAAAACTTTGCTGAAAAGTTATTCATGGCAACTAAAGAATCCATTTTCTAGCTTCTTTTCAAGACTTTTTAACGTGATGTATCTTTTACACCATTGTCTTTCCTAATTTTAAATTTGACTACCAAAATAATGGAGGTCCAGAAGAGATGCTGATCTCAAATCAGACCATTAGATCATGCAGCTGTTTCTGATTTGGTCATTTTCAGAGGTGATGAGGTCAAATTCTACAATTACTTTGCCTTTTTCTTAAAACTGAGATGGCCATCTGCTCTTCTAGGTTAAAAGTGTCGCTGTTCACAAGAAAGTATTTTTAGTCACAGGATTTAGGAAGCAGACAAGAAAGAAATGATGGATCACTTCACTTCACCAGAGTGTAGAATAGAAATGGGTGACAGGGAATAAAAGTGGGAGGGTATAAAAAGTCACCAAAATGAAATAAGCAAATCTCATTTTTCTCTTAGTTAACTCTTTGGTTACTAGTGTGCCCTACTTTTTTGGAAATTAACCTCATGAATAACTGCCTTTGCATATTGATTTTAATACTTGCAGCCTACAGGAATGAACTATAATCACAAATTCTATCTCAGAAAATCCATGAAAAAAGATATTGATACTAAAGAAAGTCCCTTTATCATTCTTGGTAGCTGAGTAGTATTATCTATATATCACCACTTTCTTTGCCACTCATCTATTTTGGACACCTAATTTGCTTCCAAGCTATTACAAATTGTGTTGCTATTAATATAAGAATACACAGATCTCTTTGGATGGGTACATTTGTTTCCTTAGAATATATCCTTGGAATAATGTTAAGTGAGATAATCCAGAAAGAGAAGGGTGGGTATGAGATGATCTCACTCATTGGCGGGATTTCTTCTTCTTCTAGCGTTTGCCCTTCTTCCGTAGCCAGTCAACAGCATCAGGTTGAGCCTGATGTAAAGTTTCGAGACCTCCTTTGAATCTGGAGAGGTGGCAGTCGTTGACTATGTGGGTCATAGTCTGTCTGTAGCCACAGGGGCAGTTCGGGTCGGCTCTGGCTCCCCAGCGATGGAACATAGCGGCGCACCGGTCATGGCCTGTTCGATAGCGATTGAGAAGGGCCCAATCATAATGTGCTAGGTCAAAGATGGGTTGACGCTCGCAGGGGTCTGTGATGAGGTGTTTGTTCTTTACCTCAGATGACTGCCAACTCTGTTTCCAAGAGTCTGGAACAGAGAAGTTCAGTGTAGGCATAGGGGACCAGATTGGGTGACGAGACGTCAAGCGTTGGACAGGGTGGGCAAAGATATCCGCATATATTGGCAGGTCCGGTCGAGCGTAGACGTGGGAAATGAACTTAGATGATGCCGCATCCCAACAAATATCTGGTGGGGCGATGTTGCTAAGAACTGGCAGCCATGGAACTGGGGTGGAACGGATGGTTCCAGAAATTATCCTCATGGAGGAATATAATTTGGAATCGACCAAGTGGACATGGGGGCTATGGAACCATACTGGGGCACAGTATTCTGCAGTGGAATAGCATAATGCCAGAGATGATGATCGTAGTGTGGAAGCGCTCGTGCCCCATGAGGAGCTGGTCAGTCTTGCAATGATGTTATTCCTCGCGCCCACCTTTGCTGCAGTTTTTATGAGATGTTCGTGAAATGACAGAGTGCAATCGAGAGTAACGCCAAGATAGACTGGTTGGGCTTCATGCCGGATTCTCGTATGGCCAAGCTGCACATTAAGCTCACGCGAGGCCGAGGCATGGTGTAAATGGAAAACAGATGATACCGTTTTTGCAGTGCTAGGGATTAGTCACCATGGGTGGGATTTAAGAAACAAGATTAGAAAGAGAAAACACTGCAAAACGTGGTCTTGTTTGGTGTACTGCACCAAAGTAAAGGACTGGGGAAGGAGGACAGGGAAAGGGGTGGAGGAATGAGACCCTCAGGTCCTACTACAGGATGATGGGTCTAATTTGGAGGTGATAGTGTTTTACAGACACTTACCTTGTTGAAGTGAAAAATTGCACCCATGTGCCAAGAACTGTACTGTAAGCCATTAACTTCTAAATAAATAAATGGTGAATTCTATAGCCTTTAAAATAAATTTAAAATAAAATAAAATTACATTGGGACTAAGATAGGATATTGATATGACCAAGCTTCAACACATTTTATTTCTCCAGCTAATCAGTTTTCTTCTGATTATCCTCTCACTATTCTTCCTTTTTCTTTCATAGGGTGGTGGGGGGGGATGGGGGGGTAATAGGATGTTACAGAAACATAGTTGATCACTAGTCCAAAGATAAAACACTTTAAAAGTTTTTGATTTGGAGGTCGGGCAGTAGCACAGCGGGTTAAGTGCACATGGTGTGAAGCCAAGGACACGCACAAGGATCCCAGTTCAAGCCCTCAGCTCTGCACCTGCAGGGGGGTCGCTTCACAGTCGGTGAAGCAGGTCTGCAGGTGTCTATCTTTCTCTCCCCCTCTTTGTCCTCCCCTCTCGATTTCTTTCTGTCCTACAACAACGACACCAATAACAACAGTAATAATAACTACAACAATGATAAAACAACAAGGGCAACAAAAGGTGGGGGGAAGCCTCCACTAGCAGTGGATTCAGTTCAGGCACCAAGCCCCAGAAGTAAACCTGGTGGCAAAAAATAGATAAATAAGTAAATTTTGATTTAGGATTTTTTTTAATTAGGATAATATTTCAATATGGAATCAGAAGAAAGCTTTCTCCCTCTGAAGCTACAGGGGCCATGTGTTTCAAAGTTCATTAATTAAAAAGCCAGTTTGTTTCATGTTAAGTTTTATTTCACCCAATCATCTCTACAAATAATTGTCTGAATAAAGAAAGGTTCAGGGAATGAATTTGGAAGATTCCAATTTCTTGACATAAACCATTGCAGAGACTTTGAGGTCAACATCTAATTTACCAGCAGATTTTATTCAAGCTATGTATTTATGAGCATGAAAAGGCAGAATTTTGTCCCATGTGTGCTATATGTGGTAATTTACTTTCTTGACTACAAATAATGTATAGTTTCTGTATAATACAAATGAAATCTATAAAAATGTGAAGTCTTGTTTTTAAAAGTCCTGTTGCTAGAAGAAAGATCGTTAGCTATTATAAGGTATTCTCAAATCATTTTGTTTTGATCTTTTTCAGTCATTCAGTAGAAGAATGTTTGAAAGCCTTTTAGTTTCATACTTTTTTATTTCTACTAGCTCCATAGATAGACCATCAATCAAAATAAAATGTACAAAAACATCAGCCTATTACTTTATACCTGAAGAGAGTACTAACTAGAAAGTTTTATGAAACATTCAATAGTCATGTGTTTCCTTTTGTACTGACTAGCAATAAATTTGGCACTTCCTTTTTGAAACAGCTTTCAAAGTTTTCAAAAATGATGGTAATTTGAATCCACAAATGCTTTATATATGACTTTTATAAGATGTTTACAAAGACCCAGTCGTCAGACTCAGTATGTTCACAAAAGTAGAACATAGAACTTTTAATATCTAATGTTCTTTAATCTTTGGAGGCAGCTTTTTATATGGCAAATTCATGTCATTGATACATGACTTAAACTAAATAATATAATAAACATAATGCCAGAATCCTTACTACCTTAAAGAGGCTGAAAGCAACTTGGTCATCAGGATACCTGACAGTCTGACAGCCATCCAATCAGATTTAAGGATGTTGAGCAATCTTATTATTGAATCCTTCTGACTTACCTTCTAAGACCATGTAAGAGTAACATAACATATAGTAGAAGTTACTTTATTTGAACGGTGGTATGGTGTGTGTGTGTGTGTGTGTGTGTGTGTGTGTGTGTGTGTGTGTGTGTTTGTATATGTGTGTGTGTGTGTGTAAGGTACTAAGGACAGTACATACTGATCAAACTAAAATCAATTATTTGATTTCTAGCAAATGATATTAACAGAAGTACTCACATAAATTAACTTTAATTGAATTGCTTTTCTTAGTAACAACATAAGAAAAGTTTACTGCAATTACCTCATCAAAATATTAATATTACTTTCATGTTAACAAGTATTAAAATGGTTAAGTTTACTTTTTCTTTTCATGTACTGTCTTGCACTCTAATACATACTATGGCATAAGAAAGCAGAAAAGTCATTTTATCTGATACCAGTTATATCCAAATGTAAAAAAAAAAAAAAAACAACTGTTGCTCATATATGCTGGTTTTTCTTAAGAGTAATACATGAGATTTTAGTAAAATTAGGCAAAAATTAAGCAATTTTTCTTCCTTTTTAACTATTTTTTTAAATTTTAAAGAAAATAAATGTGTCTCTAACTCCAAATGACCAATTCCTTTCCTATGACCAACATAGGAAAAGTATCAGATAAAATTATGACCAATAAATATGAAGTCCAATAAAAATTAGGACTTATGAGAAACGTTTCTTTACTGATACAAATGAAGACTTAGACTTCTCTATACTACTAGTGACATGCTCATTCAACTTTTGCCTTTATATTCCAGTAAACTATTTTGCTTTAAATATAACAAAAGGAAGATGGGGAAGGAAGAAGAGGAGGAGAAGGAAGAAGAGGAAGATGAGGAGCAAGAGCAGGAGGAAGTTATGGGGAAGGAAAAAGAATAAGAAGATTAAAAATCTTGCCCAGCTTATTGATAGGTCAATGTTTACAACTCTCTGTACATAACTGTTACATGCAAAGAAATCTGTATTTAAGTAAGGATAACTTATGCTAAAAGAAATGAATCCTAGACACTGCCCCCTTCAAGTCAAACATCTTGTTGTTTAAATAAATTTGAAAGAAAGAAATAAATAATAAATTAGAAAGAATAATAAAATAATAATAATAAATAATAAATTAGAAAGAAAGAAAGAGTAAGAAAGAAAGAAAGAAAGAAAGAAAGAAAGAAAGAAAGAAAGAAAGAAAGAAAGAAAGAAAGAGAATTTGGGTACTAAGTAGATTGGGAGTAATACTATTAAAAGACTGACATATGGGGACCGGTTAGTGGCACACCAGGTTAAGCATACATAGTACTAAACTCAAGAAGCCAGGTTCGAGACCCCACTACCCATCTGTAGGGGGGACACTTCAGAAGTGGTGAAGCAGGTCTGCAGGTATCTATGTTTCTCTCTCTATCTGTCTCTATGCTCTCAATTTCTCCCTATCCTATCCAATGATAAATAAATAAGGGAAAACATTTTCAGAGAAAAAAATTTTAAAGACTCACATAAAATGCCATTCATAAATGGGTGGTCAAAAAAAATTAATAAATTAAAAAGTAAATAAGACAATTCTTAGAGTTAAAGGGAGACATTAGCTAAAAGATAAAAACCTTGCAATGATAGGGAAATACCCTCACAGTGAGTATAGCCCACTGAGAGCTGTTTGGTATAATATTTATTAGATAGAATGCATGGGTTCAAGAACCCAGAAAGGAAATTAAATGTTACCCTACCAATCTTACTTCTCTTTAACCCCAACAATTTATTTGAAATTAGTACTTTATATCCACTCAGATTTTAACTTTATAAAGCTAGAACTCCTAGTTTCCATGGGAGGGAAAAATGAAGCATCTACTAGTTACAGCAAGAATCCAGAAGAAAAAAAAATTACTGTTACCAATTTGAGACTTATTTTAGTTGATAATTAGTCAAAACAAAAAAAAAAAAAAAAAGAAGACATACTTAAAATTTTAATACCATAGCATAATTACTATAAAATGAGGTCAGGAAGAAATGTGTGTGTCTCTTATATAATACAGTAAAGTGCTTACTCTAAACAGACCAGTTTTGTGATCTGACAGTAGAAAGTAGCTCTGTACTTCACTTAGTAAAAGGAGATTTTTCTAGAAAGAACCATATCAATATTGACAATGAGATGATAGTGGCAAGAAAGATACAGAGAAAAATATATTCTTTGCATAAATTCTCTGGCTTAGCTAAATCACTCAAAACTCTCAGATAAACTTGGAAAAGGTACAGTGGCTACAAATAAAAATGCCTGAGATTTTATTGCCTTCCAACACTGAAAAGGAGGGTATGGAGTCAGATATTTAAGGTTTAAAAAATATCAATATATTGTTTCTATTTATTGCCATATGTTTTATCCCTAGGAGGAATCTGTATAAATACTCCATCAGTATGTGTAACTTCCATCAGTACTAACAACACTACACTACACTACCATATCAACTAAACAAGAGTATCATTTCAAATTTTTACATGTTTTCAAATAAATCAGATACTTGGAAAGTGACAGAACTGTGGGATTTTATTTTATTTTATTTGAAATTACAAGTCAAATAGATGACTTAAGTAGTCAACAGATATTTAGTAAGAGGTAGTTACTGAAAATTACTGTACTGGTTAATATAGGGTTAGAATTTTTTTTAATCTTCAAGTTAGAGCAGGGGCACAGAACGTTGGTATGTTCACTATGGAACTATATAGATATCTGTAAGCTTGTTTGTTCACTTTAAAAATGTAATTTAATTTTAGATAGAGACAAAGTGACAGAGAATGAAAGAGACCACAGCATTGAAGTTTCCATCAATGTGATAGGGGATGGACTTGAGCCAAGGTTGTGTACATGACAAAGCAGTGCACTATCCAAGTGAATTATTTTACCAGCCCTATACCTGAAAATGTATATTCTTGTAACTACTGAATCACTAATAAAAATATAAATAAAAAGCACTATAAAGCATTAATTAAAATCTTAACAACCTTGCTACATTCTCCTATTCAAATTCTCTCCACTTAATTTTTGCATTATACTTAACTTTAAAGAGAAATCATAAATGAATAGACATAATCTATTCACAGTTCATAAAATTCACATTCACAGTCATATTTGTAGAGCATCAGTATAACATCAGGAACTGTTTCTGATATTTTATTTAGATAACCCTACAATCTACACATGCATTATTGTTCATCGAAATATGATGTAGTGAAAAGAATCCTGGGTAGAAACCATAAATTAACAACTGAAAGAAAATTATCACATTGCTTTTGGTTATTAATTCTCTGGTCTTAGGCAAGTAACTTTTGGCATTTATTTTATAGTAAAAGTAACATGTGATATGAAAAATTACACATGGTGTGTGTTTTTTTTAAGTTAATAATCTTCCCTCAGATACCTAGCTGCTCAGAGGCAAAAGATAAATAATATCTTCATACATGTCTTCATAACTAAACAAATATGTGCCACTGCATAAATAATACTGGTAAAATTTAATTATTTCTTTGGTAAAGTAAAGAGAATGCACAAGATTATATATCTTCTCTCAGTTCTGCAAAGTCATACAATCTGGTTAGACTGATCTGTTCATTCTCTGGAGAACTGCAAGGGGAAGGCAAGAGGTTGGGTACAAATTCTACATCTTACCCCCCCCCCCATGCAGAAGTCTCAAGATTGTGAGCAGGGTTAAATAGCATAATGGTTATTCAAAGAGACGCTCATGCCTCAGACTTCAAAGTCCCAGGTTCAATCTCCCCACAGTCACCATAAACTAGAGCTGATAAGTGCTTTGGTAAAAAAAAAAAAAAAAAGTCTCAAGATTGTATACCTTCTCTTAGTTCCTTTGGCACCCATGCTTCTTACATAGAGCCATCCACCCTTTTTCCATAAGGAATTTCATGATGATGTTAGGACAAGAGATAGAAATTCTACCCTTCTACTCTTCTGAAAGAGATTTCAAAGTCGCAAAATTAAGAACATTCTTTCAATCTTACAGAACCCTCTGTATTATTTATTATCAACTATGTTTCTTTGCTCTTTGCTACCCTTAGCATTCTAACTATTCTGGTTGTTCTACAATCTGTGTGAGGTTATATATTGCGGGGAAAAAAAGGGTTTTTATAGGAGTAGCTTTCACGAGAATGGGAAGAGGGAGGAGTAACCATAGCACTCCAAGATAGGATGATAACTCTCGTGAGAATGGGAGGGGGAAGGAGTAACCAAAGCACTCCAGATATAGACACTGCCCTGAGGGCACAACATGGCTGAACAGGCACTCCGAGAATGTCCCAACTCTCACGGGAACTAGTAGCCTGAGGGGAAAACATGGCAGATGTGAATGCATCTGCACAATTTCCCAGCATCTCCCCTTTTCCTTTTATCTAATGCCCAGGGCAACAGTGTGTAAAGTCTGTGAACTACTCAGGGTCAGTCTATGAAAAACCAGCAATGTGAAGGGAAGAAAGCTGCTGTAAAATTGTCTAAAGTGTCTAAAGGGTATACCAGCAAGTCCGATAAAAGTCTCAGTCCAAAGTAGGTGATTAGGGGGAGAAATGGCAGGGGATGAAATGCTGCATGAGGAAGGTCAGCCTCTGGAATTCTGCTTTTCTGTAGAAAGTGAGCTGGAACTGCCAAAACATGACAATCAAAGCAAAAGCAGGAAAGGCAGACAGGCAGTAAAAAGGTTCTGTCCTTGGAGTCTGTGAATCAGGTTCTTCAGATCGCATCAGGTGACATCTAGGGTTTCGGGGGGTGTGCCACTGTAGTCGTGCCATCTAGTGGGTAATGTCAGGGTGTGCAGGGGTCCAGATGTTTTTTTTTTTTTTCTGGGATTCCTGTGGAAGAAACACAAACAATCTGCTTCTCGTGGTTAGCAGGGCATCTGATTTGAATGCTTTATAGAAAAAGAGGTTTGGTGCCTTGACCAACTGAGTATACAACCCAGCCATGAGTCCCGGGTCTTCTGTTACCCACCCATGAAGCCAGCCCGGCGAAAACAACATATGAAGCCTAAAACATGGGACCGGACCTGCGCAACTCCCAGATAAGTGAAGACTTTGCTTACCTATGCACTATGGTCTTCTCTTCTACTTATGAAGAGGTTTGCCAAAGCCTCTACTGTTTCATCATGAGACAGTTACTCTGTCTCTGGAACATTTTGCTCTGGGCCACACTTTGTTTCCCTGACCAGGAACTTTGGTTTCTTGTGACCCTAATCATAGAGCTTGGGAGATACACTGAGATTTCTCCTTGGACTTTCTGGATTCCCTCTCCCATGTTTCCTGAGGAAAAGGACTACATTTTTCTCTGGGCCACAATTTGGTTCTTTATGACCGTGATCGTAGTAGACCTTGGGATATGCATGGGGATTTCCACTGGGACTTACTGGACTTCTTCCCACATGTTTCCCATGGAGAAGGACTACTCTAATTTGAGGAGCGTTCTCCAGTACCCTGGCAGTCCCCAAGAATGGAGACACATGGTTAGTACTACTCTCCTGATTGGATTCTTTCTTCGATGGGAAAACACTTAAAAATGGGTGCCTAGGGAGTCCAGCTGTAGCGCACCAGGTTAAGCGCAGGTGGCGCAAAGCACAAGGACCGGCGTAAGGATCCCGGTTTGAACCCCGGCTCCCCACCTGCAGAGGAGTCGCTTCACAGGCAGTGAAGCAGGTCTGCAGGTGTCTATCTTTCTCTCTCCCTCTCTGTCTTCCCCTCCTCTCTCCATTTCTCTCTGTCCTATCCAACAACGACGACTACAACAATAAGACAACAAGGGCAACAAAAGGGAATAAATAAATAAAATAAATATTTTTTTAAAAAATGGGTGCCTAAAGCAATCCAGCAGGAACAGTCAGAAGCACCCTAAATGGAATTTCGAGGATCTTTTTGGACTAGGACGCCCTCTGGGGACTCATAAAGCTGAGTGAGATCATAATGCTGAGTGAGATCTGTTTCATAAGAGAGTGATTTGAAAGACTGAATTTTTGCTTGACATTGACTTAAAAAAAAATGCTGGATGCAGTCATGATTTCTAGAGACATCCAAGAAACAATCCAAAAAATTGTTTTTTCCTCCTTTGATTTCTTTTTTTACGTCTTGGCATAAATCTGAAATGTTTAATCCTCAAAACGGTATGAGTTATGGGAGGGGCAGATAGTGCAATGATTATGTTAATTATTATCATGCCTGAGGCTTTTAACCGTGATTCTTCTGTTTATCTTTCCACATTTTATTGAGTTTAAACTGTTTAAACAACCTTAAAATCATACTAGAAAGGACTTCCAATTATAATGGAGTTATCAATTATAGTAAACTTCTAATCTGCTACAAGTTTTGTTTGACAAGTAAGTGAATTTCAGCTGTCAAGTCTTCACATGAAAAGGCATATACTCAAATGGAATTCCTGGAAATCCATTTGGATCCTGTTCTCTGACATCGCCCACAAGATGGAATGACTACAACACACCCCTGGAAACGAATGATGTGACCTGGCACGACCTGAAGAAACAGATTCACAGACTCCAAAGCTCACTCTCTACAGAAAAGCAGAATTCTGGTGGCCAACATTCCCCATCGAGACAGACATGCAGCGTTTCATCCCTTGGCATTTTCTTCTGTGGTCAGCTACTTTGGACTGACACCTCCATCGGACTTACTGGTATACGCTGTTGTGTTTCTCAAAGACTAACTTCAGCCAGTTGCCTTGAGACTTTATAAACCATGTCCCTTCTCCTGCAGGCTCTGCCTCCAGAGCAGAAAACTCCCCTTCTTTACTAGGTCATGCCCACAGAGGCAGGAAACGCCCTTTGAGGCAAGAAGCGCTCCCAGAGGCAAGAAATGCCCTTTCACCTGCTAGGCCTTGCCCTTTGAGGCAAGAAACATTCCCCTTGGCATCACACTAGTTATTGCTGCTCGCCTATTTTGTTTTCCATGTCTTATGTCAGTTCTTTTGAAAACGCATGTATGATATAGGTTTCTGTTCACCCAACAATCCTGATACTATGGCCATTAGTTAAAAAGAAAGGGGGAATTGTTAGTATGCTTCTAAAAACCCCTTCTGTTTCATTAGTTTAATCCCCCCTGCTTAACACTATTCTATTTACATAACCACTTCATTCTATTTACATAACAGCTGTTAACAAGCACCACCCTCCCTCCAGGGCATTGGTGGTTCAGTGGTAGAATTCTTGCCTGCTCCACCCCCTCTCCTTGTCATACCTTGATTTTCACCAGTCACTTTTCTTTCCACCTTCTCTGCATCACATCCTGTTCCCACCCTACTGGGCTAGTATATTTATAAGGACAAGATTGTTTGTAGTGTTAGTTTAGCTTAGCTTGGTATAGATTGCGCTGCGTCCTGCATGAATAAAGAGATACTGCGTACAACCCATCCATGAGTCCCAGGTCGTCTGTCACCCGCCCGTGAAGCCAGCCCTGCTGGCTTGAAAACAACAATATATACATAAGTATTTTCTTGGGTAACACCCAAAAGACTAGGGTTATCAAATGCCATATTCACTCACGCTTTCCCTGGGGGGAGTAAACTAAAGCCAACTGATCTCTCTTGTCATTAAGCTGTGCCAATTTGGAGGCGGTACAGGCATTTTGTTAATGGGACTTTGAAGTCCTCAGAAATGAAGAAGGATTAAAATAACACTATTTTATGTGAGGGCTTGAGGTGAAACAATGGCAGGTTCATATGCTTCTACTTTTACTATTTTTTAAAATGTTAAATGTTGATATTCATAATACCCATGTTTTAGAAGAACTCAACACAGATGAACTAAGAAAATTAGAAGCACTGCCTAAAGAAGGAAAAATAAAAGGAAATGCAAAATCATATATAGTATTGACTTTATAAATACTAATTTCATATCAAACCTTAAGGTAATTGATATTGGAGAAAATATGGAACCCATATGGAGAAAATATGGAACTACTGGTGATTTTTTCCTAGGAGAAATGTGATTTAATAAGAAAAAAATTATTGGCATATCTAAATTATGTATATATAAGATACATACGTATATATTAAGAATTCCATAAGGTACTTCGAAGAAATGGAGTGATGCAGAGACAAAAAGTTACAATAAGGCATCACTGAGCATTTGAGATATATATATTGTATTTAATATATACCTGCACATATATATACTTATTTTGATACCTGTAATAATTCATATTTTGTGGTGATAAACAGGAATTAGAAAGAAGTAATGTATGATAAATTTTATTTTAACTGTTTCCTGGAATCCATTTATAGAATTCAGTATTAATCTACCACAAAAGAACAGGCATTTCTAAAATGGAAACGAATATTAACCTTCTCTTAGTCTATTGTGGTGGTATATATCAAGAAACAGCAAAGAACAGTTTTGTAATTTAGTGAGTAGATATATACAGGGGGATAGTTGCAGGATATCCTGCAGAAAGCAGAATGTTACGGTAATAAATTGTGGCTCCTGCATTCCTATACCTTTCCAAGTTGAAGCCAAAGGTTATATAGCATGAGCACAATAATCCGAAGTGTAAACCCCAAAGGGAAAGCCATCACATATTTTGTTCATTACTCCTTTTATAAAAATTTAGAACATCAATGAATACAATAAATATTTACTGAATGAATAAATTCTATAGTCAAGAAAAACTAGAAATGGAAAACCAACAAGAGTATTACAAAGAGATACATTATAGTACATCTAAATGATGAAATTTAATGAAAATTATAGTTTGGAAGTATAATATTAACATGAGAAGTTAGACACAATTAAATATCGAATACTAACTTTAGTGATTTTGAGATGGCACTAAGAGATATATACTGGGAGTCTGGCAGTAGCGCAGTGGGTTAAGCGCAGGTGGTGCAAAGAGCAAGAACCAGCATAAGGATCCCAGTTCAAGCCCCCAGCTCCTCACCTGCAGGGGAGTCGCTTCACAGGAAGTGAAGCAGGTCTGCAGGTGTCTTTCTCTCCCCATCTCTGTCTTTTCCTACTCTCTCCATTTCTCTCTGTCCTATCCAATGACAACATCAATAACAACAATAATAGCTACAACAATAAAAAACAACAACAAAGGGCAACAAAAGGGAATAAATAAATAATAAATAAAATTTTTAAAAAGAAAGTTTAAAAAAAGAGATGTATACTTTTGCTAACATAAATTTATAAATATTTCAGAAGTTAATAAAGGTTATAGTGAATTATAAAAGTACAAAACATGTAAATCTTCATAATTATTACCTGAAATGTGAATAAATTAGTTTTTTAAAATAATCAATACTAAGAATTTATATTTGCTTTCATTATACCAGCTAAGTAAGTATAAAGTAGTTTAATAAAAATAGTCTCCTAATTTGCATTTTTGCCATATTTATGTGGTTAGCAGCTGTAAGCTCCTTGGTAGTGATAATAAGTATTCTGAGAACCTAGGTGTTCAGTAAATGTCTGTTGGATAAGGTAACTATTTTATAATATTCCCTACTTATTGCTGTTGTGTTAACTATTCATAAAATTCTAATTGAACATTTCATATGACACTAATCTAAATTTGTTTCACTTTTTTTCTAAAACTGCCACTCTAGTTCTTTTAATTCATTTGCTAAGGTTTCTTTGTCCAGAGCTGAAAATTATGGTGCAATTTTTTCCCCATTTCAATGTTCTCTACTATTTTTCTTCTTACAGCATAACCACTCCAAACTTATTTTCTTCTTGTCATATTTTTTGTACTTAATAACTGAATACACCTGAAATTTATTTAACTACCTTACTAATATCTCCAAAACAGAAACTTTTCTTTAATTTTTTTTGTCATTTTACTCTGTACTACATAGGCAATTTAAAATCCCTTAATTCTCTTTTCCACAAAACTCTTTGATAGTCTGATCTACTTGTGCTCTTAGACGCATTCTTGGAATTTTTGTCATTTATAAAGCAGATAGTTTTGATGCTGTCAGTGAGACTGCTTTAAAGCAATTAAATTAGTAGCATATGACATATTTAGGACATCATTGTCTTTGTACTAGGAATAGTTTGCCCCTCCTTTTATTTCAATAATCTCTCTCAAAAAAAAAATCCTAATTGTATTATGCATCATTTCCATCTCTTGAATTGATTCCAGTGTTTAATGTTTGTTTCACAATGAATTGGATCCATTTTTACTGTTGTTACTACATATTTCTATTAAGTATCACTTCCTTTTCTTCTATTTTCTTTTGGCACTATGTTTTGTTCTTTTTCTAAATACTTTAGGTAGAGGCTTAGTTCATTGTTCTCCCCCTTTTCTTCCACAAGAACCAAAGGGATTTTGAGTGATAAATTTTCCCCTAAGTGCAATTTTGGCAAAAGTCCATACCTTTTATACATTGTATTTATGTTTTCATTGCATTTTCTTATTATAATTCTCTGAATTCTTTCTCTGACCTAGGCATTTTTAAAGAACTTTTTTTTTAAATGGTTCATGCATTTGCCACATTCTAATCTCATTCTCATTATTTGTTTCTATTTTTAATATACTGTAGCCTAAATTATAATGAAGTTATTTTAGGCAGGCTATGAGATTTTAAGAATTGCTTGGGTACCTTTGTCTTTTGAAAAAGATGCTATTATATTTGCAAAGCAAATAAATTTTTATATCCTTGCTCCTATGTTCTCTCCAAAAGCAGTTAATTATTTTCTAATAAACCAGTTAATTGGGTGAAATCTTTAATAAGCCATTTGTGTGATCAATCTAATTATTAGAATCATAATATAGTACTTCCATTTATTTTTCTCTCTTGAATCTATTATTGGTAAACTTTACCTGTCAATTTACTACTGGCTTTCTAGTACTCTACAAACAAGATAATAATATGTTTTATCATTCAAATTGAAAAAAGTATTAGTGATAAATCATGCTCCTAATAATTGTGGTGTATCAATAGGTTTAAAGCAAGCAAGACTATTTGAGCAAATCCAGTATAAATTTACTCAATATGAAGGCTACCTGTATTATATTCTATTCACTGAAAAGTATTATACAGCACTTGTTCAATAAATTACCATCAACTGAATGATACCTGAGTGTTTATCTGTGACTTGAAGCTTGACAAACTCTAGGAACATTAACTATCTTTAATACCATAGGAGAGATATCAGTTAAACTTCAGCTACATTTAATATAGTATGTAATAGTAAGTAAAGTGGCAACAGTATTTGCTCTTGGATGGAGGAATTATGGGTGTTTTTTTCTTTTTCATGTCCATATTTGCCAGGCTAGCATGGGGGTGCCTCTTCTTGGGCGCGTACTCTCTGGGTTGGAGAGAACGCAACTGGAACCAGTCTAGGCTGCTATTCACTCAGCGATGGAAGAGAGATGAACCAGGAACAAAGCTGATTGTGGTGAGGCAATTCAATTCTTTATTGATCAGAGAGCCAAGGCTTTTAAAAGTCAGACCTGGAAGTGGCAAGGCAGAAACGGAAATGGCTTGACAATACCATACATGGTTAGGAAAGGGGCAGAGAAAGGCAAAAGGGGCTGGGAAAGGTAGGAACTTCCTTAGCAACTGTTGCGAGGGTTTTAATTGGTAGGATTAATTAATACCCTGCAGGCAGGGAGGGTCTTGAGTGTAGAAAGATATATCAAAGGAATGGAATGGCCCCTACAGGCAGGGAGGGTCTTGAGGGTAGAAAGAAGATAGATCAAAGGAATGGAATGGGTGGGGAAAAGGGGGGTGGTATCTTTCAAGCAAAACAATGATTATGTAGATAATAAGGGAGCATGCCATAGTACCAGGAATACAGGTGCTTTGTGAGGCAGGGAGTCTGACAAGATGAGGCAAACCTTGGGGTGTCTCATGTCCCTCCTTGCTCTACCTCTCAGGAGAGAGAGAGAGAGAGAGACTATATGATAGCTTGGTAGAACATAGGGGAGCTCCCCCATCCTTGGATGGAGGTCTGGATAGACACCCTACTTGTTAGTCTCTCTCATCATAGAGGTGAGCCAAGAGGAAAAAAGTCTCCCAGACTAAGCTTGCCTTGTTAGTCTCTCAAGCCCACAGGGACCTCAACTGCCCCTCTCCATTAACTGCAGGCCACATGGCCACCTACTTTAAGATTCATTTACTCAAAGTTCACTCACCTTCTGATCACAAAGAAGAACACACCTTATCACACACTCCTAACAGTGCCCTTTGATGTCCTTAATTTGCTTATCTTCTCTCTGTCTCGCCTTAACTGGTTCAACCCCTATTCTCCCCTCAAACGCCTTTGGGTAATTAAATGCCTGCATCAGGTGACTAATTATCTTGACCTTTATGTATCTGCATCAATTCTTGTCATAGCAGCCCCCTACCATAGGGGCAAGCTGACCTTTAAGAAACCTGCAATTTCTGACATATTTGAATAATATTCTTTGTTTGGTTTTCTATTTAAACTCTTGCCCATCTGCTAATAAACGAGATTTGAAAGCACATCATTTCTCCCCGGTGTCTCTAGTTCGTGTCGTCCCTTGAGCGAGTGAGAGAGAGCTGATCAGATCAGCCTTCCTGCTGGCGTCACCCTGCGTAAATGCCAACAAGAGAGAGAGGGAGACTGACAGGCTAGATGTACCCCTCAGGTCAAGCCCTGCCAAGCTCAACCACATCCTCACAATTTCCCTACACATATTTTCTTCTTTCCTTCTTTTTTTTCTTTTAATCTTTCTTGCAAATCTAGGGCCTCCAAAATGTAATTTTTCTACTCCAAAATCACATTTTTAACATGTGTGCTCTACCTGGCACACCACCGTCCAACCCTTCAGGTCATGCCTTTACTCAGACAGGGGTAGGAAGAGATACTACAGTTCTAGAATAAACCCTAATCAATATGTTGCCAGAGTTCAAGCCAGAGCAATATAAATAACAAGGGATATGTGCTTCTCAAAGAACTAACTCTCTGATCCTCATCTCTAAATTTGGTACAGTTACTTTTGAAGAGAGAAAAACATAGAATTATCAAAACATAAATAAGCAACTGGATAAATATGGGCATTTGGGTTAATTCTCATCATAACTTCCTTCAATGTGGTGGGGATTGGGTTCAAGCCTGAGTCATTCACATGGCAAAGCAGAACACTATCCAACTAAGCTATTTTGCCAACCCACCATACTCATTTAAAAAATATAATCTACTATTTCTTCTAGACTTCCTAACTTGATTCTTTCATTTTCTTATTTGTTCAATTATATCTAAAATTTCACACTAAAGTTTCAAAACAATACATTAACAAAGTTAGAATGGTAACATCTGAAATTTTATTTAATATAATGCCCTAGGCTCACATTTCTTCTGCGAGCTATCAAATCATAACTAGGCAGTCCTTGGCTCCAAAGCTCATATACTTTGGTATTGAAGATGAATTTCAATGAGGAAACATGTTTTAGCATTTCAGATTTGGTAGGCACTGAGATGAGAAATACTCCATCTCTGCTTCCAGGCTCTACACCAACAGTGGTATGGGAGTCCAAGGTTTAGGAGTGAAAGCATCACCATCAGGATGCTATGGTACTGAGAGCAGTACCAGGAAAGCCACTGAGATATCACAAGTTGTCAGAGGACCTTTTCTCTGCATTGTTTTCACTATTCCCAGGGCAGTATCCAGAAGGTACCAGCCTTCCACAATGTGAGCCCACTTACTTACTAGCCAGGGGCATAGCCTTGTTCTCTGGTGTCCTCCTGGCCATTGACATGGCCAACAACATGGACCACCACATTCCACCTGACCCGCAAATACAGGAGTCAGGAGGAGGTGCAGATGTCTAGTAGCTATGTACTCTCCTTTCTCCACATGGGCCTAACCCTTCAACAATGCCATCCATCTATTCATTGTATGTCCACCACCAAGGCAGGTGTTCCTGGTGCAAACTGCCCAACTGCATTCCATCCAAGGTCCCTGAGTAAGTGGTGAGACTGGTCCACTGTAACAGACTTTGGAGTAGAGAACCTTTCACAGGAGCTTATAGGCAGTTCAGTTGGTCTCATGAGAAATTCCTACAAATGTCTTTTCCAAACATAACATACAGTCACCGTCCTTCATTTATCATGGCTAATCAGTTTCAGATCCTACCTTGTTAAGTGAATTTTTGTAAATTAGGATTCTTTATTTATAAATCAAATATTTTCATAGTTTAGCATAGAAAACCTGTTTACAACATTCTAAATACATTTTTTTTAATCATTACTTGAGCCCTCTAGACATGAACACTCCTTTAGCATTGCTTTCTTGTTGAAAGAGACAGTAGCCGTTGCATGGATGTTCTTTTCATCTTTATGGATGGAGCAAATGGTAGACTCATTCAAGCCATAATGGCAGGCAACCTCCATAGTTTTCTAGCCATCTTTGCTCACATCCAAGAGTTTCACCTTCTCCTGGATGTAAGTAACTTCCTCTGGCTTTTAGTTTCATCATCAGAATGCTTAGAAGAAGCAGCACATTTAGGAGTCACTGTGGGGCTTAGATAAAATATCTCAGAAATTGCAAACACAAGAGCAAAGATGCTTCTGATGTATACTGATGTCTATGCATATGAGATAAACACAATCTGATGGGCTTGATTTCTCCACATCCAATTTTAAACACACAAGGAGTGGTCAAACGGCTGTACCTGGCATTGAAGGATTTTCAGGGGTGCTGAATACATAGGCCTACAGTCCATACATACAGTAATTGTACCTTTAATTGTAATACAGAGGTGTATAATTGACTCAGACAACCAAACACACACTGTGTCATTTTCACTGTCTTTATCAACTTTTTAATGAATATATTTGAAAAAAACCATGATAAAGTGAAGCCATGAAAGTCTAAGCATAAAGTGACAAGGGACAACTGTACAACTTTTGCATCTGGTGTGTATCACAAAGGAAAGGAGCAGCCATGTTTACTGGTATGGAGGAGTAGGGGTGAAGGGTGTAGCACTATATGCTCTGGACAGGCTAACATATACACCATGCCAGGATCACCCTCCCCTTTCCCACAGAAGAATGGCCTGGACGATCAGCTCATTAATGTGCTCCTGCTCACCTTCCTAAGGCATGGTTAAGGTGATGCACTACTAGGAACAGACAGGACAGCAGATGGACTATATCATTCTGTACCACAAGGTGAGAGCACAGCCCAGTGGCAGGAGGACTACCCAGACTGCTAGGGATGAGGCCCTGGACAACCACTTGGGATCCACTGTCCACAGAAAAGTCACTTTTCGTAGATTCTGGGTCTGGTCTTCACAGCAGTTACTTCTCTTCTACCTCACCACCCATTAAGCCATCAGCTCTCTTCAGTACAGCTAAAGTGAAGTTAAATTTTATTTTAACTAAATACTGTTTATTAGTATCTGTCTAATTTCAAGAGTTTATATCAAAAATCAAACCCAGAAATTTATAAATTTGAATTTCTGTGGTTCAGAAAAAAATATTAGTTCCATTTTCCTCCTTATGGGGGAAAATTTGTTTGATGCTTGTCTTGTTCATCACTCATTATGTCTTCTGTAATGAGTTAATGAGCATGTTTCAACCCAATTTTCCCAGCTTTATTTGTTGAAAAGGTCCTTTTTCCATTTAATGTACTGGGATTTTTGTCAAAAATTAGTTGTCCAAAAATATGAGGGCTTAAAGTATTATTGATAGTACTGACCATAAAAGGTAGAACAGAGTACTGTACTTTGTTTCTTTTTTTTCTACTTGGTATTGATAAATAATTTATATTGTTTTATTAGGAAAATAAAGGTTAACAAGATAACTGCTGTTATATCAATATAATTTCTTATCTCTTCATGAGAGGTTCTGCAGACCACCAATGTAAGTCCTCCTCTACCATTCTGCACTGAGTCCCTACTGCCCTCTAAACCCCCCTTCTTCTCCCTCCCCAGAGTCCTTGCATTTGCTACAACAGACCACACCTTGATAAGAAAGTTGCGGTATATATATATATATATATATATATATATATATATATGAATAGTACTTGACTATAAAAAATCTTGAAGTCTCCTTTGCATATCTTGGAGGAAATAATCATGTTGAATGATATAAGTCAAAAGGAAAAGGATAAATACAAGATGTTTTCATTTATAGTTGGAACTTAAGAAACAAGATTAGAAAGGGAAAAAACAGAATGAAATGTGGACTATATTTCTTTTGTAGCAAATAATGTAATTAGTCTGATTCAGCACTGATTTCTTCCAGGTTCTAAAAAAATCATTAATATGAACAGAAGAAAAATTTCAAAACCTTGTTCTTTCATCTGCAAAATATAGAAATCAGTGTTTATTCTTCTGATTCCTTAAGGGTGCTGTGTGAAATAATATAATAAAATGTTGAGAGCAAAACTTTGGATCAATAGCTTCAGGACTTTTTAATTTTAAATTTCTGAAGTTCTTACAAGCAGAAATTTCCTATGAGGCAGCTGTATAGAGCTGAAAGAAATGGATTTTGAAACAAGAATTTATTGTGTCTCAGTTCTGGTTTGTATCTATGATCACAACTAATGTCTTTTAATTTCTTTCCCATCTGTAAAATGGGATTCAAAATAGTTAATAGTAATGTTATGAGTGTCCAATGAATTCACATAGATGTCATCATGTTATAAACTCTAAAACACTCCACAAATGTAAGTTGTAAGCATTCTTAGATACAAACATTCATACACGGCAGATGTATAATTTCATTTTTCTATAACTTGTCACCTTTCTAATTAATTATGTAGCTATTGGCCATATACTCTCTTAAAAGTTTCACATATACTATCAGTAGTATTATAGTTAAAAAATGAATGAGCAGGGCTGGGGAAATAGCAGAATGGATATGCAAATGACTTTTATGCCTACGGATTTGAGCTCCCAAGTTCAATCCAAAGCACCACCATAAGCCAGAGCTGGGCAGCAAATGTTTTGGTAAAAACAAACAAAGAGATGTTAAATGATTGTTCAAAGCTACGTAAGTTATTGTTATGTTACCTGGAAATACATTTTTTGTTCAATCATTTTTTAGTCAATATGGGACTTGTTAAATATGTAACCAATAATTTGCAGTTTTCTTACTCAAATGATTCCATTTTGAACATTTGGAGTTCTCTTAGTTTCCATCAATGTTCCTTTGAGACATGACCATCTCACTGACCATTTGTTTTGTTTTGTTTTAAATACTTTAAATTTCTGCAACAACATATATTTTATTCCCACTAAAACAATGATTCCTTCAGTAGGATATTATTTTAAATATTGGAATATAGTGGGAAAGACAATGTGAAAATCAGGATCTCCCTAAAGTCTTATAAACAGAAAGTTTCTTTCTACACCTGCAAAAGCACAGTCTCTCTTACATTGTCTTCTTTGGGTCTGGGTTCATTAACTCCTTTGAGAATCTACTTCAAAAATAAACAAACATCAAAACTATGTCTTCCCCAGAAAATTCATTTAAAATATATATGCATGTAAATTTCTTAAATCTGTATTAGATACATGACTCCACAAACCAGCCAAAGATTTTAATGTACCCTTCCTAAGGGCTAGCCCTTTGATACTCAGAAAACCAGCAAGCAAACTTTATTCTGGAGAAGTATTCACCAACTTCACATGTAAAACAGATAAAACTAGTCCCTATTTAAAATACCAGCATTTAATTTCTTATTTACCTTTATTTTTCTGTTGTCTCAGGGACTTCACCATTCCAAGCAGTTTTCCAAGAAAGACAGAGGCAGAGAAAGGGAAAGAAAGAATAGCATGGAGGGCGGAGCCAAGATGGCAGACTAAGAAGTAGCTCCTGGTCTGAGTTCCAAAAACAACTGCAGGAAACGGTAGGATTTATTGCCTTCAGCAGGACAGTGAATTCAGGGTCCTAGCTGTGACATGAAGGGGGTGAATATAGCCCTGAAAGAGGTTCTAAAAGACCTCTTATAAACAAGAACTTCACTATAATACTTACCATATAAAAGAGCAAATACAAATTCGTTGAACAATGGCACTACAATACATTAAATCCATAATACCAATAAATGTCCATGGCTTAAACTCACCCATCAAAAGGCACAAAGTGGGAGGATGGATCAGAAAACATATCCCAACCATATGCTGCTTGCAAGAATCCCATCTGACACAACAAGATAAACACAGACTTAAAGTGAAAGGATGGAAAACTATCATACAGGATAATGGACCACAAAAAAAAGCTGGAACAGCCATTCTCATCTCTGACACAATAGATTTTAAATTAAATAAAGTAATAAAAGATAGGCAAGGACACTACATAATGATTAGAGGATCAATCAGCCAAGAAGACTTAACAATTATTAACATCTATGCACCCAATGAGGGACCATCTAAATACATCAAGCACCTACTGAAAGAACTTCAAAAATATATCAATAGTAATACAATAATAGTGGGAGAATTTAACACCCCACTCTCACACTTAGACAGATCAACAAAGCAGAGAATCAACAACAACAAAAAAAGAGAATTAAATGAAAAGATGGTCGACGACTAGAACTCCTGGACATCTTCACAGCCCTTCACCCAAAAAAATTGGAATATACATTCTTTTCAAATACATATAACACATACTCAAGGATAGACCACATGTTAGTCCACAAATACAAAATCAATAAATTCAAGAGCATTGAAATCATCCCAGGTATCTTTTTAGACCACAGTGGAGTAAAACTAACATTTAACAACAAACAGAAAATTATTAAAAGTCACAGAATCTGGAAACTAAACAACATACTCCTTAAGAACCACTGGGTCAGAGAGTCACTCAAGGAAGAAATCAAATGTTCCTAGAAACAAATGAAAATGAAGACACAAGCCATCAAAATATTTGGGACACAGCTAAAGCAGTTTTGAGAGAGAAACTCATAGCCATACAAACACATATTAAACAACAAGAAAAAGCTCAAATAAATGACCTTACTGCACACCTCAAGGACTTAGAGGAACAAAGGAACCCTAAAGCAACCAGAAGGACAGAAATCACTAAAATTAGAGCAGAAATAAACAACATTGAAAATAAGAGAACCATACAGAAGAACAATGAAGCCAAATGTTGGTTCTTTGAAAGATTAAACAAAATTGACAAACCCCTAGCCAGACTCACTAAACAAAAAAGGGAAAAGACTCAAATTCATAGAATTGTAACAGATAGAGGAGATATCACAACTGACACCACAGAAATCCAGAGAATCATGCAAAACTTCTATAAAGAACTATATGCCACCAAGCTAGAGAATCTGGAAGAAATGGAACAATTCCTAGAAGCATATGCCCTTCCAAAACTGAACCAAGAAGAACAACAAAACCTAAATGCACCAGTCACAGACAAAGAAATCAAAACCATTATTAAAAATCTCCCCAACAACAAAAGTCCTGGACCAGATGGCTTCACAAACGAATTCTACAAAACTTTCAGGAAACAGTTAGTACCCATACTTCTAAAGCTTTTCCATAAGATTGAAGAAACAGGAACACTGCCTTCCACCTTCTATGAAGCCAACATCATCCTGATACCAAAAGCTGATAGGGACAGAACAAAAAAGGAAAACTACAGACCAATATCTCTGATGAACATAGATGCCAAAATATTAAACAAGATCTTGGCCAACCGGATAAAACAGCAAATCAAAAAAATTGTTCATCACAACCAAGTGGGATTCATCCCAGTAGTGCAAGGCTGGTTCAACATCGTAAGTCAATCAATGTCATTCACCACATCAATAAAAGCAAAGCCATAAACCACATGATTTTCTCAATAGATGCATAGAAAGCCTTTGACAAAATCCAACACCATTCATGCTCAAAACCCTACAAAAAATGGGAATAGATGGGAAATTCCTCAAGATAGTGGAATCCATATATAGCAAACCTACATCCAACATCATACTCAATGGACAGAAGCTGAAAGCATTCCCCCTCAGATCGGGGACTAGACAAGGCTGTCCACTGTCACCATTATTCTTCAATATAGTATTGGAAGTTCTTGCCATCGCAATGAGACATGAAAAAGGAATCAAAAGAATACAGATTGGAAGGGAAGAAGTCAAGCTCTCACTATTTGCAGATGACATGATAGTATACATAGAAAAACCTAAAGAATCCAGCAGAAAACTACTGGAAGTTATTAGGCAATATAGCAAGGTGTCAGGCTACAAAATCAATGTACAAAAAAAAGTGGCATTTCTTTATGCAAACACTAAATCTGAAGAAGAAGACATCCAGAAATCACTCCCATTCACTGTTGCAGCAAAATCAATAAAATACCTAGGAGTAAAGCCGACCAAAGAAGTAAGACTTGTATATTGAAAACGATGAGTCACTATTAAAGGAAATAGAAACTGATACCAAGAAATGGAAAGACATCCCATGCTCATGGATTAAAAGACTAAATATCATCAAAATGAATATTCTCCCCAGAGCCATATACAAATTTAATGCTATACCCATCAAAGTTCCACCAAACTTCTTTAAGAGAATAGAACAAAAACTATAATCATTTATCTGGAACCTGAAAACACCTAAAATTGCCATAACCATCTTGAGGAAAATAAACAGAAATGGAGGAATCACACTTCCAGACCTCAAACTTTATTATAAAGCTATCATAATCAAAACATCATGGTACTAGAATAAAAATAGGCACACAGACCAGTGGAACAGAATTGAAAGCCCAGAACTAAACCCCCACACCTATGGACATCTAATCTTTGATAAGGTGGCCCAAAGTATTAAATGGAAGAAGGAGGCTCTCTTCAATAAATGGTGCTGGGAAAACTGTGTTGTAACATGCAGAAGAATGAAACTGAACCACTTTATCTCACCAGAAACAAAAATCATCTCCAAATGGATTAAAGACCTGGATGTTAGACCAGAAACAATCAAGTACTTAGAGGAAAACATTGGTAAAACACTTTCCTACCTAAACATCAAGGACATCTTTCATCTTTGATGAAACAAACCCAATTGCAAGGAAGACTAAAGCAGAAACAAACCAATGGGACTATATCAAATTGAAACACTTCTGCACAGCCAAAGAAACTATCACACAAACAAAGAGACCCCTCACACAATGGGGGAAGATCTTTACATGCTGTACATCAGACAAGAAACTAATCACCAAAATATACAAAGAGCTCAGCAAACTTAGCAACAAAAAAGCAAATGACCCCATCCATAAATGGGCAGAGGATATGAACAGAACATTCACTCCAGAGGAGATCCAAAAGGCTAACAAACATATGAAAAAGTGCTCCAGGTCACTGATTGTCAGAAAAATGTAAATAAAGACAACATTGAGATACCACCTCACCCCTCTGAGAATGGCATACATCAAAAAGGACAGCAGCAACAAATGCTGGAGAGGCTGTGGGGGCAGAGGAACCATTTTACACTGCTGGTGGGAATGTAAATTGGTCCAGCCTCTCTGGAGAGCAGTCTGGAGAACTCTCACAAGGATAGACATGGACCTTCTATATAACCTAGTAATTCCTCTCCTGGGGATATACCCCAAGGACTCCATAACACCCAACCAAAAAGAGGTGTGTACTCCTATGTTCATATCAGCACAATTCATAATAGCTAAAACCTGGAAGCAACCCAGTTGCCCAACAACGGATGAGTTGCTGAATGAGAATTTTAAAGCTAAAAACGCAGAAAACCCAAACAGGCACATTCTACAGATAAGAAAATGAGACCAAAAGAAATAAATTGGGCAGTCTGTTTCCAATTGACTCACTTTGGTGTCACTATTTATTCCAAGTCCACTGCTAGTTCCAAACCGGAAGAATCCATGACTGAGAACCTGGTTCGATTTTGCTTATTGTAATGTATGGCAAAATAACTGCTACCTTTTGCTTATTTTCCTTCATTGTTGTATGAAAAACCATCTTCTGAATGATTAGTTTAGTTATTTACCAGAGTTCTTTCTCTAAAATCGCTTAAAGCAAAAGGGAAAGAGAGAGAGAGAGAAATAGACCACCATCTTCAAAACAGTAAAATGTTTCATTCTGGAGATATATTGATCACTCTAATGTTTACATTCTTTATTTCTCTTAATTGTCTTCAATAATACATGCAGCTTCCATTCTAGCTAAATTTCTGAGTTGGAACAGCTCAGAAAGAAATGAGGTTTTAGACATACAAATTTTTCTAGGGAATCTCTTTAAAAAATAAATAACACATTTCTTCACAAACCCATACCTCACCCAGTTTTCATTGTGTAAGTAGATTTCCATCTGAGGTTTGCATGTCCATGGTGCTATTTGTGGGTCTAGAATTAGAGAAGTTAGATTATAACTATTCTAGAATTGAGAGAAAGGAACCCATGACAGGCTTATTATCAAACCCTTCCTGCAAATGTCCTGTGGTCCTACAGCTTAGACTGTTTTGAAGAAAAACTTCTTCAAAGTATAATACCACCTAAATAAATATTACTATAGAGAAGCTTTCATGTGCTAGATTCCAAATATTTGCAGACACAGTGCAATTCAGACTAACATACACTTGAGTGAGGTTTAACTGTATGTAGCAGTTTAGAATCATAGGACAATAGCATGACTATATTGCACATTCAGGAATTTTTATCAGAAATAAGAATCCTGGGGCAAAGAAGTAGCTTCAGTGGTAGAATACATGACTGAAGACCTTGGTTTGATAGCCAGCACTACATGAGAACACAAAGACAAAGCAAATATAACTCCATGAATAGCTGAACAGTGCTTTAGATTCTTTTTTTTCTTCCCTGATAAAAATAAAATTTAAAAAAAACCCTAACTTTTCAGCATATCTGAGGACACAAGTCAAGAATGTTTATCAACCATCACTGACTTTTCTACCCTTGAGTTAATCAATTTGGGTTTCCTACTATCCAATGTTGTCCATGAGCACAGAAGAAAATAAGTGTACCACCTCACCAACGAATAAATAAAAACACAGGGAATATGTGAAAAAACACATATGTGACAAATGTAGATTTAACACAACTGACTTCCAATTTTGTGTCTTTATTTCAGATGGAAAAATGTAAAAGAAACAGCCTGATTAAATGGAATGGAAACATAAAGTTCATTATTTAATAAGATTAAATAATGAAAAGGTCAACATGACCTTTCTAAGATATAACACATCTAGTAATACTCATTGCAAAATAAGTCTCCTAAATCCAGAAAACAGGTTGCTTAGCCACTCAAAACTAATTTTTAATTAAAATTTAGAAGAGATGTCTATCTCCAAATTTTAAAATAGAATATGAAGCTTAGGCTGCTTGCCTATATTGTTCTTAACAGATACTAAATTAAACTATCATTAAAAGGAGAAACAAAGTTCACAATAGTTGTAGGGAGTGATCCACAAAAAGCAACTAGATAAAATATTTGAGATTTTTGTAACTTCCAACAAATCCATAGTGTCCCAAATGCTCATAAAGGAATTGTGGGATCAGGCAGGTGTGCACCTGGTTAAGTGCACACATTACAATGCACAAGGACCCAGGTTCAAGCCCCTTGGACCCCATCTGCTGGGAGAAAGTTTCAGCAGTGGTAAAGTAGGGCTGCAGGTGTCTCTCTGTCTGTTTCCCTATCTCTCCCTCCCTTCTCAATTTCTCCCTGTCTCTATCTGCTAAATAAATTATATAGAAAAGAAAAATTGTAGTATAGGTCTGTTAAAACCTCATTTCACATAGCATGTACCAAAGATTCTTGACAAGGATTAGTCATATCAAAATGAGGGCAGGGGCTAATAAATCTCTGGATCCACAGATGAATCTGAATCTACAGAAGAATGATCCTTATAAATGACTCCACTACATATTCAAGCTGGTAACCCTCCCCATAGCCAACAATGGAATATTGAGGAACATGTCTTTTTAACTGACACTGAGCATCCTTAAACAAAATTGGTTTTGAATGTATGACATGGCATTAGTTCAATTTGATCTAACACCACACATTATGAATTTTTAAGCAGAATGATTTTTAAGACAAGTAACCACTGGGAGAGTTGAAGAGATTTAGATCTGGAATACTAGAGTATTAATATAAAATAGGAAGTCATATGCTTGGCAAAAATGCTAAGTTAATATTCTCTCATTTTCTAAGGGCTTAGCTATCTAAAATATAGGGGGAAAAATAGCGGCACACTAATTAAGGTTCTATACTCCTCTCCAGAAAATATCCTTAAAAGTATATTAGATTGGGGTTGGAGCTTTGTTGATGCAGCAAACTCAATTATGGTTAAATGTTATTTCACAAGTTGAAGTCCTTAGTTTTCCTATTTTCAAGAGGCATGATATTCCAGGAAGCCTAGTCATATTCATATTTAGAACTGCACTCTTGCATTTTAATCCGTGCAATAAGTTATATCTTTATCAAACCATGAATAGAAATAAGAGTCTATAAAAATACGAATAAGCCATGTGAAAATTATCACTAAGTTCTGAACCTTTAAAACATATTCATAGAAGCAAAGTATTATGTGCTCCACAAACCACTGGTTATAGAATGAACAGTAAATCTTAGAGCAAATGCCAAGATTCACTGGCCCAGTCTGAACTTGAGTTCTACTATAGGATGCAGGTGACCAAGGTGAGAAAGTAGTTCTGCACTCTGAATCTTAAAATGGGCAAATGCAATATCTTTTATGGGATTTCACACTTCATTTGAAGATTGCCATAAAGTAAAAATTTTGTATTGTAAAACCCCTAAACAGTATACCTTTCATACAACCCATCATGCACTGCAAAAGCTTCCATGAAGTGATGTCTGCATTTCAGCCATAATATTGACAGTATCACATTTAAAGTTAAAACTCACATTTTGAAATGAGAAATATTTTGCAATGAGCAATGCTCTCTTGGACAAAGCTTATTAACATTGATCCTGTCAGCATATTTTTCTGGATTTAAAAATATATATTGATTTAAATAACTATTATATTTTAATAATACCATCCATTAGTGAATTTCAAGGAAGATTTGATTTACTACAACATTGGGGATAAAACTTCCCCTATCAAGTCTAACATTGAGCAATCAGTATAATTTGAAAGATGTGATGCTACAGCTATTTGTTGTATTGCACCTGAACTGATGTATAGAAACCATAAATGGCCTTGGTAATCAAGTAGTATTTTGACTCATTAGAGAGATCTCACAGACAAACATCCTATGTAAAACTGAATGTCACATGCCTGACATTAATTAACCGCATTCCTTTTTTTTTTTTTTAGCTGTTATGTAGGAAACCATACATTCCATAATAGGGAACAGGACAACTTTAAAATGTGCAAAGAGGGCTTTTTTTTTTTTTAGATTATTGATAATGTATGAAGTAAACTTAAATAAATAAATTAAAGATTTTGAATGCAGCAAGCAAAGTCAGTCTGATGAGAAATTTAACTATGACCAAAGAATGAAGTCACAGAGGAAAAGAACAGTATTTTCTCAAAGCAAACAACTCTACATTGGGTAGATAAGCGGGTGGTTAGGCAGGTTTTGAACAGCTCAGATCTCATAAAAATTGTCTAATGGAATAAAAATTTGGCTAAAGAATTAAAACAAAGATAGAAGACTTTTAATTGAAAACTTTATCAATTAGTAAAGAGGCTGTAAGATAAAGGCAGCAGAGCATGAAATTTGATTAAACAAAACCGTACGTCCCATTTCATTTCCAGTGATATAGTGAAACAGACGACCTTGCAAAGAAAGACATGTTTGGCAAGTATGAGTTGGCTGGGATGATGGTCAAAACATAGCTTTAATGGGAAGGTTTGTGCATTAGAAAGCTTTAAATTAAAATTTATATTCATCTTCAACGGAGAAAGTACAGAGAAATAAATTTGTATAATTGACATATAATCAAAATTTATGACACTGTATCAGGGCAAATGGGATACAGAAAATGATTCCATTTCATAAATGTGAAGAACTGAGCTCATGGTTTGCTGACTAATCAAATCTTCCCTCATTCTGTCCTTGTTTTTGTGCATTCTTTAATGATAGAACGAAGTGGGTCAGAATTATAGGCCTAAGCCCATTTAAGCAAACAAACAAACAAGTAAAAAGTGTTAAAACTCTTCCCAAGAAATGTTTGTATTGGGTCTGTAAAAATAGCTCACTTGGATAGTGCACTTTTTTGCCATGTGCCTGACCCAGGTTCAAAACCAGCCCCCACTGCACTGAAGGAGGCTTTGGGGTTGTGGTCCTTTTCATTCTCTCTCTCTCTCTCTCTCTCTCTCTCTCTCTCTCTCCACTCCCTTCTCTGCCTCTATATATAAACAAAATATTAATGCTAATAATAATATTTGTAGTGATGCTTTATTCTTTCAGAATAAATTGATAAGGAAAAACTAGAGCAAAAATACAGTATTATATAATTCCTATATAATTTAGAAGCATTCTGTGCACTTTCAATTGTCAAAAAAATACAGGTAAAATAAGTAGGCATGTAAATTTTTTTGCATTCAGATATAAAATAGTTGATATCAACACTACTAACCAATTATTGTGGGGTTTTTTTTCTTACCTCACTTAGTTATAGCAAAATGTCCCTGCCTCATTTCGTTGTTTCTTCACCTCATTTGATTTCGAATCTCATGTTGTCTTCCTTGCATATAATCTGTCTACTGCCTCCACCTGTGCAGGTACCTAAAAAGAAGAGTGAGATTTGACTAATGTCCCTCACATATAATCAGATATGACCTCTTATACTTGGAAGACAAATAACAGGAGACTTTGGATATTGAAAAAAAAAATACATCTACCAAAACAGAACATCTCTGAAGATGTAATAGAGAATTTTTAATTCAAAAACTACTAAGCATAAAGACAACCATTTCCACACCTGGTTGAGTACACTGATGGCAGTGCACAAGGTCCCGGGTTCAAGTCCCTGGTCCCCACCTGGAAGGAGGAAGCTTCACAAGTAGTGATGTAGTGCTGCAGGTATCTTTCTCTCCTTCTCTTCAGCCTCTCCCTCTCAACTTATCTATGTCTCTATCCAAAATAAATAAATAAATAATATTTTTTTTAAATACAATTTTGGGGGGAGTCGGGTGGTAGCACAGCGGGTTAAGTGCAGGTGGCACAAAGCGCAAGGATGGGTGTAAGGATCCCGGTTCGAGCCCCTGGCTCCCCACCTGCAGAGGAGTCTCTTCACAGGCGGTGAAGCAGGTCTGCAGGTGTCTGTCTTTCTCTCCCTCTCTCTGTCTTCCCCTCCTCTCTCCATTTCTCTCTGTCCTATCCAACAACAATAACAACAATAATAACTACAACAGTAAAACAAAGACAACAAGAAGGAATAAATAAGTAAATATTTAAAAAATACAATTGTTTCAAAGTTAGAAATGTTCAGTTTGGATGGAACATAGGTAAATTTACTATGCTGATCTGTAACAAAGAAATTAAACAAAGAATTGTGTACTTTCAAAACTCTGTAAGAGCACCTTCTCCTTCCTACCCACCCATTCAAACCAGCTAAATGTTATGAAGGTAGTTTTGACTCATGATTCTCACTACTACTACGGGAGACAATGCTTTGGCAGACAGTAATTTAAATATGTCTGAAAACTCAGTTATACATATTCTGCTGTTAAAACCACTCACTATGTCTCAAAAGAAAAACAATGCATCTCATTTTGACTGCCTCTTTTTCCATCTCTTCTTCTGTGAGTCTTTCCACAACTAATTGTTTTCCCATAGTTCTGCTGGTACAGAATTGTTAAAAACAAAAGGGCAGAGCAGACTACACCACCTTCGACATCGACATCTCGCCTCTGAAGATTACACTATTATATTAGCATTTATGTGAGCATCATCAGATTTGAACAGTTCATGCTTTTCTTTGTAATGAGGGCTCAGATAAAAGTTTGCAAGTCTCAAAAAGTGAATTCAATTTTATTTAATCTTTTAGGGATAAATATGACCTTTTAAATTGGATAATAACTCTTAAACTGAATTCTGTAAAAATTTTTCCCACAATGATTCTCAAATCTTAACACACAGATACATCCATCCGCTAGAAATACTGGTTAAAGATTTAACTTGGGTGGGGTTAGACAGCATAGTGGTTATGCAAAGAGACTCTCATGCCCGAGGCTCCAAAGTCTCCTATTTTAATCCACCCACACCACCATAAACCAGAACTGATCAGTGCTCTAGTAAAAAAAGAAAAAAGAAAAAAAAAAACTTATTAGACCCAAGATGAATTCTGAGATTTCTTTTTTTATTATTATTATCTTTATTTATTTACTGGATAGAGACAGTCCGAAATTGAGAGGTAAGGGAGGGACAGAGAGAGTGAGAGACAGAGACACACCTGCAGCACTGCTTCACCACTTGTGAAGCTTTCCTCCTGCAATTAGGACTGGGGGCGCAAACCTGGGTCCTTGTGCTTTGTTACACATGCACTCAACCTGGTGTGCCACCACCCGGCCCCTGAATTCTGAGATTTCTATCAAGCACTCAAATGAGAATGATATTACTGATCTAAGTAGCAAAGTTATGGTGTCCTTTGTTCTGGTATGTGTCAAATCATGAGTGTTTTCCAACACAAACAATTATCTGATTCTCTGAATACCAATTAGTTTTTCTACAATTCAATTCTGACACTAACCACAAGGAGTTAGTACAAACCCCACAGGCTATAGATGCAGCTGGAGTTATGATCTAAAGTTTTGATCAGCTAGCCCTAAGTTGGAGTGCCCCATTACCTCTTCTAAGGTTTAATTATTTGCTAGAAGCCTCACTGACCTAAGGAAGGCACTCTATTTGTGTTTATGAGGTTACTGAAAAGGTTACAACTTAGGAGCAGCCACATGGAAGAGATGGGTGGGGGATGGTCCAGCATGGGAACTGGAAGTGCTTAGTTTCCACACCCTCCAGGTAGACCTCCTAGAACCTTCATATACTTACCATCACAGGCCATTAAATTTTAGTTTTTTCTTTTACTCGTTTTTTCTTAATAGAAACAGACACAGAAATAGAGATGTAGAAAGAAAATGAAAGAAACTTGCTCACAGAAGCTTCTTCAATGTAATGGTGGCCAGGCTTGAACTTGGGTCTTGTACCTAGCAAAATAGCACACGAACAGAGAGCTGTTTCTTGAGCTTCAAGTTTTCTTGTTCAGGTTTTTGTTTGTTTGTTTGTTTTTGTTTTAATAATGATCGACAAGACCATAGGATAAGAGGGCTATAATTCTACACAGTCCCCACCACCAGAGTTCTGTACCCAATCTCCTCCAATGGAAGCTTTCCTATTCTTTATCCCTCTGGGAGTAGGGACCCAGGATCATTATGGCGTGCAGAGGTGGAAGGTGTGGCTTCTGTAATTGCTTCCCTGCTGGACATGGTCAGAGATTTTTTTTTTTTTTTTTAAGGAGTTCAATCTCAAAACATCCCCTTCCCAGAGTAACTGGGTGGAGTTCAAAGTTTCATCTTTAAAATCTCTAATCTTCTGAAGATCAATTCTACCCTGAGGCTATGTAGGGCTCCTTCTTCTTCTTTTAGCGTTTGCCCTTCTTCCATAGCCAGTCAACAGCGTCAGGTTGAGCCTGATGTAAAGTTTCGAGACCTCCTTTGAATCTGGAGAGGTGGCAGTCGTTGACTATGTGGGTCATAGTCTGACTGTAGCCGCAGGGGCAGTTCGGGTCGTCTCTGGCTCCCCAGCGATGGAACATAGCGGTGCACTGGCCATGGCCTGTTCGATAGCGATTGAGGAGGGCCCAATCATAACGTGCTAGGTCAAAGATGGGTTGACGCTCGCAGGGGTCTGTGATGAGGTGTTTGTTCTTTACCTCAGATGACTGCCAACTCTGTTTCCAAGAGTCTGGAACAGAGAAGTTCAATGTAGGCATAGGGGACCAGATTGGGTGACAAGACGTCAAGCATTGGACAGGGTGGGCGAAGATATCCACGTATATTGGCAGGTCCAGTCGAGCATAGACGTGGGAAATGAACTTAGATGATGCCGCATCCCAACAAATATCTGGTGGGGCGATGTTGCTAAGAACTGGCAGCCATGGAACTGGGGTGGAACGGATGGTTCCAGAAATTATCCTCATGGAGGAATATAATTTGGAATTGACCAAGTGGACATGGGGGCTACGGAACCATACTGGGGCACAGTATTCTGCAGTGGAATAGCATAATGCCAGAGATGATGATCGTAGTGTGGAAGTACTCGTGCCCCATGAGGAGCTGGTCAGTCTTGCAATGATGTTATTTCTCGCGCCCACCTTTGCTGCAGTTTTTATGAGATGTTCGTGAAATGACAGAGTGTGATCAAGAGTAACGCAGATAGACTGGTTGGGCTTCGTGCCGGATTCTTGTATGGCCAAGCTGCACATTAAGCTCACGCGAGGCCGAGGCATGGTGTAGATGGAAAACAGATGATACCGTTTTTGCAGTGCTAGGGATTAGTCTCCATTTTTTACAGTAATCAGATATCAGAGACATGTCTTTCGTGAGTGTTTCCTCGAGGATGTCGAACTTTGATGCCTGAGTTGCACAGCAGATGTCATCAGTGTAGATGAACTTCCTTGAAGAAGTTTCTGGGAGGTCATTGATGTAAATATTAAATAGCATAGGAGCCAGAACAGAGCCCTGGGGGAGGCCACTTGAGACAAGTCTCCATCTGCTAGACTTGTCACCCAGATGCACCCGGAATCTTCTGTTTTGGAGAAGAAACAATATAGTATAGGCCACCCATGGAGGCAGGCATCTTGAGATCTTGACTAGGAGACCACGGTGCCAGACCGTGTCATAGGCTGCTGTGAGATCAACAAAGACAGCACCCGTCTTTAAATTCTTCTGGAATCCATTTTCAATGTAAGTTGAGAGGGCCAGGGCTTGTTCGCAGGTAGATCTTCCTGGGCGGAAACCAGCTTGGGCGGGTGATAGGAATTTCTCTGTAAGATGAGAAATACATGACAGAAGCAGCCTCTCAAGGAGTTTGTAACATACAGAAAGGAGAGAAATTGGTCTATAGCTGGCGGCCAGTGTTGGGTCTTTCTTTGGTTTCAAAAACCACTATTACCTTCGCAGGACGCCAAACTTTGGGCATAGACTCAGATTCCAAGACGTGGGACAGGAATGAAGCGAGCCACTTCTTTGCCGTGGGACCCAGGTTAAGAATGAGTTTTGGGGTGATGTTATCATAGCCAGCAGCTGTTCCCGGTTTAACCCTCTTCAAAGCATCTTCCAGTTCAGACAGTGTAAAGGGAGAGAGTTTTGGAGATGGACAAGATAACCGGAAGTGGGATGACCACTCGTGGGAAATTTCTCTTTTCCAGACTGGGTCGATCTTAGCACAGCCAACTTGAGTTAGGTGACTGGCCACTGAGTTTGGAGATACGGGAGGATGGGAGACGGGAGGGGGTTGGCTACCGGCACCCAGTCTGTGAAGAAGCTTCCAGGCCTTCCTACTTGAGTGGGTGAAATTCAGACTTTCCGTGAGTTGTTTCCAGTTTGCTTGGCGTGCTGCATCCAGGGAAGCAATGAGATGGTCAGCCACATCTGGGTCACCCGACTCATCATACTGCTTTAGTAGTTGCTCACATTCAGCATCAAGACAAGGTGTATAGTTAGCACGTCTCCCACGAGGAATGGCTTGGGAAGCTGCTTTGAAGATGGCTTGGCGAAAGCGCCTGTAGGAATCTTCAGAGGGGATAGAGTTAATTGGAATTGCAGGAATAGATTTGTTGGTAAGATCACTGAACAGACGCCAGTCTGCTTTCTGAAAGTTCCATCTTAGTTTCTCCGAGCACAGAGTCAGTGGGAGCTGGAGACCAATGTGGATGATAGCTGGGCGGTGATGACTGCGGGAAGATCTTGAGAACTTGTCTCGTAGTGGGAAAGGCTTGGCCGTTGACTGTGCTAATCCAGCACAGGTCGGGTGAAGAGTCTTTATTCCATCTAGCAGTGTGAAAAGAGCCTGGCTGTTTGGGATCGTATAATAGGGAGAGGTCATTCGCTGAAGCCCAGTCGGCTAAGATAGAGCCGTCAGCACAAGTGGAGGAATATCCCCAGTCTTGGTGATGACTATTAAAGTCTCCAACGTAAATGGCTGGGTGATTCGGGCTAGGCAGGACCTCATTATCCCATGAGGCACTGGGAGGCTTATATACGTTGACAAGCTGAATAGTTCCAATAGTAATGGAGTCGTAGAAGGTCGAAGAGGCTGTATGGTAAATGTCTGCAAGACAGGATTTGGCATAGATGGCTCGGCCGTGTTTAGGATGGAGATTATAGCATATTAAATCGAATCCACTGATGGTGAATCGAGCAGTTTCATTGACTGCTATATGTGTTTCTTGTAGGCAAATAACATCTGCCTGATACTGTATCGCCAATTGACCAATAAGAACGCGTTTAGCAAAGGACAGCCCCTCAACATTAAGTTGGAGGACTCGAAGAGCAGGACCAACAGCTTGAAAGCTGTCAGGAGCTGCTTGTTGCTGGCTTTGAAAGTGACTGGGATCCATGTGGATTCAGTCGGCTAGGAAGGATCATCAGTTTCCCCAATGAATGGGTACTCACGAGATGCACCACGGGAAGGTCGATCCAATGCACCCTTCAGAGCTCACCTTATTAACATTAGCTTATGTGATCAAAGGGTTCTCCATAGGAATAACAAAAGACACTTCTTATTCAGGGAATTTCAAAGATTTTAGAAGCTCTTTTTCTAAAACTGGGAACTAAGAGCAAAATGTTTTTACATATGTCACAACTGGTCAATGATTTGTTCCTATTGATGTTTCTGTAACTTCAATTAAGGTGTTTGTTTGATTTGGTTTTTCTAGGAAGGCTTAGGAAGTAACCAAGATCAATTCCTACTAACTAGATCTTGATGCTTAGTCTTAGCCACATAGATTGATTGACCTAAAGAATGTTAAAGACTGTTAACACAATAAACAGAATTAACAAAAATATTGATTAAAAACTGCAAGGGGGGCAGGTGTTGGTGCACCTAGTTAAGTGTACATAGTACTAAGCACAAGGATAGGAAAGGACCCTGGTTCTAGCCCTGCTCTCCACCTACAGGAAGAACACTTCAAGAACAGTGAAGCAGGTCTGCAGGTGTCTTTCTCTCCCCCTCTCTAGTCTCTATCTCCCTCTTCCCTCTCAATGACTCTGTATCCTATCGAATTAAAAAAAAAAAACAGTTGCTAGAAGTGGTGGATTCTCAGTGTTGGCACCGAACCCAAGGAATGCGGCCAAAAATAGAAAGAGAGGAAGGAAGGAAGGAAGGAAGGAAGGAAGGAAGAAAGAAAGAAAGAAAGAAAGAAAGAAAGAAAGAAAGAAAAAAGAAAAAGAGCAAACCTATATAACTATTTTCAGTATAATGAAAGCTGCCTTTCTTCTGATGTTGCCATAGCATCCTTCCCATTCCCTAGTGGAAACACTAACAATTATCATAAAACAGCATCCATATCAAAATGAAAATCCTCTTTTTCCTAGAACTCTTGTGCTGTGATATATCATCAAGAGGCATACACAAAGAGCAATTAGCTACAGCCTATTGAATTATTCTTATTTATTTGACCTTTGATTAATTCTGTATGATAAACATCAACCAACCCTTATTGGTCTCCTTATTTCTTAGAGGTATATTTTGGTTCACTTCTTTAGCTTGCTTATAGGTAGTGGTACAAATGGTAGAGCTACCATGCCTGAGGACCTGGGCTCTAGTTCCTGGTCTCCACATAAAGGGGTAAGCTTCATGGGAGTCCAGCGGTAGCACAGCTGGTTAAGCACACATGACGTGAAGCTCAAGGACCTGTGTAAGGATCCCAGTTTAAGCCCCCGGGGTCCCCACCTGGGGGGAGGGGGAGTCTCACAGGCAGTGAAGCAGGTCTGCATGTGTTTATCTTTCTCTCCCCCTCTCTGTCTTCCCCTCCTCTCTCCATTTCTCTTTGTCCTAACAATGACATCAATAACAACAACAATAATAACTACAACAGCAATTTAAAGAAAAAGGGCAACAAAAAGGAAAATAAATATAAAAAAATAAAGGGGTAAGCTTCATGAGCAGTGGAGCAGAGCTGCAGGTTCTCCTCTGCTTGCTTCTCCTCCTTCTCTCCTTCTCTCTCTCTCTCTCTCTCTCTCGCTCTCGCTCTCGCTCTCTCTCTCTCTCTCTTGCTCTCTCTGCCAGGAGCAGTGGAACCATCATATGGGCACTGAGACCCCAATAATAACCTTGGTGGCAATGAAATAACATCATAACATAACATAACATAACATAACATAACATAACATACAAACAGTTCTTTGTGTAGTGCACTACTACTATTTGGAATACATTACACCAAATGAAGTGTTAATGTGAGTGCCACTTTACAAAACCATTCGTATCCACACTGTGTGTGTGTATATATATATATATATTAATTATAAAATGTGTGTATTAATGAAATTCAAATGTATGTTAATGAATCACATGGTGAGATCAGTGGAGGAGCAGTTTTTGAGTTCCATAAGTTTTAACAAGGAAAAGAATTAATCAGTGTCTTAGAAAGAAATAAAAATAAGAAAAGATAGGGGTGATTTTTGAGCATATTAAATTGAAAGGTTTATGGGACAGGAAAGTTTTTAGTGTGTGTGTGTGTGTGTGTGTGTGTGTGTGTGTGTGTGTGTTTTAAGACCCACTTATAAGCTAACCAAATTAAAAGATTCAGAGTGCAAGCAAGCGAGAAAGCGACTTTGTGAAGGGTGCCAATCTAATTACAGTACAGCACATCCCTGGGGGCTCATTGGAAGCTGCATCATCACTTATGTATGTCACCTTAAACAAGTTAACTGTGTTTTTCCCACTCTCTTTAGGAAAAAAATAGCATTGCCTTAAAATTCTTCCTCACTTGACGATAATTACATTTTAAATTTTATAGGATCACTTTTCTTCCGTTCTGTTTTCATGTAAATCTTAACAATCTTTCATGTAAATCTTAACAATCTTTTTTAAAATTTATTTATAAAGTTAAAAAAATATCGACAAAACCATAGGATAAGAGGGGCACAATTCCACACAATTCCATGTCCTATCCCCTCCCTTGAAAGTTTTCCTATTCTTTATCCCTCTGGGAGCATGGACCAAAAATCATTATGGGGTGCAGAAGGTGGAAGGTCTGGCTTCTATAACTTCTTTTATGCTGAACATGAGCGTTGGCAGGTTGATCCATACTCCCACCCTGTTTCTATCGTTCCCTAGTAGGGCAGGGCTATGGAGAGGTGGGGTCCAAGGTACACTGGTGAGGTCATCTGCCCAGGGAAATCAGGTTGGCATCATGGTAGCATCTGTAACTTGGTGTCTGAAAAAACATTAAGATATAAAGCAGAGCAAAGTGTTTAATAATCATAAATGCAAGAATATAACAGCTGAGGTTTTTTTTCCATGGTGGAAAAAACTAATAGGTCTATTTTAGTTAAATTCCAAGGGGCCCATGGCTTGACTAAGTTTTGCCTGAGCCCAACAGCTAACATGCAGGTGGACCAAAGGTATTGTCTGGGGAGATGGTTTCAGAGTTGGAAATAGAATTGGAAAGCTGGATCAAGAAAGAGAGTAGCACCCAAATATGGGAAAAGTATATAAATACCATTATCCTTTTCTTTGTTCCTTTGTCTTTGCTTCCATAGGAGTTGTGTTTACCTTTGGAATGTGTTTCCAGAAGTTATCTTTGTTCTCACAATTTTGTCCATTCCATACTGTCTCTCCATGATAAATTTCACTGTAAGACACCTTGTTCTTTGAAGAATTCAAAAAGCTGTCAGTAAGAACTATCTTGAGTCTTCAGACTGATTACATACTGTCTTTTGTGCCTGTCTGCAGATACACGGAATGGGATTCTTATCTTGCTTATTGAAATTTAGGTATCATACCTACTGCTTTGGTCTTAGGACTAATTCTTGACACTGCATATGGTCTCACTCATCCATAAATCAATCTACCAAAATAAGGACACTCGTTCCAAAAACCAATCTAAGTAACCACAGGTGTTAGTATCTTCAAAGGGATGAAATATAATGGTAATTGTCAATTTAAAATCCCACTACCTTTTAAAAATTGGTTTCTGGGGAAGTAAGTAGCCTACCCAGAATAACATGTAGTCTTCTGTACTTGAGGCCATGTTTCTTGTGCTGTCACCACAAGAGAACACTATTTACAACAGCACTAGGGGAGTTTCATGGATCATGGAGTATTGTTGCTGTTTCTCTTTTCTTTTCTTCTCTTCCCTTCTTCTTCTTCTTCTTCCTCTTCTCCTTCTTCTTCTTCTTCTTCTTTTTCTTCTTCTTCTTCTCTCTCTCTCTTTCTTTCTCTCTCTTTTCCACTCTAAAAAATAGAAAATTAGGCCAAGAAGGTGGTTACTACTAGCAGAGCCAAGTTCAAAGCTTTGGTTTATTGCCAGAAAAGAGAAAAAAAATAAATAAAAGTTTATCTCTATGCTCATTTGTTTTGTTTTACTTTATGTTATAACTAATTTAAATTAAACTAGTAGTTATAAACAAACATTCCTGCAGGTCATGGTTTAAAAGGGAGTAAAACTGAAACTTCTATAATCCAAATTTTCTCAGTTTGTTAAAATAAGACAATAACAGCTATATCCAGACAATTCTTTGTCAGGCCACCATGAAACTCCCAAGCTAGTTCAATAATCTTCAAAATAATTTCCTTTGTATCAATTTGGCAGGAAATAATCACATAAGCTAACCAATATGGAGAAGAAAAACTGAAAGTGTTATAGAATGTGAACAAAAATAAAGAGAGACAGGTTTATTGAGACCAAGGTAGTGGCAGAGAGAATGCAAACATAATTGGGGGGGGGGGGGAAGTACTATGTGATACCCAGAAGTGGATCTGGGAAGAGAAAAACTATATTCATGTAGCAGCCAAGGAGGTGATTTAGCTGGTAGAGCATAAGATTTTCATACCTGCAGTTCTGGGTTCAAGTTCAACATTGCATATTCTCAAACTGCTCTGCTTTTTTCTCAAAATAAATGAAAAGATCTTTCTTAGAAAAAAATGTGGTGGAGCCGGGTGGAGGTGCACCTGGTTGAGTACACATGTTACAATGCATAAGGACCTGGGTTTAAGCCCTAGGTCCCCACTTGTAGGGGCGATCTTTGCAAATAGTGAAGCAGTGCTGCATGTGTCTCCCTGTCTCTTTCTCTCTCTATCTCCCCTTTTCCTTCTCTATTTCTGACTGTCTTTATCCAATAAGTAAGTAAAGATAATACAAAAAAAATTTAAGAAAATAAAAGAATGTGAGTGGGGAGATGTAAATTCTAAATAGACCTGTATCTTAGCTAATAATAAGTTAAAATACTAATTTCTTGATTTTGATAAAAACTATTAAAGTTTAAAAACATAAGGGAAACTAGAGAGTCAAATTAAAACAATCTTCTGAACTCTCTTTGCAGCTCTTCTGTACATCTAAAAATTATGGCAAAGGTTTTTTAAAAAGCTTATTTTTAAAAGGAAAGGGGAAATGGAAAAAAATATATGAGCAGTTCAGTTTCTTTCATTGTTAGAAAGGTGAAGCATAAAACAAAGAGCCCAGATGTATTCTAGCACTACCTCTTCATAGTGACTTGACATAAGGATTTTCTAAACCTCAATTCCTCTCTATACAAAATAATAACAACACAGGGTCTGGTGGTAGCGCAGCAGACATGTGGCTCAAAGTGCAAGGACTGGCTTAAGGATCCTGGTTCGAGCCCCTGGCTCCCCATCTGCAGGGGGGTCGCTTCACAAGCAGTGAAGCAGGTTTGCAGGTGTCTATCTTTCTCTCCCCCTCTTAGTCTCCCTTCCTCTCTCAGTTTCTCTCTGTCCTATCCAACAACAACATCAATGGCAAAAATAAATAAATAAAATAAAATAATAACTATACCTACTTCAGAAGTTCTTGTACAGTCTAAGTGAAATTTGGTATGTAAAATGCTTAAAGTACTGACTGTCAACTATTACTTTTGTATTCATTTAGAGTTGCCAATGATCTTGAAAATAATAATGACTTACTAGTACATTTAATCTCTGAGTCCAATCCAGTAAGGTTTCTGATTTTATTTTTCTCTACAGCAGTGAAATTAGGACTTAACAATTACTCTTTTCTTTCTCCACTCTTGTCTTAGGATATAAAACAGCATGATTTATTTTTAAGACTATGCTTTTGTAAAAACAGGTAATAACTAAAGTGTTTAACAATTTTACAGGTTTAATCAATTACAATAGATGTCACAACCAATTAGTATAAGCATCAACTGCAACAATCAATACAAATAGGTACATAGTACTTCCTTGCAGTTCCAAGAGTCATGGTCCCAGAGGCTAACAATTTATAATAAATTGCTCAAGTCTTTGTTCTAAGGAAGATTTTTCAACTGAAGCATTGCAGTAATTTTGGACACAATGGTATACCTAAAGGAAGACTCTAATCCAAGTTGAACTGATTATTTGTCTCATTTTCTCAGTAGCATAGTCCTTCAATAACAGTAAGATGGATGAACACATGATTAAAGATAGGATAAAAAAGTACCCTAGTCACATTAGAGAGGACACAGAATGTAGGGATTAGTTCCATTAAATAGCATATTAATCAAATTGAATTCATCCAACAGAAAATTTCCTTGATTTTTTTTTCCCGCAAATAGAATCTTTCCTTTTAGAATGAGACTTTGTAAGGATCTGTTGCCAAATACAGTTAGTTACTCATGTTTTTTTACATTTTTGAGATATTAGTTTCTAAAAAAGACTGGAACAAACACATGGCACCAGCAGACAGAAAGGAAGTCTTGAGGAGACAAAGAGCGAAGAGAATAATTTAATTACATGAATCAGTAAACTTCCTGTGCTTTCAGCATGGTTAGTTCAAACTGGGTTTCAGTCACTTGAAACCAAGAGTTTTGTTTAGTATACCACTCCATCTGTGTTTCCAAATGTTACTCACTACTCTTTCTGTTGGATCTCCCATTCACAAGTCAATTATCCTTCCTTCTCACTACAATATTCCATCATTTTTGTTTAAGTGGCATCTTCTTTCTTGAACTATTCCTTTATCTGTATGTCTAATCTTGAAATAAATTATTTGCTTCTAAAACCATACCTATATATTTTTTCCATCCATTTAATTCCAAATTATCTGGACCTGCTTTTCATTTTTTAAGGTCTTTTTTGTTTGTTTGTTTGTTTTAGTTTTTTATGTTACTTATTTTTTAAGTTTAAAAATACTTTATTAATTTTATTTATTTGATAAATAAAATTAATCAGAATTAGGCAGAAATGGAGAGATTAAGAGGAGGAGGGAGAAAGAGAGAGAGACATGTAGCACTGCTTCACAATTTGTGATGCTTCCCCCCTGCAGATAGGGACTAAGAGCTTGAAGCTAGGTCGCTGCACATATTAACAATTGTATTCAACCGGGTGCATCACTGCACACTCCCATACTTTTATGTTCTGATCACTCATTCCTTATCTTCTTCTAGTCTGAGTTGTTTTCAACATTCTGAAAAAAATACTTTAAACAATAGTTCAGAACTGGGGAAATATTATCATAGAAGTGCACAGGAATTGCATGTAAGAAGACTCCAATCCCAGCCACCACAAAGAGCTAAAGCTGAGAAATATTTTGATACAAGTAAATAAACAAATGTCTTCTATTTCTTTTTTATTATAAAAATATGTATCTACATTCACTTAATATAGTGGAAATGAAAATGCCCTGAAAGAAGAAACTTTTGTATACTCCACAAAGACTTCCCAGTTTCCAGAACATATCACCTTGTTCATTCCTTGCTTTTTTTTTTCTTTTTTCTTCAGATGGTGCAGAGGCCTATCAAATTCAGTTGGTGGGGGTTCCTGGAAGATGGCGGACTGAGAAGCTGCTAGTGGCTTGAGCTCTGACCACATTTTCTGGAAACGGTAGGATTTTCTGCCTTTAGTAGGCCAGTCAATAAGGGGTCCTAGCGGTCACACCAAGGAGGTGACTATAACTTGATTTGGGTTAAGAAATAGAGTAGAAAAAAAGGGAAAAAAAAGTTTTCCTTTTAATTATTAAGCATACTGCCTCCCCCTTCCACACCCCCCCCTTAACCAGTCCCTGGGGACAAGCTCCTAGCAGGCTCCCCTGCTGAGCTTCTGTCTTTACCAAATTCCTGTCCCACCAGGGAGTATCATTCATTCTTAGTCTATACCCTTCTGAAACCTCTGCCCTTTTTTCTAAGTAGCCAACCCCACCCCCAGCTTAAAAATAAATAAATAAATAGAAAACCTCTTTCCTTTCACCGCTCTTTTATGACTGTTCTTCTTCTTACCTTTTTCTTTTTTCTCCCTTTCTTTTTTATTCTTTTTCTCATTCTTGTCATCCTTTCTTCCTTAATCCTACAGCTTCCAAAGCCACAGGCCCCAACCCCCACACCACCAAACAGTGTGCTTTTTTGAATTCACCGATACACATTTGGGAATTATTTTGGGGAAGAATTCTGACTCAGTGTGGACTCCCACTGCGAGTGTCTCTGCTCAACTTCCCTTCCTCTTTTAGCCACCCCTAGAATATACAGTGGATAGTAGATTTGCATAACTGTCTATTTCAGCCATCCTTGTCTAGTCCTGAGGTTTTCTTTTTTTTCTCATTCTTAACAATCAGCTGCCACTGATCATGAGGTCTGAGGTAATCTGGGACAGGGCTTTGTTTTTTTTTTACCCTGCTCTATTTTATTATTAATACTATATAAAGGCACATATCTCCCCCCCCTTTAGGTTGATCAGAATTAACTCTTAGGGTATCTTTCATTGCTAGGGTAGTGGGCATCTTATCTATTATGGGAGGAACTTGTCTCATTACTCCTACCTCCTCTACAGACTCACCCCTACTCCTCCTCCTAGCTAATTAAAAAAAATTAAATTAAATTAAATTAAAAATAAAGGGCTAGAGAATGGGAAAGCTACCATGGGAGGGGGTGGGTTATGGGGATTGTGTGGTGGGAATTGTGTGGAGTTGTACCCCTCCTACCTTATGTTTTTGTTCACTAATCCTTTCTTAAATAAAAAGTTTTTAAAAAATAAAATAAATAATAAAGTAATAAAAAAAAACCCTTTCCTTTCACTGCTCTTTCATTACAGCTCTTTTTCTTATCTTTTCCCTTTTCTCTCACTTGTCTCTTTTTTCTTTTTCTTTTCTTTTTTTTTATATTGTCATACACTTCTTCCTTCCTTATTCTTTGCCTTTCTGAATTTGTGAATTGTTTTGGGGAAGAAATCTGACTCAGAGTGGACTCTCTATGCGTGTATCTCTGCTCTAGTTCCCTTTCCCCTCTTGTTACCCCTAGAATATACAATGGATAGTAGATTTGCATAACTGTCTATTCTTGCTATCCCTTCTTTCTTTTCTATTTCTTCTTCACTGGGATTTGGTTACTATTTTTTAACAGACTGGAGAAATTGGCAAACTGGTAGTGATTAAACGGCTTCAATACTTGCTTCAGTTGCTACTGTAACTCCTAAGGTTGGTGAGTACAATTGTCATAAAGGTATTGAGTACAGTGTTGCTTGTGCTCAAGACACAACAACTGAGGAACAACAGAACATAAAAAAGAAACACATAAATCAAAAAAATGGGTAGATCAAAAATAAAACTGCTACCCCAATGAATGAAGACAAGAGCCCAGAAGAAACTACAAATCAGCCAGAAGTAACCGTAGATAAAAAAGTATGCAAGCAATAATAAACTTATTAATCACAGAAATGAAAACAACATTGGAGGAAAGGAATGGCAGTATTAGGGAAACAACAGTCGAGACACCCAAGGAAAATACTGATTATCTTGAGGCAATTAGAGAACAGAAAGCTGAAATTGCTGTAATGAAGAAAGAAGCTGAGGCAAAGGAAAGAAGACTAACAGAAGCAGAAAACAGAATTAGTCAGACAAAGGATGAGTTAGAGAAAACTCAGAAAGAAGTGAAAGAGCTTAAAAAGAGATTGAGAGACACTAAAAACAACAACAGAGACATATGGGATGATCTCAAAAGAAGTAACATTCGCATAATTGGCCTGCCAGAGGAAGAAAGAGAGGAAGGGGAAGCAAACATTCCAGAGGAAATAATAGAAGAAAACTTCCCAGATCTGAATAACAGAAAGGACATCAAGATTCAAGAGGCCCAGAGAGTACCAAACAGAATCAACCCAGACCTGAAGACACCAAGACACATCATAGTCTCAATGAGAAGAAGTAAGGATAAAGAAAAGATCCTAAAGGCTGCAAGAGAGAAACAAAAAGTCACATACAAGGGAAAACCCATAAGATTATCTGCAGACTTCTCCACTCAAACTCTAAAAGCAAGAAGAGAATGGCAAGATATCTATTGAGCCCTGAATGAAAAAGGGTTTCAACCAAGGATAATATATCCTGCTAGACTTTCATTCAAACTAGATGGAGGGATCAAAACCTTCTTAGAAAGACAACAGTTAAAAGAGGCAACCATCACCAAGCCGGCCCTGAAAGAGGTACTAAAAGACCTCTTATAAACAAGAACATCACTATAATACTTGCAATATATCAGAGCAAACAATTTTTTTTTAGAACAATGGCACTACAATACATTAAAACCATAATACCAATAAATGTCAATGGCTTAAACTCACCCATAAAAAGGCACAGAGTTGGGGGATGGATCAGAAAACATAACCCAAGCACATGCTGCTTGCAAGAATCCCATCTGACACAACAAGATAAACACAGACTTAAAGTGAAAGGATGGAAAACTATCATACAGGCTAATGGACCACAAAAAAGGGCAGGATAGGCCATTGTCATCTCAGACACGATAGATTTTAAATTAAATAAAGTAATAAAAGCTAGGCAAGGACATTACATAATGATTAGAGGATCAATCAGCCAAGAAGACTTAACAATCATTAACATCTATGCACCCAATGAGGGACCATCTAAATTCGTCAAGCACTTACTGAAAGAATTTCAAAAATACATCAATAGTAATACAATAATAGTGGGAGAATTCAATACCCCACTCTCACACTTAGACATATCAACAAAGCAGAGAACCAACAAAGATTCAAGAGAATTGAATGAAGAGATTGACAGACTAGACCTCTTGGACATTTTCAGAGTCCTTCACCCCAACAAACTGGAATACACCTTATTTTCAAATCCACAAAACACAACAAGGATAGACCATATATTAGGCCACAAAAACAGCATCAATAAATTCAAGAACATTGAAATCATCCTGTTGTTAAAATTCGGCGGCTCCAGCTGGCCGGGCTAGCTTCACGGGCGGGTAACAGAGATGCGGAGACAACAGCTGGGCAGGGAAGCTGTATTTCTTTATTCAGGAACAACGATTCATAAACTAAACCAAACTAATCACCAAACAGAACTCTGCTGTCTCTTTGCGGCGGCGCAAGCACTCTCTCTTACTCTGCAACTCAGGAAGTCTGGAACTCAGGAACCCTCTGAACTCTGTCACTCTGGAACTCTGGCAGGGTTCCTTCGGGGCAGGGCCAAGCAGGCCCGCGAAACTAACTGGACTGATCCTATTCTCTTGGTGGGGGAGGGCTAGAACAAACCAATGTAAAGCATACGACAATCCCCCCTTTTCTTTTTAACAAAATGACTATAGTATCAAGGGTGTGGGGTGAACAGAAACATATATCATACAGGCATTTTTAAAAAAGAAACTGGCACAAACATGGAGAAACATGTAAGCAAGTAACAAGAACCAGCGTGTTGCCAAGGAAAGGCCTGAGGGGGCCATATCTGCCTCTGTGGGCTAAACTTTATCAGCTTAAAAAAAAGCATTTCTTGTCTCTGGGGGGCTACTTGCCTCGACAGGCATTTTCATGGGGGCGGGGAACCGCCTAGAGTCTCAAAGGCAGCTGGCTGCAATTTACTTACTATGAAACAAAACTTGTTATTAGCATATTTGTAATAGAGAAGGAATTTGAGACTTTTACATATCAACAACGTCTTTTTAACCTTTTGTTACACCCATTCAAGATGGAGTCAGGAAAGGAAACCTCAGGCATGAGAATAATTAGCATAGCCATTGTGCGATCTACCATTTCTAATAGAGAAGGTAATGGAGAGTTTTACATATCAACAAGTCTATTTAACCTTTTGTTTAGACCAACTTAGTTAAAATATATTGCTTGTTAACTAATTTTTACCTCAGACTTTAAATGTAAGTTAATTTTATCTTTATGAGAATTACGTTGAAAACCTTTTTCATTTAACTTTGCCTAGTAAGAATTTAGCCTTAAAGTTACATTTTTAACCTTAAAGTTATTGTTTACCAAACTTTAAACATACACATAAACATGGTCATTAATACACAAGGAGAGAAACCTTTGTTATGAAGACATGTCATTTCAAACACAAATTTAAATCTGTACTGTCTTAATTGTTGGGGAGGGGGGGTTTCACCATCCAGAGGTGGCTTCTCGCGCAGCTTCACTTCTAGGAATTGCAGGTTGCGATCTCTGCACAAATCTCTGCGTACTCCAGCTTGTCTGCCTTCAGCCTGGATCGGCAGCTGGAGATCTCGTGTGCCCAGTTTCGGCAGGGAGCCCGGGGGTCCGGGAGGTCCGGGATCGTTCCAGAATTCACAGCAAGAGGGCAGGCGGGCCAGTTTTGTAGAAGGCGTGGGCCTAGGTGCCCAGGGGTGGCAGCCATGATAGGCCGCCGCGGCCCTGCCCCATGGCCCTGCCATGTCTGCTGCCCTGCTCGCAGTGGCCGAGCAGCGTGGAGGGATCACGCATCCAGTGCCCTGCGCCACGCGGTGGAGAGCTGGCTCCTATGGGCTGGCCGGTGTGCTGGCATCGGGCTCCTTCATGGTGGAATCGGGCTCCAGCGTGTTGGCATCAGGCTCTAGCGTGTTGGCATCGGGCTCCAGCATGCTAGCATTGGGCTCCTGTGTGCTGGCGTCAGCCGCCTGCATGCTGGCGTCGGGCTCTTGGGGCTCTTGTGTGCTGGCGTCGGCCTCCTGCGGGCTGCGGGGCTGCGGGCGCGGTGAGCGGGGTTGTCTGGGCACAGCCAGCTGGCTGGCTGTTTAACCAGGTCGAAACAACAGTTCCGCGCCTTGCCTCCCGCCCGCTGGCTATTCCCACTGGCTGTTCTGAGTTCGCCCGAGTGAGTGGAAACCACAGAGTGGTCCAGAGATAAATGTTCCAGAAACAGCAAAACAGTCTCGTGAAGGAAGAGCAGAGGCCTTTGGAGATCTCTTCACAAGCAGAAGAGAAGGCCATAGTGCATAGGTAGCCAAATTGTCTTTACTTATCTGAGAGATGCGCATGTCAGGTCCACGTGGGCGCCATTTGTTGTTAAAAGTTGGGTGGCTCTTGTCGGCCGGGCTAGCTTCACGGGCGGGTAACAGAGATGCGGAGACAACGGCTGGGCAGGGAAGCTGTATTTCTTTATTCAGGAACAACGATTCATAAACTAAGACAAACTAATCACCAAACAGAGCTCTGCTGTCTCTTTGCGGTGGCGCAAGCACTCTCTCTTACTCGAACTCAGGAACCCTGGAACTCTTTCTAACTACGGAACTCTCCAACTCTCGAGCTCTGGAACTCTTCAACTTTTGAACTCTGACACTCTGGAACTCTGGAACTCTGGCCCTCTCGCGGGGTTCCTAGGGGCAGGGCCAAGCGGGCCCGCGAAACTAACTGGACTGATCCAATTCTCTTGGTGGGGGAGAACTACCCAATGTAAAGCATACAACAATTCCCCCTTTTCTTCGTAACAAAGGTTTCTCTCCTTGTGTATTAATGACCATGTTTATGTGTATGTTTAAAGTTTGGTAAACAGTAACTTTAAGGCTAAATTCTTACTAGTCAAAGTTAAATGAAAAAGGTTTTCAATGAAATTCTCATAAAGATAAAATTAACTTACATTTACAGTCTGAGGTAAAAATTAGTTAACAATCAATATATTTTAACTAAGTTGGTCTAAACAAAAGGTTAAATAGACTTGTTGATATGTAAAACTCTCCATTACCTTCTCTATTAGAAATGGTAGATCGCACAATGGCTATGCTAATTATTCTCATGCCTGAGGTTTCCTTTCCTGAGTACAACGTGACTCCATCTTGAATGGGTGTTACAAAAGGTTAAAAGATGTTGTTGATATGTAAAAGTCTCAAATTCCTTCTCTATTAGAAATATGCTAATAACAAGTTTTGTTTCATAGTAAGTAAATTGCAGCCAGCTGCCTTTGGGACTCTAGGCGGTTCCCCGCCCCCATGCAAATGCCCGTCGAAGAAAGTACGGCCCCCAGAGGCAAGAAATGTTTTTTAATCTGATAAAGTTTTGCCCACATAGGTAAAATGGCCCCCTCAGGCCTTCCCTTAGCAGCACATTGGTTCTTGTTACTTGCTTGCATGTTTCTCCATGTTTGTGCCAGTTTCTTTTTATAAAAATGCCTGTACTATATAGGTTTCTGTTCACCCCACACCTTTGATACTGTAGTCATTTAGTTAAAAAGAAAAGGGGGAATTGTTGTATGCTTTACATTGGGTAGTTTTCCCCCGCCAAGAGAATTGGATCAGTCCAGTTAGTTTCGCAGGCCCACTTGGCCCCGCCCCTAGGAACCGCGCGAGAGGGCCAGAATTCCAGAGTGTCAGAGTTCAAAAGTTGAAGAGTTCCAGAGTTTGAGAGTTGGAGAGTTCCGTAGTTAGAGAGAGTTCCAGGGTTCCTGAGTTCGAGTAAGAGAGAGTGCTTGTGCCACCGCAAAGAGACAGCAGAGTTCTGTTTGGTGATTAGTTTGGTTTAGTTTATGAATCGTTGTTCCTGAATAAAGAAATACAGCTTCCCTGCCCAGCCGTTGTCTCTGCGTCTCTGTTTCCCGCCCGTGAAGCTAGCCCGGCCGGCTGGAGCCTCCGAATTTTAACAACATCATCCCAAGTATCTTCTCAGACCACAGTGGAGTAAAACTAACATTTAACAACAAACAGAAAATTATTAAAGTCACTGAATTTGAATCTAAACAACATACTACTTAAGAACCACTGGGTCAGAGATTCACTCAAGCAGGAAATTCAAATGTTCCTGGAAACAAATGAAAATGAAGACACAACCTATCAAAATATTTGGGACACAACTAAAGTGGTACTGAGAGGGAAACTTATAGCCATACAATCAGATATTAAACACCAAGAAGAAGCTCAAATAAATGATCTTACTGCACACCTCAAGGACTTAAAGGAAGAGGAACAAAGGAACACTAAAGCATCCAGAAGGACAGAAATCACTAAAGTTAGAGCAGAAATAAACAACATCGAAAATAAAAGAACCATACAAAAGATCAATGAGGCCAAATGTTGGTTCTTTGAAAGATTAAACAAAATTGACAAACCCCTAGCCAGACTCACGAAACAAAAAAGAGAGAAGACTCAAATTAATAGAATTATAAACGATGGAGGAGATATCACAACTGACACCACAGAAATCCAGAGAATCCTGCAAAACTTCTATAAAGAACTATATGCCACCAAGCTAGAGAATCTGGAAGAAATCGAACAATTCCTAGAAGCCTATGCCCTTCCAAAACTGAACCAAGAAAACTACAAAATCTAAATGCACCAATCACAGACAAAGATATTGAAACCGTTATTAAGAACCTCCCCAACAACAAAAGTCCTGGACCAGATGGCTTCACAAACAAATTCTACAAAACTTTTAGGAAACAGTTAGTACCCATACTTCTGAAGCTTTTCCATAAGATTGAAGAAACAGGAATACTCCCTTCCACCTTCTATGAAGCCAACATCACCCTGATACCAAAAGCTGATAGGGACAGAACAAAAAAGGAAAACTACAGACCAATATCTCTGATGAATATAGATGCCAAAATATTAAACAAGATCTTGGCCAACCAGATACAGCAACATATCAAAATGATTGTTCATCATGACCAAGTGGGATTCGTCCCAGGAATGCAAGGCTGGTTCAACATCTGTAAGTCAATCAATGTCATTCACCACATCAATAAAAGCAAAGCCAAAAACCACAGGATTATCTCAATAGATTCAGAGAAAGCCTTTGACAAAATCCAACACCATTCATGCTCAAAATTCTACCAAAAATGGGAATTGATGGGAAATTCCTCAAGATAGTGGAGTCTATATATAGCAAACCTACAGCCAACATCATACTGGATGGACAGAAACTGAAAGCATTGCCCCTCAGATCGGGAACTAGATAGGACTGTCCACTGTCACCGTTACTCTTCAACGTACTACTGGAAGTTCTTGTCATAGCAATCAGGCAAGAGAAAGGAATCAAAGGAATACATATTGGAAGGGAAGAAGTCAAGCTCTCACTATTTGCAGATGATATGATAGTATACATAGAAAAACCTAAAGAATCCAGCAGAAAACTACAGGAAGTTATTAGGCAATATAGCAAGGTATCAGGCTACAAAATCAATGTACAAAAATCAGTGGCATTTCTTTATGCAAACACTAAATCTGAAGAATAAAATATCTAGAAATCACTCCCATTTACTGTTTCATCAAAATCAATCAAATGCCTAGGAATAAAATTGACCAAAGAAGTGAAAGACTTGTATACTGAAAACTATGAGTCACTACTCAAGGAAATAGAAACTGATACCAAGAAATGGAAAGATATCCCATGCTCATGGATTGGAAGAATAAGTATCATCAAAATGAATATTCTCCCCAGAGCCATATACAAATTTAATGCCATACCCATCAAAGTTCCACCAAGCTTCTTTAAGAGAATAGAACAAACACTACAATCATTTATCTGGAACCTAAAAACATCTAGAATTGCCAAAACCATCTTGAGGAAAAGAAACAGAAATGGAGGCATCACACTCCCAGACCTTAACCTATATTATAAAGCCATCATCATCAAAACAGCATGGTAGTGGAACAAAAATAGGCACACAGACCAGTGGAACAGAATTGAAAGCCCAGAAATAAATCCCCACACCTATGGACATCTAATCTTTGACAAGGTGGCCCAAAGGATTAAATGGAAAAAAGAGGCTCTCTTCAATAAATGGTGCTGGGAAAACTGGGTTGAAACATGCCGAAGAATGAAATTGAACCACTTTATCTCACCAGAAACAAAAATCAACTCCAAATGGATCAAAGACCTAGACGTCAGACCAGAAATAATCACATACTTAGAGGAAAACATTGGTAAAACAGTTTCTCACCTACACCTCAAGGACATCTTTGATGAAACAAACCCCATTGCAAGGAAGACTAAAGCAGAAACAAACCAATGGGACTACATCAAATTGAAAAGCTTCTGCACATCCAAAGAAACTATTAAACAAACAGAGAGACCCCTCACAGAATGGGAGAAGATCCTCACATGCCATACATTAGACAAGAAACTAATCACCAAATATATAAAGAGCTCAGCAAACTTAGCACCAAAAAAGCAAATGACCCCATCCAAAAATGGGCAGAGGATATGAACAAAACATTCACTACAGAGGAGATCCAAAAGGCTAACAAACATATGAAAAACTGCTCTAGGTCACTGATTGTCAGAGAAATGCAAATTAAGACAACACTTAGATACCACCTCACTCCTGTAAGAATGGCATACACCAAAAAGGACAGCAGCAACAAATGCTGGAGAGGCTGTGGGGACAGAGGAACCCTTTTACATTGCTGGTGGGAATGTAAATTGGTACAGCCTCTGTGGAGAGCAGTCTGGAAAAGTCTCAGAAGGCTAGATATGGACCTTCCATATGATCCAGTAATTCCTCTCCTGGGGATATACCCCAAGGACTCCAGAACACCCAACCAAAAAGAGCTGTGTATTCCTATGTTCATAGCAGCACAATTCATAGTAGCTAAAACCTGGAAGCAACCCAGGTGCCCAACAACAGATGAGTGGCTGAGAAAGCCGTGGTATATATAGACAATGGAATACTATGCAGCTATCAAGAACAATGAATCCACCTTCTCTGACCCATCTTGGACAGAGCTAGAAGGTATTATGTTAAGTGAGCTAAGTCAGAAAGATAAAGATGAGTATGGGATGATCCCACTCATCAACAGAAGTTGAGTAAGAAGATCTGAAAGGGAAACTAAAAGCAGGACCTGACCAAATTGTAAGTAGGGCACCAAAGTAAAAACCCTTTGGTGAGTGGTAGACATGCAGCTTCCTGGGTCAGTGAAGGATGGGAGTGGGTGGGAGGGATGAGTCACAGTCTTTTGGTGTTGGGAATGGTGTTTATGTACACTACTAGTAAAATGTAGTCATATAAATCACTAGTTAATATGAGAGGGGGAAAATTAATTGTATGTCTCGAAGTTTTTCAAAACGCAAACTGAATCTTTTCAATATATAGGCTATGTAATTGATATGCAGACTCTCTCAAAAGCCTAGACCAAGTAGATCAGAAGCAACCAAAATAGCACAGCTATATACAAGATACTGGGTACTGTACAGCAAACCCTAACAAAAGGACTTTTCAAGTTAACCCAATTACCAAATAATGTGATGATAACATTAACTATCGATTGTCTTTTTGAACCCTAAGACAGCAGGAACCTCACATCTCCACTATAGAGCCTCTACTTCCCCCAGTCCTGGAACCCTTGGATAGGGCCCACTTTCCCTTATGCCTCTCCCAATCCATATCAAATAATATTGCATCTGCCAATCACAACCTAAACAACACAACAATTGCCACCTCAACATGCTTCACTTCAGACTGTGTCCAGAGACTTCACATGTGGAATGACAACCCTTCAGCTTCATTACTCAGTCACCAGGTTCCAGATGTCATCAGGATGCCGGCCAGGCTTCCCTAGACTGAAGACCCCACCATTGTGTCCTGGAGCTCCGCTTCCCCAGAGACCCACACTACTAGGGAAAGAGAGAGGCAGACTGGGAGTATGGACTGACCAGTCAACGCCCATGTTCAGCGGGGAAGCAATTACAGAAGCCAGACCTTCTACCTTCTGCAACCCACAATGACCCTGGGTCCATGCTCCCAGAGGGGTGGAGAATGGGAAAGCTATCAGGGGGTGGGATATGGAGATTGGGTGGTGGGAATTGTGTGGAATTGTACCCCTCCTACCCTATGGTTTTGTTAATTAATCCTTTCTTAAATAAAAAAATTAATTAATTTTTTAAAAAATTCAGTTGGTATATTCATTGGCAATACAACCATATGGCCTATCATTTAAGTGCTTTTTTGTTTTTTCTAAAATGGAGTATAGGTCTCAGCAACTTTTAATAGCTACTAGTGGTAATATATTGTAGTAAGTCCGATTATCAAAGACACAGTTTCTGTAATTGCTTTTAAATTCATTTTCATTCTAGGTGAAAGTATAGCCACATAAAGCAACAAGGAAGATGAACTGCAATCCATGCAAACCAGAATTTAATGAAGTGAAAATGAATATAAAGCCTCATCTTTTACTCACTTAAAGCAATGTGAATGAATAAACTATAAGCTAGAAATTTTTGTTTCTCCATGGATTTTGACTTGAAGTCAAATATACATACATTCTAGAAATTATTTTAGCCTTATCTAAAGTACTTTCAAATTAGTATAACAAATGTACAAGCAAATAATGATATAAGCACACAAAGGGAAATGGTTAAACTTACTAACAATTTTCTACTTTTAAAATAACTGCTCAATTATCAGAATAAGCTTTGAGTTGTAATTTACCAAATGACCTAAAATTTAGCATTCATCTAAAAATTGACCAGAAAGTTATAAGCCCTTAAAGCATTAAATCATTTGTTGAGCATATAATCAAATTGACAGTAAGATCCTTTTAGGTCTCAAGTTGCCCAAATTTATGTTTTGACACACTGGAAATGGAATATCTGGTATTTTCCAGTCATTTAATTGGTCTCTTACTTAAAATGTGTCTCTGAGTCTCATTCAATATAATCTACAAGTCTAATATTTTAAATAAATATATGGGTCAATAATATTCTGAATTAGATATATAAAACCTTTTTCTCTGCATAAAGCAAATGATAATTGTATCATCCAAACTTTTATACTTTCTCTGGTCAAGACATGCCAGTTATAATTTACATTTGACTTTTCCCACATGCTGCTGTTCACTGTAAGAAAGATTACTCAAAATGTATCCCTTACATTTTCACACATGCACTTCTACTCTGTTTTCATCATTTTTTTGTTTGTTTTCATCATTTCTATGTCTATTTTATCCCTTTCATCTGTTTCACCTTGACTTCATATATAAAAATAAATAATATGTATATATCTGTGTATATATATATATATAATTGTTACTTTACAAGCATAGTTAGTCAAATGTTAATTGTTTTGCATTAACATTTTATATGGAAACAAGAAGAGTATTTTATAGTGCAGTTATATATCAGATATGCTATTTTATAAAATTCTCTGATATGGAGTAAGAATCTATTACAGCCCAAACTTACCACATGAGGGACTAACTACAATTAAACATCACCTTACATTATGTCTAGGTAACAGTAATAGGTAAATAAATATAATCACATAATGAGTAATTCAGTCAAAAAGTGAGCCATAGAAATTTACTCATACCAAGAACTTTATAGCACAATGATGAATCAAAAGAAATATTTGTCTAATTTATCAATGACCAAAAGATTACAAGTTCTTATGGGAAATAAGAATCATGATCATGAATTTCATGATGAAAATACAAGTTAAGGCATCACTGACTACATGAAAGAGAATGGGGAAAAAATGCTTCTTCTACTACATAATGAGGGCCGAGGGAAATACAAGTTTCCTCTGAAATTTTGCTGTAAAGGACTGTGGGATATTGCTGAAAACCTTGAGAAACTTAAAATATATTCTTTACTCTGAGAAGAAACCCAGGAATGGTTAATGAAAAAGATCATTTCACTCAACATTGAAATATTCTATAAGTTAAAGAAAATAATTATGCTAAGTATAGAAGATCAATTTGAATTGAACTGATTAGGACAACTATTGTGAAGCTAGAAGTAGGTCAACAGTTTAATATGTTGTTGGGATTCATGGCTAGAAACAAAAGAGCAAAGGTTATTGTGTGGATCCTGATTTTGAATCCTGCCTTGCTCCAACTTGATTAAATTAAGTGAGAGACAGAGAAGAATATTTATTTTCTGTACTGAAACTTTATGTAAAGAGTTGCAGAATTTTCTTAAAGTTATATGGGTGGTTAAATAGTCTTGTGAGTGAAATATAAGTCATCTTTCAGTAATTTATAATGAGTTCTGTCTGAATTTAAGATTTTAGACTTTGATGCTTCAAAAATACATTTTTCAGAGATACACTTAGATGATGTATAAAGTAGTTTCTATATATGTAATTTATCTGAAAGATGAACAGGGAAAAAACATCTAGATAGTCCTTATAAGTTCAGTTTCCTTTTATTGATAGATTTGTGGTGCCCTAAAAATCAGTGCAAGTACCATAGCTGTAAACTTATGTCCTTAGGTATATATGTAAAGCGCACACTTTGATGCTCTTATTGTTTAAGATGAATGTTTTCCAGCTGTGCTTTTGCATTAATGAAAGTGACTCCATTAGTATAAAGCTTTCTACTCTCAAATCCCTTGAGGATTTTGTGGCATATGGCAAATCTCTGGTGGGGGATAGAGTTGTGGGTGTGGCCTTCCTGTGGTTGCTTGCATGGGGAGTTCTGCCTCATTTTCACTCCAGGAGTCACAGTAAAAAAAAAAAAAATAGAAATTTGCTTTATACAATAAGAATGTAAATATCTTTGCCAATCTTTTGCCAATATCTTCTCCTAAAGCTGGCAAACAAAATTCAGCAGATGCTTCCCCAGATGACTCCACACTGATGAGCATTATATATGCAAGCTATCTCATATGATTGTACAACATAGATCATCACAAACGTTGCATGTTTCACAGTCTGCCTGCCAACAAATCTATGATTCTTGATGCTTCCTGGGCATGAAATCATTGTGCAGTTGATAGTCTGCCCATTTATTCAGGGGGGAAAAATAAAATTTGTGACCACAGTCCTTGATTTCCCTGATTTATCAACATGAGTGAAGGTGTAAGGTATAAGTTTTGAGCAATCTTTCTACAGTGACTAACACAGAGGCAGAAAAACCCGAGTATCTTAACCAGATAAGAACGTAAAGGTTAAGTGAATAAATTCTTGTTTACTCTGTGCTAAGATTTTTCTATTTAGCCAGTGTACAAGTACATTGACCCATTGACACTTATCTGTTCTCCAGCCTCTTCCTCCATCTAGACTACATTTAAACTAAAGTTATCAGCAAGTTTGAAGTTCACCAAACAATAAAATTTGGGATACTATTTCTTCCTTTTTGAAATGAGGACGGTAATGTTTAGTGCATTTAACTTATCTATGTTAGCACAACAGATCACAAATCCTTCCCAAGCTTATGTTTTCTCATACATCCAGATTATCACTACCTAAGATCACACCCCAACATCTCTTATTTAAGTAATTTATTTAAAAGCTTCTCAGGGATAAAGAAGGGTATTATTCATGAATGACCCAGGCTTCTACACTGAGAAAGTAGGTAAGTAGGGATTCTCTTAACTAAGATGTGCTGAATGTGAAGATTATACAGGCTGCTCATTTTGGAAGATTTCACTTTGAGGAAATGTTAATGCCCTATACAATACAGAAATGAGTTATGCTCACTAAGCAGGTATATATGTGATCTCTGGATTCTGAGCAACGTATTACAGCATATCATAAATGTACACATTTTAAAACAGAGAAATAATATGCCAATAACATATTTTAAGAAATTATTTCTGATGGAAAAGAAGTAATGTCCTTATGACAATTCATATTATTCCAGAAATGTAACATACCAGGAACAGTGGACTTGCATGCAGGCAACACTCCAGTAGATCAAATAGATTCATCTATACTATGCATAGAGTACCATATCAAATCTAAAGACAGTAATATGATAGTTCATGTCAAGAAAAAAGGACAAAGCAAGAAATGCTATTATTACAACTGGTAAACTAGAATTGAAGCCAAAATGAAGGCATACAAGACAAAGATAGTGGGCCGGTAACATACCCGGTTAAACTCACATAGTATGATGCACAAGAGCCCTGACAAGAATCCCAGATCAAGCCTCCACTCCCCACCTGAAAAGGGGGTTGCTTTACAAGCAGTAAAATAGGTCTGCAGGTGTCTATCTTTCTCTCCCAAAGGGATGGTTTTAGATACAAAAGGAAATTAATTGAAGATTAAAGTCATATCTACATGATTGGAAAATATATATTTATACTTATGTATATTACTCCTATGGAGTAGATTTAATTTATAGATGACATAAAAGTGAATACTGAATTTATTCTCTGAAATATTGACACACATTCACTCAAGTCATTAAATACTATTGACATAACTAAAGTTCACTGGAATAAATGCTGGATTCTTACTATGTTATAGAGATTACTTCAGGCAGTGGACCAAAAGAAGTAAAACAATTCAGTCAGCATATACATTCTTTTCTATTAGGCAAAAATAAAATGGAAAAGTGATTAAAATTCAAAATATTAATTTTATCATTCTAAGAAGTTCAATTCTTTTTTTTTTTTTTTGCTTGATCACTGGGCCTTGATGCCTGCACAATGAATTCACCACTCCTGGTAACCATACCTTTTTCTTTTTTCCTTTTTTTTTTTAAATTCTTTTAAAAAAATATTTATTCCCTTTTGTTGCCCTTGTTGTTTTTTATTGTTGTAGCTATTATTGATGTTGTCGTTGCTGGATAGGACAGGGAGAAATGGAGAGAGGAGGGAAAGACAGAAAGAGAGAGGGAGAGAAAGATAGACACCTGCAGACCTGCTTTACCGCCTGTGAGGCGACTCCCCTGCAGGTGGGGAGCTGGGGGCACCAACTGGGATCCTTATGCCGGCCCTTGGGCTTTGCGCCACATGCACTTAACCCACTATACTACTGCCTGACTTCTTTTTTCCTTTTTTTTATTTTGTGTAGAGACAGAGAGAAGTAAGAGATCAAGAGGAAGAGAGAAACACATGTAGCCCTGCTTCACTAGTTATGAAGCTTCTTCTCTGCTGGTGGTGACCAGGACTTGAAACCTGGTCTTTGCAAACATGTGAACTCAACCAGGTTGTGCCACTGCCCAGCCCCTCCAGCTAATACTATAAGCAATAAGAACTATGATATACTAATACAAAAGCGGACAAAATATGTTGAAAGTGAAAAATTTTCTTTCAAAGGCAATTATATATAACATATTATATACAATATGTTTAAATATATAACTCTAAAATCAATAATTTTTTTAATTTTTCAGAAAAATATTTTGTTGAAGTAAAATTTATTTGAGGTGAAGTGTTCTTTTAATTTCATTTCAGTCTCTTAATTTATTGATGTCAAATAAAAGTAAAATTAATATTCTTTTATTTTTGAAGACATCTATAGCATTCAATATTTGTAAAATTTTCTATTATTTATTTGGATTATTCTTAGAATAATGTTTGTCTACAGTATTGAGTACTACTTGCAAATAGCGAGATTCACTTTTTTTCTTAATATTATTTTGTATTTTTCTGTACTGCTTCACTTTTCTATCCCCAAAAATGTAATTATTCATTCTTTGTCCATGAAATGACAAATTGTTACTGGCTGGTGGTGAATATGAATTATGGTTAACTCTTCTTTTTAGCTTTGTTTTTAATTTTAAAAAAACTGAAAATAAAACAATTAGCAGTGATAAATGGTTTTTTAAGAAAATAACTGCAGACTGCTAGAGAAACAAGTCCCTGAGGAGACAGAGATAGCAACTTCCAGTATCATATGAAGGGTCAAACAAGGGCATCTACTTGTCTTTTCAAAGCTGAGTGAGGCTGTAGATTGAGACCTTTCAATGATACTTTTGCTCATTTTACAGTGGTGATAGAACTCTTCGCAGGGAAGGACTGCTGGGCCTATTTATCTGGCTTGTTCTATGAGGTGTAGGTTCCGTATAAGTGCCTGTCACCCGAGTGCTCTGTATTGTCTCTATTTTGGTAAATGGATTTAGTAAACTAAGCTGGTAAGCCAGACTAATATTTGAATTACTTAAAAAAAAAAAAATCTCTGTGAAGGGAAGCAACTCATTTCTTTGAAGTGTTATTTAATAAACCTAAACTATATTAAGTGGGTACTTCTGTTCATATCTCTCTGAGCTGTAATAATGGCAATGTGGTACACTCCTCAGGAAATGGTTAAAAGGAAACAGGGAATGAGTCCAGGTTCTCCATCATTGTTTTTGTCAACTGATAGAAATCCTCTTGAAACAAGCAGCTCATCCCACTCATTATCTAAAGTGGAACAAAAACTGCCATTAGTGTTCCAAAGGGGGTTAGGATGGGAGGATAGAAAGAGAAGCTTTATAATGTGGAACATTTAATGCAGGCTGGAAAATGTCTGAAGCAAAGTTTTTAAAAAGAATCATATCCAGAAATAGATTGCATATTTTCACAATGTAAATTTTCTGGGTGAGATATAGATTTAAAAGAAAGCAGTTCTTGTTACCCTCTGAATATATCCGCTGTCAGATTCTGTCTATACATGAACAGCAGCCTTTCAAATTCTATGGCCATAAGAAGATTTCTTTTAAAACAATAGTGAAAGTCATCAATTAGCAATGAGAAAAAAAAATGAAAGCCATTTCTCATCCAGCAGGGATGCCTTTTAATGCTTTCTTGTCAGACTCCTATGGTTAGTGTGCTATGTCAGTTACTGTAGGTCTCAGACATGGAACATTTCTTTCAAAAGGTCACCCCTACATGGCATTTTCCTCCATTTATTTTTAGATGTTCTGTCCTGAGTAAGTTTAACCACCTAGCAGCCTGAGATCAACAACATATTATAACGCTGTTGGAACTAGAGCTGGATTAAGCACACATCTTTATGGATATTTTCCATATGACATTTCTGCAGCTTCAACAGTCAATTCAAAAAATTTCCTGCTTTCCTAGGCACTAAGGTTTCCATGGCATTATGAAAATTAAAGCATAACTTGAGTTTTAAACTGATGGCCAAGATATAACCCAATATAAACATTTGCACTTGAACCAATAAACACAGCTCCAGGGACACGAATACTGTGATACTTCAGAATAATCGTAGTTCAGTAGGTTCATGACTGCCAAAAAGGCACTGGTCAAGTCATTGTCTCCCTTTACCATTATGGAAAAGTTTGAAAATACTTCACAGACTTTAAATACACTTTCCAGCTTTATGGACTTGTAATGATTCAACCTGTTTGATATTTGGAAAACTGAAGTCTGCAAATCTACCCAGGATTTGAGATCAGAGCTGAAGCAAACTTAAGAAATCTATTCCAATGCATGGAAGAAATGACCAGAGGCCTCTCCATTATAATTTGAGTAATAAAATAATTCCTGGACTATATTGACTTTATCAATTAATTCTGAATAGGGCCAAATAGTACCAATATTGATCTACCCCACTAGCATTTCAGTGTGTATGTGGTATATTTTGTGAAGATGAGTGTGTGTGTGTGTGTGTGTGTGTGTGTGTGTGTGTGTGTGCTCAAATTCACAAGGGGCTAGAAATCAGTAAACCAAGTAAACTTGTAATTAAATCAATAGTTGTTTCTTTGGCAATACGCCTATATCTATATCCCATATAAAGTTCCATGTCTTCTGTTGGAGGGAGTGTGATGCAGTTTAAAGATTTTAGAATTAAAGTTAGTGCAAAACAGTTCTGTTTTCCTTTTAGTAAGAAAGCATAAGAGCCACAACACAGAAAACAGCTCAACTGGTAGAGCACAGTACTCACATGGCTGAAGTTCCGATTTCGATTTCTAGTACTACATGTACCAGAGTAGTGTTCTGGCTTCTCTCTCTCTTTCTCAGGTGAAACTATCTCTCTATCTCATATGAAATTTGTAAAATGAATCTTAGAAAAAAATAACATTGAACAAAAGAGACTATAGGGCAGAGGAAACAGCATAATGGTTATGCAAGAAGACTCTCATACCTGAGGCTCCAAAGTCCCAAATTCAATCCCCAGCACTACCATAACTCAAAGTTGAATAGTGCTCCAGAAAATAAATAAATAAATAAATAGCTTGACTTTTGAGTTAAAAAGTGCATTATGTCCTTAGTTTATGCCTTAACTCTATCACTGCATGAAAGTAAAACTGAAGAAAAGCAAAGACAGAAAAACAGAGTGAAAAAAGAGAAAAGGAAAAGTTAACGTAGATGCATGGAGATACATTAATACATAAGACAGAATATACCTACAAAGAGAGCAACCATATATGAGGGGGTCGGTCATGGCTCACCAGGTTGAGTGCATGGTAGGTGGAGATAAGCTTTCTACATCCTACCCTGCTGTCTTTTGTTTACTGGGTAAAGAATACATAGTCAACATCTCTACAGTCATGACTCTTTCTGACCCAGGAAAAAAAAAAGCCTTTCTCTGAATAACATAAAGTATGTCTAGAGAAATTGCACATTAGAGAGAGCATGCTATGGGAGAAAAATGAATTTAAAAATTGGCTGAGACTTCCTACCTCAATTCAAATAAAATATTTAAAAGTTTCTTTGATTATGTTCCTTTAATTCAGAGTTATTCCACTGCTGCACTATTAAGATTTCAAACAGTAAAATTCTTTGTTGTGGTGAAACTGTCTGTGCATTTTAAGATTTTAGCAGAGTGAGGGGATTCTCTCTATTAGATGCCAATAGCATCCCACAGTCTTTTCAATGAAAACTGTCTCTAGACTTTGTAATTACCCTGATGGAATGAGCACCATTACTCTGAGGCATTAATATCAGTGAGTTACAAAGCTAGATGCTAATGAGGAGAGTTTGGATCTCTCCTGAGTAAAGTGAAATGCGGCACATAAATTTGATCCCAATTTCTCCTCACACATCTTTAAAAAGCCAGAATGTTTAGAAGGACTTAATAAAGTAGGGGATGGGGAGGGAGAGCACAAAATGAAACATGGGCTAGACATGGTATATTGCACCAAAGCAAAGGACTCTGGGGAAGGAGAGGGAGGGAGGAAAGGAAGAAAACTTTGAGGATCTATTATATAATGAAATGGTATACATATATCACGGACTGCATTAGCCCCCTCCATAAAAATATAGATAGATAAATAAATATTAATTAATTTTTTAAAACAACAGAATATTAGTTTAGTTCTATATATCCCTGCTATGGTACCATGTATAGCTAAAACGTAGGTATTCCCTAATGCACTCAAATTCATTCCAGACAATTGATTAGCTAAACCTTGGATTTGGAGTGTTGGCTGCAGAGTTAGATAGACCAACACAGACAGTGAATGACAAACGTTTTAGAGTTAGATTAACTATAGGACAGCAAGAAAGTAAGACTTTCTGCCACAGAACCCTCCATAAAAGTCTCATGGCTGTTCCCCTGTCTTCTGTTTGAAAACCCTCAGAGAACATTAGCAAGTCCCTGGCTTTGCCTAACTACGATTTGGAGGCAAAGTTTCTAAATTATCCCCCTGCATATCAGCCACAGGCTACTGAAAAGCATGAGGCAGACAGGATGGAGACAGGTTTTGAGCATTCAAGCTGACTCAGTAAAAGGAATTTCAACTTCCAAACCTTAAACTTAACCATAACCAGTCCCTTTGGGTCTACTATTTTAATTACATAGCACTAATAGGATATATTTATCCAGAAAAATATTGCTATATTACCTTTTTATAAGCAACTGCTTTTTTTTTTTTTTCATCAAGGGGCTTGTTAAAAGTTTACAGCAGGGGCCAGGTGGTGGAGCACTTGGTTAAGTTCATACATTACAGTGCTCAAGGATCCAGGTTCAAGCCCCTGCTCCCCAACTGCAGGGATAAGTTTCACGAGAAGTGAAGTAGTGCTGCAGGTGTCTCCTGTCTCTCTCCTTGTCTCTCTGCCTGTCTATCTCCCCGTCTCCACTCAATTTCTCTCTGTATCTACCCAATAATAATTAAACAAAAATATTTTTTAAAAAGTGTACTGTATACTTATTAACATGGGTAAAATTTTTCATGACTATGATAGGTGTCTGAAAACACTTGCACATAAGTAACTGCTTTTCTTAAATCTGTTTTAAAAACTTTTTAAAAAACTTTTTTTTATTTTTTTATATTTATTTTTATTTATTTATTCCCTTTTGTTGCCCTTGTTGTTTTATTGTTGTAATTATTATTGTCATTGTTGTTGGATAGGACAGAGAGAAATGGAGAGGGGAGGGGGAAGAAAGAGAGAGGGAGAGAAAGATAGACACCTGCAAGACCTGTTTCACCACTTGTGAAGCGACTCCCCTGAAGGTGGGGAGCCAGGGCTTGAACCAGGATCCTTATGCGGGTCCTTGTGCTTAGCGCCACCTGCGCTTAACCCGCTGCACTATAGCCCGACTCCCTTAAAAAAACTTTTTTGTATTTATTTTTTTAATTTCCCTTTTGTTGCCCTTGTTTTTTTTTTTTTTTATTGTTGTTGTAGTAGTTATTGATGTCTTGTTGCCAGACAGGACAGAGAAAAATGGAGAGAGGAGGGAAAGACAGAGAGGGAGAGAGAAAGATAGACACTACAGACCTGCTTCAACACCTGTGAAGGGACTCCCCAGCAGGTGGGGAGCCAGGGGCTCCAAATAGGATTCTTGTGATGGACCTTGCACTTTGTGACACATGCACTTAACCTGCTGCACTACCTCCAGACTCCCTTAAGTAAACTTTTTTATCTTTATAAGTAGATATGTCTTTTTTGTTTTTGTTGCCCTTGTTGTTGCTGATATTGTTATTGTTGCCATTGCTGTTGTTGTTGTTGGCTAAGACAGAGAGAAATCAAGAGAGGAGAGAAGACAGAGAGGGGGAGAGAGACACCAGCAGGTGTGCTTCACAACCTGTGAAGCAACCCCCTGCAGGTTTGGATCAGGGGGCTCGAACCAGGATCCTTAAGCCGGTTCTTGTGCTTTGCACCATGTGCACTTAACCCACTGCACTACGGCCAGGCCCCTAGATACGTCTTTTTAATACAGTTGTTTGTTTGTTTGTTACTATGGATGAAATAAGTCTAACTTCCCAGAAAACTCTGTTGATGCATGTTGAGAGAAACAAAGAGGGAACATGTAGAAAGGTTAGCTCAAAAAGAATAAAAAAAAGAAAAAACAAAGTTCAAAAAGTACCCAAAAGATAAGAAATGAAAAATACTTTCCCCTCATACTTGCTAGTCTTTCTCAAGTACCATTGTCCTTGATAGTTTCTAATGATTCTGGTCATAGAGAATCCATATATCTAAATACATGCTCATAGTCAATTATTATTTTACACCTACTTTATAGTAAGTATCATCTTACCTTTATTAAAGCTGTTTTAGCAATTCTTTCATATTTATATTGTGGCCCTTGTAACCTAACTCTTTATTCTAAGAACTGTTTTATATGATATTATGTGGAAATATAACCAAGCATAGAGTTATACCCCGGTAGTTTTGTATCCCTTTCTTTTTTAAAATTTTTTTTATATCCCTTTCTTTTAACTTACATGTTTAATTCACTACTTTATCTTCCACATAAAGACTAAAGGTTAATTTCATCAAATAACTGGAACAAAAACTGCACTTCTTTTTAAGAAACCTAACATACTAGTAATTTTAAGTATCGGATTAAAAATCAAAATGTTAATGATTTTTTTTGAATGTTTGTGATTTTACATGGAAGTTTTCTCTGTCATTTTAACAGAATCGTAAAATGTAGTGTTAAATATACTTAGCACTTCAGACAATTCTAATAAGACTGCAAAAGGTCATAACAGTTTTGTAAAACAATTTGGTAGTTCCTCAAAAATTTAATATATTTACCACATAACTAAAATAAGGCCACTCTTAGACTAATCTATATAAACTGAAAACGTGCCCTTGAAAAAAGAACCTACACAAATGTTTAAAACAGTATTATTCATAATAGCCAAAAAAAATCACAGCAGCCCAATGTCCATGAACATACAAACCAATAAATGAAAAGTCAGCACATCCATATAATGAAATATTATCTGCTCACCAAAAAGAACAAAATGCTGATATGTGCTGTAACATGGATGAATGTCAAACAAACAAACAAAAACAACAACATATATACAAATATATTGTAGACCAGGGATGTAGCTCAGTGGTAGAACACATGTCTCTGATATCTGGGGTCCTGGAAAAAATCCCTAACACTAAAAAACAATAATTCATTGAGGAGACACTTGGATGATAGAATGCTAGCTTTACATAGGTGGTCTCTGCTGCTGTATATGTCCGAGAGATACTTTAGTTTCTCCTTTTTTGTCTTTTCTTGTGAAATAAATTAATGAATCATTTTATAAAATAAGTAAGCAAATAAACAGAAATACTGCTAAGTGAAAGGAGATAGACACCAAAAGGGCATGCTATGTGTTTATAAGAAACATTCAAAACTGTCCTATCACAAGCAGAGAAAGTAGATGGGTATAGCTGTTGTAAGTGGATGGAAATAAGAAGGAGGCCCTGGAACATGATGGCAGAGGAGAACCTAGTTGGGGTTGTATTGTTACTTGGAAAACTGGGAAATGTTATGCATATACAAATTATTGTATTTTACTGTCAATTGTAAACCATTAATGCCCCAATAAATAAATTTTTTTAGAAAGGAATGATTGCTAGTGAATATGGGCCTTTTTTCCCTGAAGGTAAAGCTCGTTTTTCTTGAAATGGTAGTATAAGTGATGATTGCAAAGTTTTACGAATAAAATAAAAACATCTCGTTGCATACTTTAAAGGAATGCATTTTATGGTTTGTGATATACACTTCAATAATGCTGTCATACAAAACATGTATACTTGCAATTTCTACATGAACAAGAGATTTTTTTCATATAAATGTAAACAAGAAAAAACTTTGAGTTTCTGGGTGGTAAATCACTGGTAAGACACATATGTTACCTTGTAAAAAGAATTGAGTTCATATCCCAGTCCTTACCTGCTGAGTGGAAGTTCTTTCAGTGGTGGAACAGTTTAGCAAGTATTTCTCCTTCTGTCTCTCCCTAACTCACTCTTTCTCTCTCTGTCTGTCACCCTCTACTAGAAAAAAAGGGCCACAATGAACAGTAGAATCATGCAGTTACTAAAAAAAACAGCGATAACCCTGATGTCTATAAATAAATAAATATTTTAAACAAGCAACCTAAAATACCTTTTGAAATCTCCACCTTGTTCCAGATTGACACAGAGAGAATAATAATATTGCCTTGGTTATAAATGCAGAAGATCTTAGGTTATATTCCAGGATAGTATGACATTTGTCCGGTATTTGAAGCACATCTATAGATGTGTGTTGTTAAATTTTCTGAAGCAATACAACAGTACAGATTTACTTATAATCAAAAAGCTTGAGAATAATTCTGTTCTTGAAGCTGAGAAATGAAGTTAGACACTGACATGAAGATCTTTATGAAAGACTGTCTTAAAATGGAAGTTAGAAATAAATAACACTTCAAACAGATACTAAATTACTTCTTATTAAATGTCTGTTTGAAAATTCTAATTACCTTTCTCACTTAGACAGGTCAGTTGAGATACATAAATATTAAAATAAAACTTGCTTGAGTCTCAGTAGTCAAGCACAAAGAGGAGGTTAAACATAAGCACTAAAACACATATATCTTTTGTATATTATTCTAGAAGGAACATTAAAGATTTTTAAACTTTTATCATGAGTCTTTGTTTGACAACCACCTGATTTACATAAAATCAAATTTGGAAACTGAAAAGAAAGGGATAATTATATGCAATTACTCTGCTGTGGAATGTAGTTCTTATTACTAAATAGACTTACATTTCTTTTTTCTTCCTCAATTATCATGACCAAAAAAGAAAGAAGCTCTTCACATTAACATTCCTGTATAACCAAATATATCATTTGGGGATAAAGGAAGTACATTCTTTCATGATTTACTTCTGGCAGATGATAAGACTTTGGTATAGCAAATAAAAATCAATTTATTTACTACTCCAAAATATATATGTTGTTTTGAATCAGAGTATGTCCTTGTCAAACCAAGTGCTTATTTCTAAAAATTTTGCTTTCTAACACAACAATGTTGAATCTAACAGTGGGTTCTTGCTTTATATCTTAACAGTCCTCTGCATTTTTTCAAAAGCAGAAAAAAAACTTCAATTACAAAGAAAAATCTACATTGCTCTTTATTAAAATTTGAAGAGCAAAAAGAGAAATCAGTGATGACTGAAAAAGTGGATTGGGTATTATTACAATATTAAAGAAAATTATAAAATGAAATGTAAGAGTGATTCCTTGGGCAGAGCTATGGAAACCTAGTCTTGAGATGTTGGCTCTCCCCCAGAAAATAAATAATACAACAAAGCATTTCAACAAATTTCATCAGAGAACAGTTGGGATTTATGGTGGTTGTGTGGTTGTGTGTGGACAGCAGTAGCAGGAGGGAGTGGAAATAAAGACTCAAACAGACATTCAGCATTACGGATAGGTGATGTGTTTGTGGCTGTGTTAAATCCATGTGGTGGATTTAAAGGACCCATGTAAACCCCTCGGAAACATCAGGAAACATTAATAAGTACTGTGTTACTCTTCAGAACTTCTCCCCTCACCCAACAACTCATAAATAAAGCTGAACCCATTGCCATCGGCTGGCCAAAAACAGAAACCAAAACCAATGGGTAAAACTAAGAAGACACTGGTTCTAAGTGGCCCAAATAAGGGTTAGACACTTTATTCAGTGGAGTTGTCAGAGAAAGAGTTCAGGAAATATTGTTAGGGAATTTGAAGAGATACAAAACTCCCAATATGGAGAAATAGATTAAGAAAGAAATCCATGATTTCAAAAGAGTCACTTGATAGGAAAATAGAGAACTTGAAAACAGAGTTACAGGGTGTGAAGGGCACTTTGATTACATTACAGTCTCAAATAGCAAGTCAAGGAAGTAGACACGTAAAAAAGAGAACATCAGAAATAGAAGGCAAAACAATAACACTCTTTGACTTCAAATTAGAAGTTGAAAAATGGTTTCGGAACCTGGTGGCTGAAAAAAGAGTTAACATATAAAGCCAAACAAATTGTTGACTAACCATGAGCCTAAAGGCTAGAATAGTGCAGTTGAAGAGTTGGGGCCCCTGGGGGGTCTCTGTTTTGTAGATAGCTAGTAGGCATATTTTAGTTATATTCCGAAAGCCCTGTGACTATACTCGTTTTTTTTTTTCTTTGTTTCTTTTTTTTTCTTTTCTCTTCTTTTTTTCTCCCCCTGAGCCTGAAGTCTGATATGCAGGTGGATCCAAGTTATTGTCTGGGGAGATGATGTCATAGTTGGAAAAAGGATGAGAAAACTGGATCAGGAAAGAGAGTAGCTCCCAAATATGGGAAAGGGGTATAAATATTGTTGACTGTTAACCCCATCGATTTGATGTGATATAGGGCTCATATTCAGTTTAGGAGCCTATGTGACCTCTGCATCCCTATAGATCTGAGCTCACATTTTGTGTTCATGAGTAGGAACGTTCCAAGCTGCCCCAATTTCAGGAGCCATCTTCTTCAGGTGTAGCATAGAGGATGTTTACCATCCTCCCTTTGGAGGATAGAACATTCTCTGCCTTTGTTGATCCAAGTTGAGGGTAAAGTCCTATGGGGATCCACAAAGGTATCTATTTTGTCATTCCTGATACAGATGACTGGTAACAATGGAGATAGGGATTTATTTGAGGTCTAGGCCCATGTTTGGGAATCTCAGGTTCCGGATGCTAGCATGATACCAACCAGAATTCCCTGGACAGACAACCCCACCAATGTGTCCTGGAGCTCCAATTCCCCAGAAGCCCGCCCCACTAGGGAAAGAGAGAGGCAGGCTGGGAGTATGGATCGACTTGTCAATGCCCTTGTTCAACGGGGAAGCAATTACAGAAGCCATTCCTTCCACCTTCTGCATCCCCCAATGACCTTGGGACCACACTCCCAGAGGGCTAAAGAATAGGAAAGCTGTCAAGGAAGGGGATAGGACAAGGAGTTCTGGTGGTGGCAATTGTGTGAAGTTGTGCCCCTCTTATTCTATGATTTTGTCAGGGTTTCCTTTCTATAAATAAAATTTTTTAAAAGTCAAACCTTCAAAAAAAAAAAAAGAAAAGAAAAATGGTTTAGGAAAAAAATGAGGCAATTCTTCAAAAGATTAAAGGTTATATCAAAAAATAAAATATCAGAATTTAGGGGGTTACAGAAGGAAAGGAGAAAGAGAAGGAAGCAGAACTATATTCAAATAAATTATATCAGAAATTTTTCCAAATCTGGGATATAGAAAGAAAGTAGATTTTCAGGAAGTAGAGAGAACTCCCAAATTCCTAAACTCAAATATATCTTACACCAAGATGTATCACTGTGAAGGTATCAAAAGTCAAAGACAAAGAAAAAAATTATAAGCTGCAAGGGAAAGAAAATTTGAGATCTATAAAGTCAGTGTAGTCAGACTCACATCAGATTTTTCTTCGGGAGCAATGGAAGCCAGGAGAGAATGGAGGTGTATATTCACGGTTTTAAATGACAAAAACAGGGCTCCGGTGGTGGCACACCTTATTGAACAAATAAATAAATGTATCTCCACCTACAGGGGAAAAGCTTCACCACTGGTGGAGATCAGGAGCTTGAACCTGTATTCTTGTGCACTGTATTGTGTGAGCTTAACCAGGTACACAACTGCCAGATCCTCCATTTATTTATTTGTTTACTTATTTATTTATTGGATATAGTTAGAAATCAAGATTGGTGGGGGAGATAGAGTAGGCAAGAGAAAGGTACATATTTTCAGACCTGTTTCACTGACATTGAAGCTTCCCTAATGCAGGTAGCAACCAGAGAATTGAACCCAGGTCCTTGTGCATTGTAACACACACATTCAATAAGGTGTGCCACGACCTGGCACCTGTTTTTGTCTCTATCTTCCCCTCCTCTCTCAATTTTTCTCTCTGTCTCTATCCAGTAATAAAAAAAATTAATACAATTATTTAATTGTTTAAATATATAAGTAAATAAAAGGCAAAAATTGCCAGACATGCATACATCAGCCTGCAAGACTATCAGTCAATTATGATGGAGCAATAAAAGCAGTAACAGATACGCAAAAACAAAAGGAGTTTGCCACTACCAGATTTGCCTTACAAGGGATATTAAGAGGAATATCACAAAGAAAGAAACAAGGAACATTTTAACTCTCAACAAGTGATAGATAATAAACCAGACCCAGAAATCCAAGCCATAGAAATATGTGACAAATTTAAAACAGGAAAGGGGAGGAAGAAATGGACAGAGGATATTCAAGCAAAGAATGCTGAGACAAAATGGTTTTAAAAAGACTTTCTGGGAGTGGGGCGGTAGTGCAGCGGGTTAAATGATTTTCTCATTTATGGGACATCAGTGAGAAAAGATAGAAAAAGCAATGTTAGATTCATAATGCTTTTTTTTTCACATGTTAAGTGAGACAAAAGAATGACTTTCTTAATCCTGCACAGTGTGCATTTTTAAATGATCAAATTCCCAGTAATAACCCTGGATTATAGCAAGGTCCAGAATGAAAAAACTTTCTGGTCCTAGGCCAACAAAATAGCTTACCTGAACAGCCTGCCAGCTTTGTTAAGTGGGTGACCAGGTTCCAGCCTGGCTCCCATCACGCTGGGAGACATTTTGGTGTTGTGCTGTGCTATATTTCCCTTTTGCTTCTCTCCCTTTCTCTGTTTCTTTCTTTCTTACTGAAAAAGTCTGTTTAGAATGATGAGCAATGAAGCCATGGCAACAAAAAAAATATATAGTTTTCCAGTATTATCCATTAACTCTCCATTAACCTCCTTTTAAGAAAAAAAAAACTATCTGGTTAAATTACAGCTATTTCTAAAGTAGCTTACACATACTTGCACAGATATGTACATGCACACACACTCAAAGTAGTTAGACTGGACAAACATAACAGAAAAATCACAGGCCATATTTCTTTCTGTTATTATTGTCAGTAAGGAATTTTATTATTAAATTATTTTATTCATGAGATCTCAGAAGAAAACAATTTTGATGTTAGCATATAAAATATATCAGCATGATCTTTTTTCTTCCTTTATTGGGGGATTAATGGTTGAACTACACTTGTTGACACATGGATAAAATTTCTCATATCGAGATGATAGGTGTTTTCAAAACACTCTCTTTTATCATCACCATGCACTAGGACCTCAAAGTCCCCCTTCCTCCACAGCTCTCTCTTTGCCCTCCTTTCTCAGAGTCCTTTGCTTTGGTGCAATACACCAAACCAGTCTAAGTTTTACTTTGTGTTTTTCCTTTCTGTTGTTTCTTAAATTCTGCCTGCCAGTGAGATCATCCAATATTCATTCTTATCTTTTTGACTTATCTCACTTAATTGGGTTCCTTTAAGCTCTATCCAAGATGAGGTGGAAAAGATGACTACATTGTTCTTAATATCTGAGTATTTTTCTGTTATGTATACACGGCAACATTCTTAGCCACTCATCTGTTGTTAGACAGCTTTTGGCTATTACAGATTGTGTTGCTATGACCATAGGTGCACATAAGTCTTTTGAGGTGGGTTTATTTGCTTCCTGAAGATATGTCTCCAGGAGAGGGATTGTCAGATGTTAGGTTATTTCCATTTATCTCACCACTTATAAAAGTAAACTCCATATAGATCAAGGATTTGGATGTTAAACCAGAAACCATAAATATTTTATAGGAAAATATTTACAGCATTCTTTTTAATCTAAGTTTTAAAGGCATCTTGAATGATTCAAACATATTTACAAGGAAAACAAAAATAAGCCAATGGAACTACAAGAAATTGACAAGCTTCTGCACAATGAATGAAAACACCACCCAAATAGAGAGAATCTTTACATAATGGAGGAAGATTTTTTATGAAATATGTCAGACAAAAAAAATAGTAAAATACATAAAGAGCTCAGCAAAAGAACAACAACAAAAAATAATGACTTCAGGGGCCAGGAGATAGTGTACCTGGTTGAGTGCACATGCGAAAAAAATAAATATATAACCCCATTCAAAAGTAGAGAGACAATATGAACAGAATATTCACCAAAGAAGAGATACAAAGAGATAATAGACATGAGAAAATGCTCAAAGTCACAGATTAGCAGATAAACACAACAGTGAGTTACCATTTCACTCCTGTAAAAATGTCATACTTAAGAAAGGACAGTAACAACAAACCTTGAAGAGGTTGTGGGGTAAAGGGACTCTTCTACACTGTGAGTAGCAATGTAAATTGATTCAACCACTATGGAGAGCAGTCTGGAGAACTCCTAGAATACTAGAAATTGGCATAGTCTTGAAAATTAACACAAACCTATGGTTTCAAGGAAGACATGACCAGAAAACAAATGGACCAAATTTTTCATAAATTAAGAAAATACAAATACTTTGTTCTTTAAAGCTTCTTCACTAATACTAGTTTCACCATTTCTAAGATTTTACTGAGTGTGGACAATGCCTGCTGAGAACTGTCATTAAGGTCTACTACAACTTTTAATTTTCTTATTAACTTTATTTATTGGATAGAAACAGCAGCCAGAAATAATGAAGAAAGGGGGTATTAAAAATAGAAAAAGACACCTGTAACACTGCTTCACCACTTCCAAAGCTTTCCCCTGTAGGTGGGGACCAAGGGCTCGAACCCATGTCCTTGCTCATTATAACATGTACACTCAATCAGATACACCACTACCCAGCCCTGAACAAAAAATTATCTTGGCAAAAAGTCATAATGACTAAAATTTGCAAAGTACCTCACTAGCAAGCAATTTTATCATATGTTCTGTCCTCTGCTTATACAAATTGGATTATTATACTAAAACTGTACATATAAAGATATGATGAAGTAAATATGATCTACCTAAATCATAAAATTATAAAGATGGTTCTATTCACTATTCCAACCTAAGAGTTTGCATTCTAAATGAAGTGCGCCACACTGTGATTTGACACCAATTTTTATAATATACAGTTGTATATAGCATAGTGTTTCTCATGCTATATACTAGGCATCACTGATTGGCTAGAAATCATTATTAAGCAAGTATTTTTTATCACTTTATTAAGGAGCTGTTGATTCACTGGATTGTCTTTTGTCACAGGGATACAGTTCCACATGTGCTCAAAAAAAGCAATAGCATACCTCATTCTCCAACCTTCACTCTCCTCCACCATGAAGCACTAGATTTTCAAACTCCTCCCCAATTCTCCAAGTTCTTACCTCTCTCACTGAGTCCCCAATTGGATTGTGTTAGACACAGTCTATTAGAGTTTCACCCTATAATTTCTCTTACATTTTATTTGACTTTCAAATTCATTCCAAAGTTGGATATCTCTTTATGTCTGTAACTGTATTTTGAATAACCTGAATTTAAAACTCCTAAACTTCCAATAAAGATGATAAAAACAACGTTCACAAACTTAAGCAAGAGAAGTTGATTTTCTTTCTTCTTTCATGAGGAATAACTATCTCTTTTAACGAAGTTAAATTTTAGATTACCTTTACAATAATAGGTTAATACTTGCAAGAAGAGAAAAGGTAGGAAATTCAAGAGTCATCTAAGATCTAAGGAAAAAGATATAAGGAAAAGGTTACACTTCATCCAGTTTGATTACTGAGTTCACTTATTAAAAAGCCATTCCTTCCATTGTTCTATGGGACCTTTTCCCCAAGGTGAAAACTAAGCATACCATACCTCTTAACAACTGGGAACATTATAAATAATATATGAGAATAGTGAAGCACTTAACTGAGAGCTATATAAGTAATTTTTCTTAAGATGGAGTAAATGTTCATATGGGAATTGAATGTGATTTTCTCTTAGTATCATATAATCATTCCTAATTCCTGAATAGCCTGATTTCTGAAATTTAAATTCTAAGATTTGGGTTTGGTTCAAAACAGAATCACACTAAAATGAATGCTGTGGAATATTTCAACAGTAAAAAAAAAAAAATAACAAAAAAATTCACAAAATAATCAACATTCAAATATATGTGGAGAAAAATCAGAATATTGAAGGAATCAACATAGATATGAGAAAAAGGGATTTTTCCAAGGAAATGAAATTTGTAAAATAAAAAAAAAGATATATTGATAAACTTTTGGCTGAAAAGAGAAAATTGTTGTTATTAATAAGGCATAAAACCAAGGAATGAATTCAGGTATGTTTAATTTAAGTCACTTCTTGATTAACCAGTATATAAGTAATTCAAACATTAAAATTCAGAAATAGAGATTTGCTTTTAAGGTGTATCTAACATTTATAAGTCAAAATCATTTTAGAATCCATGAATTTATTGTTAATGTAAATAATTAGTAAATTTTGCACATTCAAAAGGAATTTATGACTTTTGGTAAACTTTACTGTATGAATCACTGTAAATTCAGATCTTTATGCTAAGATTTGTGTTTGTTTTTTTTAAACCAACTTTTCCACAAATTAGTAAAGAATGACTCAAAAGGGGCACAGAAGATGGGGTAATGCCAAGGTAAAAGGACTAATAAGACAAGGACCAGGTGGTAGTATACCCAGTAGAACACAAACATAATCATTTGCAAGGATTCAAGTTCAAGCAACAGTCCCTTACCTACAGGAAGCAAAACTTCACTAGTGGTGGATTAGTACAATAGTACTGTGTTTCTCCTTTCTCTCTCTCCTCTCGGTCCCCCTTTCTGTCTCTTTCTCTATCCAGATGAGGAGAGGAGAAGAAGAGAGGAGAGGAGAGGAGAGGAGAAGAGAAGAGAGCAGAGGAGAGCAGAGGAGAGGAGAGGAAGTAAAAATGGTAATAATAATAATGGGAGCAGTTGAAGCACATAAGTACCAAGCCCCAGTGATAACCCAGGTGGCAAAAAAAGGAAAAAAAAAAAGTTTCCATACTCCCAGAAGGTTAAAGAATAGGGAAGCTATCAAGGGAGGGGATTGGATATAGAGCTCTGGGGGTGCGCAATGTGTGGAAATATACCCCTCTTATCCTATGGTCTTGTAAATGTTTCCATTTTATGAATAAAAAATAATTTTAAAAACATAAAAGAAAAAAGTTAATTAATAACAAAATCAAGAAAGTATTCTCTCCTCTCCTCTCCTGGATCAACTAGGAATACCAAAGGAGACCACCCGGACCGAAACAAGACAGGACTAGAATGACCACAGGAACCCAGTAAATCACCCGTGAGTACAAACACGCGTGGCTGGTGACAGAGAGGAGAGAGGGGCCTAAGGAGAGATTAAGTGGCTGCTAACAGTTCAACAGTTTATCAGTGGAGACCCCACCTCCAGTCTGCTCCACAACAAGGGGACAGCTGAAGGGAGGAAAGGACTACCCAGAGACTCACTAAGTGCAACTCTGAGTCTCCATTGCTACTACCCTCAGAATCTGGAGCAGCAACAGGGAGGGACACCAGGGGACAGAGATCTAACTGGGAAACTCAGGAGAAGACCTATACCTCGGTGGCATAGCTGAGGGGCTGTGAAAGTCTCTTTGCATAACCACTAGATTATCTCTGCCACACCCTGCTTTATCTCTTGGTCAGGAGTCAGTGATTAAGCTAAGAAGCTTATTGATAGTTTAAAAGCCCTCAGGCTCCCATAGCCTACAGGGAAGAAAAAAAAGGCTTTTACACCACTGAGCTCCAACTCAGGGATTGAAAAAACTGTTAACATATATAAAATGGTTAAAACAACAAGAAAAAATATTGGAGACTCAAACCAGGACAAGAGTCAAGCTAAAGTCCTCCAGAGGGTGAAGCACAAAACGAGTTCAACATCCAAACATTAGCTAAGGAAATAATAATGGGAGTGAGTAAAGAATTTGAAAAAATTGTAATCAGAAATGCAGGAACAACAAATGAGAAAATGGAAGAAAATTCTAATTATCTCATGGTTATTAGAGAGCTGAAAGCTGAAATCACTGAGCTAAGAAGGCAACTAGCTGAACAAGCTAAAACAGTATCAGAGCAGGGCAACAAAATAGATGAACTCCAGAAAGCAGTAGAGGGCAGAGAGAATAGAATCTATGAGGCTGAAAACAGAATTAGCAAGATTGAGAATGAATTAGAGACAACTAAAAAAGAAGTAAGAGATCTCAAAAAGAGATTAAGAGATTCTGAAAACAACAACAGAGTCCTATGGGATGACTTCAAAAGAAACAATATACGCATTATTGGCTTACCAGAGGAAGAAAGAGAAGGGGAGGAAGAAAGCATTCTCCAGGCCATAATAGCTGAAAATTTCTCTAGTCTAGACAACACCAAAGACATAAAGATTCAAGAAGCCCAGAGGGTCCCAAACAGAATTAACCCAGACCTAAAGACACCAAGACATGTCATACTTAGATTGGAAAGGAATAAGGATAAAGAAAGGATCCTCAAGGCTGCAAGAGAAAAACAAAGAGTAACCTACAAAAGAAAACCCATAAGATTAGCAGCAGACTTCTCCATACAAAGACTACAGGCCAGAAGAGAATGGCAAGATATCTATCGAGTGCTCAATGAGAAAGGCTTTCAGCCAAGAATACTATATCCTGCTAGACTGTCATTCAGACTAGATGGAAGCATCAAAACCTTCTCAGAAAAGCAACAGTTGAAGGAAGCAACCATCACCAAGCCTGCCCTGAAAGAAGTTCTGAAAGGTCTCCTATAAACAACCAGACCACCACAAATAGGACATATATCAAAACACTCTAAAACTTTACAAGAATGGCGTTAAAATATCTTCAATCTTTGATATCAATAAATGTCAATGGCCTGAATTCACCTATTAAAAGACACAGAGTAGGCAGATGGATCAGAAAACACAACCCAACAATATGTTGTCTACAGGAAACTCACCTACGTCAACAAGACAAACACAGACTTAAAGTGAAAGGATGGAAAACTATCATACAAGCCAATGGCCCACAGAAAAGGGCAGGGACAGCTATTCTCATATCTGACTTGATAGACTTTAAAATAGATAAGATTAAAAAAGATAGGAATGGACACTACTTAATGCTCAGAGGATCAGTCAATCAAGAGGACTTAACAATTATTAATATCTATGCAGCCAATGAGAAGCCATCTAAATACATCAAACGTCTACTGAAAGAGCTACAGCAATATATTAATAGTAACACAATCATAGTAGGGGACTTCAACACCCCACTATCTCAACTTGACAGATCATCCAGGCAGAAAATCAGTAAAGACATAAGGGAGCTAAATGAAGAGATAGATAAACTAGAACTATTGGACATTTTCAGAGTCATTCATCCCAAGAAACTGGAATACACATTTTACTCAAATCCACATGGATCATTCTCAAGGATAGACCATATGTTAGGCCATAAAGACAGCATCAGCCAATTCAAGAGCACTGAAATCATCCCAAGCATCTTCTCAGACCACAGTGGAATTAAACTAACACTTAACAATCAACAAAAGATTAGTAACAGTGCCAAAATGTGGAAGCTCAACAGTACACTTCTTAACAACTTCTGGGTCAAAGAGGAAATCAAGTAAGAAATCAAAATGTTTTGAGAGTTCAATGAAAATGAAGACACAAGCTATCAAAATATTTGGGACACAGCTAAAGCAGTCCTAAGAGGGAAGTTCATAGCTATACAAGCACACATTAGGAAACAAGAAAAGGCACAAATAAACAGCCTGATTGCACATCTTAAAGACCTAGAAGAAGAACAACAAAGGAATCCTAAAGCAACCAGAAGGATAGAAATCACTAAAGTTAGGGCAGAAATAAATAACATTGAGAATAGGAAAACCATACAAAAGATCAATGAAAGTAAATGTTGGTTCTTCGAAAGAGTAAACAAAATCGACAAACCTTTAGCCAGACTCACAAAACAAAAAAGGGAGAAGACCCAAATAAATCGGATAGTAAATGAAAGAGGAGATATCACAACAGACATTGCAGAAATTCAACATATCATGCGAGGCTTCTATGAACAATTATATGCCACCAAGCTAGAGAACCTGGAAGAAATGAATGATTTCCTAGATACCTACCAACTTCCAAAACTAAGTAAAGAGGAAGTGGATAACATGAACAGGCCCATCACAGCTAATGAAATTGAAACAGTTATCAAAAATCTTCCCAAAAATAAAAGTCCTGGACCAGATGGTTTTACAAATGAATTCTACAAAACTTTCAAAGAAGAACTAATACCTCTACTTCTAAAAGTCTTCCAGAAGATTGAAGACACTGGAATACTCCCTGCCAGCTTCTATGAAGCCAACATCACCCTGATACCAAAACTAGACAGGGACACAACCAAAAAAGAAAACTACAGACCTATATCTCTGATGAACATAGATGCGAAAATATTGAACAAAATTCTAGCCAACCGGATACAGCAGTATATAAAAAAGATTATTCATCATGACCAAGTGGGGTTTATCCCAGGCATGCAAGGTTGGTTTAATATATGTAAGTCAATAAATGTGATCCACCACATCAACAAAAGCAAGACCAAAAACCACATGGTCATATCAATAGATGCAGAGAAAGCCTTTGACAAAATACAACATCCCTTTATGATCAAAACACTACAAAAAATGGGAATAGATGGAAAATTCCTAAAGATAGTGGAGTCTATATATAGCAAATCTACAGCCAACATCATACTCAATGGTGAAAAACTGGAAGCATTTCCCCTCAGACCAGGTACTAGACAGGGCTGCCCACTATCACCATTACTATTCAACATAGTGTTGGAAGTTCTTGCCATAGCAATCAGGCAGGAGCAAGGAATTAAAGGCATCCAGATTAGAAGAGAAGAAGTCAAACTCTCCTTATTTGCAGATGACATGATAGTATACATGGAAAAACCAAAGGAATCCAGCAAGAAGCTTTTGGAAATCATCAGGCAATACAGTAAGGTGTCAGGATATAAAATTAACACTCAAAAGTCAGTGGCATTCCTCTATGCAAACACTAAGTTAGAAGAAATTGAAATCCAGAAATCAGTTCCTTTATCTATAGCAACAAAAACAATAAAATATCTAGGAGTAAATCTAACCAAAGAAGTGAAAGACTTGTATACTGAAAATTATGAGTCACTACTCAAAGAAATTGAAAAAGACACAAAGAAGTGGAAAGATATTCCATGTTCATGGGTTGGAAGAATTAACATCATCAAAATGAATATATTACCCAGAGCCATCTACAAATTTAATGCTATCCCCATCAAGATCCCAAGCACATTTTTTAGGAGAATAGAAAAAATTCTACAAATGTTTATCTGGAACCAGAAAAGACCTAGAATTGCCAAAACAATCTTGAGAAAAAAGAACAGAACAGGAGGCATCACACTCCCAGATCTCAAACTGTATTATAGGGCCATTGTCATCAAAACTGCTTGGTACTGGAACATGAACAGACACACTGACCAGTGGAATAGAATTGAGAGCCCAGAAATGAGGCCCCACACGTATGGACATCTAATCTTTGACAATGGGGCCCAGACTATTACATGGGGAAAGCAGAGTCTCTTCAACAAATGGTGTTGGAAACAATGGGTTGAAACATGCAGAAGAATGAAACTGAATCACTGTATTTCGCCAAATACAAAAGTAAATTCCAAGTGGATCAAGGACTTGGATGTTAGACCAGAAACTATCAGATACTTAGAGGAAAATATTGGCAGAACTTTTTTCGGCATAAATTTTAAAGACATTTTCAATGAAACGAATCCAATTACAAGGAAGACTAAGGCAAGTATAAACCTATGGGACTACATCAAATTAAAAAGCTTCTTCACAGCAAAAGAAACCACTACCCAAACCAAGAGACCCCTCACAGAATGGGAGAAGATCTTTACATGCCATACATCAGATAAGAGTTTAATAACCATATATATAAAGAGCTTGCCAGACTCAACAACAAGACAACAAATAACCCCATCCAAAAATGGGGGGAGGACTTGGACAGAATATTCACCACAGAAGAGCTCCAAAAGGCCGATAAACACATGAAAAAATGCTCCAAGTCTCTGATTGTCAGAGAAATGCAAATCAAGACAACAATGAGTTATCACTTCACTCCTGTGAGAATGTCATGCATCAGAAAAGGTAACAGCAGCAAATGCTGGAGAGGGTGTGGGGTCAAAGGAACCCTCCTGCACTGCTGGTGGGAATGTCAATTGGTCCAACCTCTGTGGAGAACAGTCTGGAGAACTCTCAGAAGGCTAGAAATGGACCTACCCTATGACCCTGCAATTCCCCTCCTGGGGATATATCCTAAGGAACCCAACACATCCATCCAAAAATATCTGTATACACATATGTTCTTGGCAGCACAATTTGTAATAGCCAAAACCTGGAAGCAACCCAGGTGTCCAACAACAGATGAGTGGCTGAGCAAGTTGTGGTATATATACACAATGGAATACTACTCAGCTGTAAAAAATGGTGACTTCACCGTTTTCAGCCGATCTTGGATGGACCTTGAAAAAATCATGTTGAGTGAAATAAGTCAGAAACAGAAGGATGAATATGGGATGATCTCACTCTCAGGCCGAAGTTGAAAAACAAGATTAGAAAAGAAAACACAAGTTGAACCTGAAATGGAATTGGAGTATTACACCAAAGTAAAAGACTCTGGGGTGGGTGGGTGGGTGGGGAGAATACAGGTCCATGAAAAATGATGAATGAAATAGTGGGGGTTGTATTATTAAATGGGAATCTGGGGAATGTTATGCATGTACAAACTATTGTATTTACTGTTGAATGTAAAGCACTAATTCCCCAATAAAGAAATAAATTATTTAAAAAAAAAGAAAGTATTCCTTGGACATAAGAATTTGGAATATTAATTAATAAAAAACAATATTCTAATTCACCATGGAATGAGAGAGGCTTGATTATATTGCATAAAAAGTGTCAAAGGGCTATGCAAATGGAGAAAAGAGTTTTACCTCAGATTCACTACTACCAAAGGAACTACTGACAGCATTAAAACGTACACAGGTACTACTTGCTAGCAGAAACTTTTTGATGCCAGAAAATGAATAAATAAAACTACCCCAAAGCACTTAAACACAGAGCACTTATATTTATGTGACAGTATGTGTCACACAGTATTTGCTGAAACTAGCAATTGAAGACTAAAAAAATGCACATATTGGTTTCAGAAGAGTCCTAAAGCTGGAAAAAGATATGTCACTGCATATGTCCTTAAGACATTTAACTGGGGGTGGAGCCAAGATTACGACTTGGAAGCAGCTGCTGGGATAAGCTCTGACAACAACAGCTCAAAAGGGTAGGGATAACTGGCCTTCAGCAGGATGGTGAATAAGGGGGCCTAAGGGTGACACCAAGGAGGTGACTATAGCACAATTTGGGTTAGAAAACAGAGGAAAAAGAAAGTAAATGTTTTGATTATTTCCAAAGCTCACCCCTCTCCCCTCCCCCTATAACCAGACCCAGAGGCTGGAGAGCTTTTTCTTTACCAAGATTCATGGTTTACCAGGGGTGTCATTCCAAACCTTTTCCTTTCTGAGAGCCAATCCAGAGCCTACCAAGCTTCAGACTGTTAGGGTTTTTTACTCTGTTCTATTTTATCATTTCTATTATATATGTATGTGTCCCTTTCCCCCCTACCTCAGGTTGATCAAAACTAACTCAGTGTATTTTCCATTGCTAGGTTACTAGGTGTCCTACCCATTGGGAGAGGAACTTGTTTCACTCTACCTACCTCCTCTATCCACTCTCCCCCTTCTCCCACCTCCTAGCCAATAAAAATCATTGATCTTTCTTTTCTTTTCTTTTTTTTCTCATTCTTGTCTTCCTTTCTTCCTTCCTCCTTCTTAGGCTTTCTAAATTCACTGATACTCATTTTTGTATTATTTGGGGGAAGAAATCTGACTCAGAGTGGACTCTCTTTGTGTGTTTCTCTTCTCTACTTCCCTTTCTCCTCTTGCTACCCCTAGAATTTACAATGGACAGTAGATTTGCTTAATTGTCTATTCTTGTCTATCCTTTTTTCCTTACTCTTCCTTTTTCATTTGGATTTGGTTGCTATTTTTTGTTGGACTGGAGGCATTTTTTGGCTAACAGGTATTGGTTAAACTGCTTCAATCCTAGCTTCAGTTACTATTGTAATTTCCGAGGTTGGTGATTGCATTTGCTATAAAGGTATTTAGTATAGCATGGCTTGTACTCAAAACACAACAACTGAAAAACAACAGAACATAAAAATAAAAAACACATCAATAAAAAAATGGTTAAACCAAGAGCAAATAAAACTGCTACTACAATGAATGAAGATAAGAGCTCAGAAGAAACTACAAATCAGAGGCAACAATAGATTAAAAAACTATACAAGCAATAATAAACTTAATAAACACAGAAATGAAGACAACTATGGAAGAAAGGGCAAGCAAAATTAGGGAAACAACAGATGAGAGCCACAGGAAAATACTAGTTACCTCGAGGTAGAGAACAGAAAGCTGAAATACCTGAACTGAAGAAAGAAGGTGAAGGGAAAGCAGACAAAAAAAGCAGAAAACATAATTAGCCAGACAGAGGATGAGCTAGAGAAAACTAAAAAAAGGTTAAAAAGCTCAAAAAGAGATTGAGAGACACTGAAAACAACAACAGAGACATACTGGATGATCTCAAAAGAAGTAACATTCATATAATTGGCCTGCCAGTGGAAGAAAGAGAGGAAGGGGAAGTAAATATTCTATAGGAAATTATAGAAGAAAACTTCCCAGACCTCGACAACAGAAAAGACATTAAGATTCAAGAGGCCCAGAGAGTTCCCAACAGAATAAACCCAGACCTGGAGACACCAAGACACATCATAGTTACAATGAAAAGAAGTAAGGCTAAAGAAAGGATCCAAAAGGCTGCAAGAGAAAAACGAAAAGTCACATACAGGGGAAAACCCATAAGTCTATCAGCAGAAGTCTCCACCCAGACTCTAAAAGCTAGAAGAGAATGACAAGATATCTATCGATCTCTGGATGAAAAAGCATTTCAACCAAGGATCCTGCTAGACTTTCATTCAAGCTAGATGGAGGGATCAAAACCTTCTCAGACAGACAACAGTTAAAGGAGGCAACCATCACCAAACCTGCATGGAAAGAAGTTCTAGAAGACCTCTTATAAATAAGAACATCACTATAATACTTGCAATATATCAGAGCAAATATAAAACTATTGAATAATGGCAGTACAATACATTAAATCCATAACATCAATAAATGTCAATAGCTTAATCTCACCCATCAAAAGGCACAGAGTGGGAGGATAGATCTGAAAACATAACCCAACCATATGCTGCTTGCAAGAATCCCATCTGACCCAATAAGATAAACACAGACTTAAAGTGAAAGGATGGAAAACTATCATAAAGGTTAACGGACAAAAAAAAAAGGGAGGAAAAGCCATTCTCATTTCTGACACAATAGATTTTAAATAAAATAAATTAATAAAAGATAGGCCAGACCATTAAATAATGATTAGAGGATCAACCAGCCAAGAAGACTTAACAATTACCAACATCTATGCACCCAATGAGGGACTACCTAAATACATCAAGCACCTACTGAAAGAAGTACAAAAATACATCCATAGTAATAGAATAATAGTGGGAGACTTTAATACCCCACTTTCACACTTAGACAGATCAACAAAGCAGAGAATCAACAAAGAAACAAGACAATTAAATAAAGAGATGGACAGAACAGACTGCCTGGACATTTTCAGAGTTCACCCCAAAAAAATGGAATGCACATTCTTTTCAAATCCACACAACACATACTCAAGGATAGACCACATGTTAATCCACAAAGACAGCATCAACAAATTCAAGAGTATTGAAATCATCCCAAGTATCTTCTCAGACCACAGTGCAGTAAAACTAACATTTAACAACAAAGAGAAAATTATTAAAAGACACAGAATTTGGAAACTAAACAACATACTGCTTAAGAATCACTGGGTCAGAGACTCACTCAAGCAGGAAATTCAAATGTTCCTGGAAACTAATGAAAATGAAGACACAACCTATCAAAATATTTGGGACACAGCAAAAGCAGTACTGAGAGGGAAACTCATAGCCATACAATCACATATTAAACAACAAGAAAAAAACCAAATAAACAGCCTTACGGCACACCTTAAGGACTTAGAGGAAGAGGAACAAAGGAACCCTAAAGCAACCAGAAGGACATAAATCACTAAAGTTAGAGCAGAAATAAACAACATCGAAAATAAGAGAACCATACAGAAGATCAATGAAGCCAAATGTTGGTTCTTTGAAAAATTAAACAAGATTGACAAACCCCTAGCCAGACTCACTAAACAAAAAAGGGAGAAGACTCAAATTAATAGAACTGAAAACGATAGAGGATATATCACAACTGACACCACAAAAATCCAGAAAATCATGTGAAACTTCTATGAAGAACAGTATGCCACCAAGCTAGAAAATCTGGAAGAAATGGAAGAATTCCTAAAAGCATATGGCTTTCCAAAACTAAACCAAGAAGACCTACAAAACCTAAATACACCAATCACAGGCAAAGAAATCAAAACAGTTATTAAGAACCTCCCCAACAACAAAAGTCCTGGACCAGATGGCTGCACAAACGAATTCTACAAAACCTTCAGGAAACAGTTAGTACCTATACTTCTAAAGCTTTTCCACAAGATTGAAGAAACAGTAACACTCCATTCCACCTTCTATGAAGCAAGCATCACCCTGATACCAAAAGCAGATAGAGACACAACAAAATAGGAAAACTACAGACCAATATCTCTGATGAACATAGATGCCAAAATATTAAACAAGATCTTGGCCAAACGGATACAACAGCATATCAAAAAGATTGTTCATCACGACCAAGTGGGATTCATCCCAGGAATGCAAGGCTGGTTCAGCATATGTAAGTCAATCAATATCATTCACCACATCAATAAAAGCAAAGCCAAAAACCACATGATTATCTCAGTAGATGCAGAGAAAAACCTTTGACAAAATCCAACACCCATTCATGCTCAAAACTCTACAAAAAATGGGAATAGACGAGAAATTCCTCAAGATAGTGGAATCCATATATAGCTTTTAGGGAGGGAGAGAGATGACTAGGAACTCATGACTGAGTGGGAATGCAATCCAATGTTTATTGAGAAAAGAATCTGCATTTATACTCTCCAGAAAGGAAATGGTAGGGTGGAAAAGGAAGTATGTAGGATAAAGGGGCATAGTGGAAAAAGAGGATGAACCAGTGGGGATTAAACCAATGCCCTGCAAGCAGGGCGTGTCTCAGACAAAACAATGATTATGTAAATAGACCACAGCATTAAGCAATGCAGGGGAACCTGGCTTGATGGTACTGATAGAAACAGAAGCAGAATTCGCCAAAGGAGAAATGATGACCAACAAGGCTGGGAGTATGGATCGACCTGTCAATGCCCATGTTCAGTGGGGAAACAATTACAGAAGCCAGAGCTTCAACCTTTTGCATTCTCCAATGACCTTGGGTCCATATTCCCAAAGGGTTAAAAAATAGAAAAGATATCAAGGGAGGAGATGGGATATGGAGTTTTGGTGGTGGGAATTGTGTGGAGTTGTACCCCTACTATTCTATGGTTCTGTCAGTGTTTCCTTTTTATAAGTAAAATAAAATAAAAATAAAAAGATTAGCATATGAAATAATAATAGTAATTTGCAGAAAAATCCCTGTCATTATCATTTAAAATCATGTAGAAAGTAATGCCAGTACTTTAATGATGACTCTTTAGTCACTATCAGGCCACCCCATCAGCTGGGGCCCTAATCAGGGAGTCCTGACATTCCCAAACAGACATGATGGGCCTAGATCTCAAATAAATGCCTCTCTCCATTGTTACCAGTCATTCCTATCAGTAACAACACAACAGACTCCTTTGTGGGCCCCCATAGGACCTTGCCCTCAACTTGGATCAAGAATGTTCCATCCTCTGAAGGGAGGATGGATAACATACTCTATACTATACCTGAGGAAGATGGGCCAATATTGGGGCAGCTTGGAATATTCCTACTCATGACCACAGAATGTGAGCTCAGATCTACAGGGATGTAGAGGTCACATAGGCTCTTAAGCTGAATATGGGCCCCAGACCACATCAAATTGATGGGGTTTATATAGTCAACAATATTTATACCCCTTTCCCATATTAGGGAGCTACTCTTTTCCCTGATCCAGCTTTCTGTTCCTTTTCCAGCCATGACATCATCTCCCCAGACAATACTTGGATCCACCTATTTATCATATTTCAGGCTCAGGGAAAAAAAAAACTAGTATAGTTACAGACCCTTTGGAATATAACTAAAATATACCTACTAGCTATCTTTAAAATAGAAGACCCTGAAACTCTTCATCTGAACTATTCCAGCCTTTAGGTCCATGATTGGTCAACAATTTGTTTAGCTTTGTATATTAACTCTCTTTTCAACCACCATGTTCCAGATGCTAGCATGATGCCAACCAGACATCCCTGGACAGACAACCCCACTAATGCGTCCTGGAGCGCCACTTCCCTAGAGTCAAGGAAAGAGAGAAACAGGCTGGGAGTATGGATCAACCTGTCAATAACACCCATGTTCAGCAGGGAAGCAATTACAGAAGCCAGACCTTCCACCTTCTGCATGCCACAATGACCTTTTGGTTGGACCCATACTCCCAAAGAGTTAAAGAATAGGAAAGCTATCAAGGCAGTGAATAGGATACAGAGTTCTAATGGTGGGAATTGTGTGGAGTTGTACCCCTCCTATCCTATGTTTTAGTCAATGTTTCCTTTTTATAAAAAATAAATTTAAAGAAAGAAAGTAATGCCAGTTAAATATATTCTTTTATGTAATCCATCTAACTTATGCATCTTAAATCATTTTTGTAAAAATATTAGATGCAATTCTTTATGTTCAAATCTTTTAAATATTAAATATTTCAATATAATATTGAAGTTTAAAACTAAATTAAAATATATTATTATTAACTATTATTATATTGTATATACTATAATATTGTTAAATTAACATATTAATTAATTTTAATATTAATAAAATATTTCAATATAATATCAAAGTTTATGACACAATCAGAAAAGCTTATAATAATTTCTTTTTAAAAATCAGAGACAACCTAAATAGGATAATTTGCAACACCTATATTATTGAGCTCTACTTTTAAAAGCCTCATTTACATTCCCTACTGAATTATTCTTCCCAAATGTAATAGTACAAAAAAAGCTGTTAGGGGTTAAAGGAATGGAAATAGTAGTAAAAGATAAGCTTAGAGGTATATAGAAAATTTAAAAAATGTAAAACACCATTTTTAAAATTTTGTCAGTGACTTAATGTTGCTTCACAAAACTATAAAATAATAGGGTTATAATTCTGCACCATTCCCACCACTAAAGTTCTGTATCTCCCCCACCCCTACCCCCACCCCCCTTTTCCTCCATTGGAAACTGCAGCAGTCCTCCCAAAGTTGCAGATATGATTTGCCTATTATTTCTATTACTGTCTGTATTTATATATTTGCTCTTTTTCTTCCCCCTGTGGTGTTGCCTTCTCTTCCTTTTTAAGTCACAAGTACACCTGTTGCTACTTCTGAATGTCTTTCCTTTCCCCCTCTACTCTCTCTGGGTCTTGATGGTGTTGAATGAAGTTCAGAGCTCTCTGGTCATCTTCCCCTAACATATTCCCCCCTCTGGGAGTATGAACCAAAATTCTTTTTGAGGTGCAGAAGGAGAGAGTTCTGGCTTCTGTAATTGCTTCTCAGCTGGATATCTACATTGACAGGGCAATCCATATCCCAGCCTGTTTCTCTTTCCCTAATGGGGTAGGGCTCTGGAAAGGTGAGGTTCTGGGACACATTGGTGAGGTAGTGTAACCAAGGAAATCAGGGTGAAATCTGCAACTTGATGGCTGAAAAGTGTGAGGATATAAAGCAGGACAAAATGATTAATAAATAGGAACCAAAAAGTAAGATTAGATCAGATGAATATAGAGATCTTAGGGTAGAAAGAAGTGAGAAAGTCTTATTTCAGATATGTTCCTATGGGTCCATGCCTTTTATAGTTTTTGTGTTTGATAGCTAACATGGAAGTGGACTAAAATTATTGTCTGAGAATATGGTATCAGTGTTAAGAATAGGTCTAGAAAATTGAATTAGGGCAGAGTAGCTCCCAAACTTGAAGAAAATCTATGATGGGATCATGGTAGCATCTGCAACTTGGTGACAGAGTATTGGAGCTTGAGGGTTGACATCTCAGGCTTGGTGTTTCTGGATACAGTCTGAGGTAAAGTGTGACATGTAGGCACTGGTTGCATTGATTCGGTTGAGGTCAGCAGAGGCAGCATCACGTGGTAGAGGATCAAGAAAAGCATGAAGAAACACAAGCAAAGTCTCAGAGTTTCCAGAACTGGGAGAAATATGGATTTTAAAGCAAATGAGGGAGGTTCCTTGCTGTCTCAGAGTTTAAGAAGACAACAGATAATTACTATAGTTAAATTATTTAGGATCTTGATTTATTTTGAAAATTCCATGGTTAGGATTTACTGAACCATACATTACCTCACCATGGTTTATGACATTTTAATCTCAGGTAATTTATAATAAGAACTTGAATCTTACAATGGGCTTGAATTCTTAACAAAAAATTATAGTCCATTCTTTATTGGCAGATTAAAATGCATTTTTCATTCCAGAAGAAACAGTCAAATGCTGCCAGATCAGGCAAATGAATAGATGAGCTTCCTCAGGAAAAATTATGGAGAGCTGCCACTTCCTCAGGATTGATGCTTCAAAAAAATCAGTGAGTATAAGTCAGTTTGATTAAGAAATTATTTTGTTATGATAAGATATTTCTTTATGACTCCATGTTATTTTCAGATTAAGATGAGAAAGTACATAGTTTCTGTTTCAGAGATACTTTAAACATTTGTCAGTGTTTAATTGGCAAAGAGAGTAAGTATAATATTGTGAAAACCAAAAAAAAAAGCATTTGAATCTGTATAAATACATAATCTTCAAAGAGTTTAGTTGGCTTAATATCAGTCTAATAAATTTGTGAGGAAGCTTCAATATAAGTTTGAACATGATTTTACTCAAATGGAAAATAAATCTTACAAAGAGTCTTTTGCATTAAACTGCCAGGAGATAGAAACTAGTCTGGTGTTCTGAACCAAGTAAAGACAAAGCAAATGAGAGTATGTAACAAAAATAACAATATTCCTAGTCCAGGTTTCAGTATACACAGTGACAGCTTCACCTTACAATTTGCTTTCAAGAATATCACTCATGAGAACTTGTCCTCTAAAATAAAATGCAAGCAATTATGAGAAGAAATATAAATAAAGCCGATGATACCAGGTTCAATTCCCCGCACTACCATAAACCAGAGCTGAACAGTGCTCTGGTAAAAAACAAAACAAAAAAAAGCAGATAATTGTGAGTATCCTCACATATTATCAGTCATTACATATGGATTTTATATTCATATAATAGCTATCACTAAATATTGAAAAGATCTTATTAATCATGATATTCCAAATAATTAAACAAGTTCTCAATTAAGCTATATATTAGAGTCATCAAGAGAATTTTGTAAGGTTATATAATAGATTTCTAAGGCTTAACTATCACTCATCCTGAGCTGCTTCTATAATAGATATAGTTTGGTACCTAAGCATTTTTTTAAATGTGTTCAGATAATTTCAACATGTTGACAAGTTTAAGAAACATGATCTAAATAAAAACATTAGTTGATACTCACAGGTCCTGTTGAGTAGATGGACAACTAAATGAACAAGTAAAAATAGGATAACATTTTACTTTTATTTAGAACTGTTCTCTTTTAGCTCTATCACTCCTAAAGAAATGACTTTTCGTAGAAGCCTGTCGAGACTTGGACACATTGTTTCATACAGACTTTAATTCTTCCACTGATAAGGAATATCTTTTAAATATAAAGATTTACTTATGAGAGATGGTCGGGGAGAAAAGGATAGGAATAAAGCATCATTTCAATGGTAGGAATAGAATTTAGGACTTTAAACCTGCAAATCCAACATTCTAGTCACTGTGCTACTTCATAGGCTATAAGGCAGCAAGCAATATGTTTAACCTCATCTACTCTTCTCAGTTGGAAGCTTCCAATACCTGCCAGTGTTACCCTTTTGGAATGATATGCCATGCATGCAATCTCTACTTTATAACAGACAAAAGAAAATTACTATTCTCTAAATACAGGAGAAAAAGCTTCTATATCTGTGAGCAGATGATTATATAGAGCTTCTGTTTTAAAACTTAAAGAAAACACAACTTTGGAGGAAAGATTGTTTGTTTAAAAAAGACAGACATCATTCTTTTTGAATTATGAAACTACTAAATACAGCAACCATAGTTTCTTTGACAAAATAGATGTTCCATAAACATTTAAGACAGAAAATAAAACAGCCAAATCTTTCAAAATGAAAACCACCAGGGTGAGTCTAAGTTAAAAGTATATATGTAAATTAAAACATATTAAAATATTATTCCATATTCAAAATATGCTGTATAAGTATTTATTCACATGAATTTATTATGTAATATTTTAGAAAAGGACGTGATATTATGGAGGTCAATGGAAGACAGGAAATTTCATTACTAAGCAACTGCATCATCTTAGCAGTGTTTTTCTCTCTCTTAGATGAACAGCAAGCTATGTATGTCATTTTATTTTTTAGTCACCAAGTATGATCTAATAGTTTATATTGTCTTCTTCAGTACAGATCACCACAATATCACCTAACCAGTTAGCTCCATCCATCTCAACTTTCCTCTAAAATCATGGACATTTTTAAAATTTTATTTATAAAATTGAAAAACTACAAGACTATAGGATAAGAGGGGTACATTTCCACACAATGTCCACCCCCAGAGCTCCATATCCAATCCCCTCCCTTCAGAACTTCCCTATTCTTTATCCCTCTGGGAGCATGGATCCAGGATCATTGTAGCGTGCAGAAAGTGGAAGGTATGGCTTCTGTATTTAATTGCTTCTCCACTGAACATGGATGGGTGTTAGCAGGTCAATCAGGTTAACCCTTTTTATTTTTCATTCCTATCAAGAGAATGTACAGAAACTACCCAACATTATGACGCATGTTCCAGCTCTCAGGACTGTAGCTAATGCAAAAATGTTCAAAGATTATACAGTGTATCCAACTGCAAATCAATACTAGTCTAACATGTTTCTATATTTACTAAATGCCCCTACAGAAATGTCTGTATGCATATAAACAAAAATACATACATAAGCACACAATATGTGTGTGTATTTAATTAATTCATTTTTGTTTTAAAACTGAGAAATAATACAAATAATCAGATAAACTTGAAAGGGGAATATATAGGGTTTTCAGTTAGACTAGATAATGCACTTGTAGGGTCATTTATTTTCATTTGTAAACTATCTACACTTCTCTGATCAAGGAAATCCTGCAGATAGAACTAAAGGGAGGAAGGTAACACTTAAATTCCAAAAATAAAGCTTCAAATATTTCTGTGATTCTCTACTAATATGAAATTATTGCCAGTGATACCTTGATATGCAGACCCCATGGATGTATGTCTTTTGTATGGAAATAATGCCATCTATATTGCAAAAACAAACCCTTCACATTACTTATAAAGCAGAGTCCTCTATTTGAATGTGTTTAAAGATGTGTATTTGCTTACTAAGTTGTATTATCTTTGTCCAGGAAGCTGTAAATAGAATTGTTCAACTCAAATTCCTAAAAGCTTTAAAATTTGTCTTTTTATTCACTTCAGTCTGTTCCAAGTACAAAAATCCTTTACAAAATAAATGTCTATGTCCCTGGTCTTCTTCTCCTCTTTCCTTTATTGAAGATCTATCAAGCTCTACGTTAGAGCAATTTTCATATACTTAATATTTGATGATTTTTTTAAAAATTTTTTTCCAGTTTTTAAAACGATTTCCAATTTCCAGCAGGATGGAAGTTAACATTTGACTACTGGAAATATTTTCTTAAGAATAGAGTTAACCCTGAAATACCGCAGAGTCACTATCACTGAGCCTGAACTGAAGACAGATTGATAGATAATATGGATGGACAAGAGTTCTAACTTGTAACCAGTTTTACCAAAATTAGCCTTAGTGCATGAGGAAATCTTCTGAACAAAGAAACTTAAAGTTTGGGAAAGCAATTACAGAAGCCAGACCTTCCACCCTCTGCAACCCACAATGACCCTGGATCCATACTCCCAGAGAGACAGAGAATGGAAAGGTTATCAGGGGAGGGGATGGCATATGGAAATCGGGTTGTGGGAATTGTGCAGAACTGTACCCCTCTTATTCTATGCTTTTGTTAATGTCTCCTTTCTTAAATAAAAAAAAAGAAACAAAGTTTATAGATGCATTTGTGTACATATGCATGCTTAAATGTCTAAGAAGAGACACAAGCTTTTCAGAAAACGTACTTTGGTTCATCAAATTAAATTACTTCCACTACTATTTTGTTCTTGCTACTCTTTATTCCTACACAGATATAAAGGTTCTGTGTCGAAGTTTATTTTTAACTTAACTACAATTAATTTTTGGAACTAGTTTTATTTCCACTTATTCCCTAATTTTCATGTAGAAAGTTCATGTTGAAGGTGAATAGGTCTGTAAGTTTTTGAAAATACATAGTTTCATAACAATAATTATAATACAGAACATGTTTTTACTCCCAAAAAATGTCCTATGTAACCTCGAAGACACATTTCCCTTATGTCTAATCCCTGATAAAACTAGCATTCTCCTACAGCGTGTTTTCTTCCAGAAAGTCCCACAAATGCACTATTATGTACATTTGGGCATCTGACTTTCACTTCTAAGATGAAAAACTTTCACAGTATAGTGTCTGTGAGCTTCAGCCTTTTTTAAAGAATTTATGTGGCCAGCCTGGCGGTTAAGAGCACATAGTACAAAGCATAAGGACTAGCATAAGGATTGCGGTTTGAGCCAGATCTCCTTCTGCGGAGTTGGGGAAGAGGGGTGTCATTTTAACAGGCGTTTTTCTCTCCCTATCTTCCCCTCACTCTCAATTTTTCTGTTCTATCCAAAAAAAAAAAAAAATCAAAAAAATGGCCACAGAAGCAGTGGATTTAGTGCAGGCACCCAGCCCCAGCAATAACCATGGAGGCAAAAAAAAAAAAAAAAAAAAGCATCATTACAGAGTTGTTCATAGTGCTACTTTATTGTCTATTTAAAGTGCGTGAAATCTGTAGTGATCCCTCCATTTTCTTCTTGATGTTTATATTTTACTTATATTTTTTCTTGGTTACTTTTGACAAAAACATCAATTTCACTTTTTTGTTTTCAAAAAGCTTTTAGGTTCGTTAATTTTTTTTCTTTTCTTTCTGCGCTTGTTTTGTTTGCCTTTTTCCATTTTCTAAATATCAAGGCATGTATTACCAATTTGAATATTTTCTTCTGTAATATAAATTTATAATTCTATAAACTTCCCAGTAAAGTCTTAACTTTTAGTCTTAAAAGACTTTTAGCCTTAAACATAGTTCAAAGATTTCCTAACTTCCTTGGATACTATTTTTGTGACCTAAGGACTATTTTAGAGCATATTACTTCTTTCTTTCTTTCTTTCTTCCTTTCTTTCTTCCTTCCTTCCTTTCTTTCTTTCTTCCTTTCTTTCTTCCTTCCTTCTTTCCTTTCTGTCTTTCTTTTTTTGCCTCCACAGATATCATTGGGGTTCAGTGCCTGCACTCTGAATCCATTGCTCCTGGAGGTAATTTTTCCCATTTTTGGTTTGTTTTTTTTTTATAAATTAAGTTTTTATTTATTTATTTATTTTCCTTTTTGTTGCCCTTGTTGTTTAACATTGTTGTGGTTATTAATGTCGTTGTTGTTGGATAGGACAGAGAGAAATGGAGAGAGGAGGGGAAGACAGAGAGGAGGAGAGAAAGACAGACACCTGCAGACCTGCTTCTCCGCTTGTGAGGCGACTCCCCTGCAGGTGGGGAGTCGGGGGCTCGAACTGGGATCCTTACGTAGGTCCTGGCAATTTGCTCCACATACGCTTAACCCGCTGCACCACCGCCTGACTCCCAATTTTTCCCATTTTTGTTGTCCTTGTTCTTGCCCTTGTTGTGGTGGTGGTTGTTGCTATAGCTGTTGTTGGACAGAACAGAGAAAAACCAAGAGAGGAGGGAAAGACAGAGAAGAGGAGAGAAAAACACTTACAGACCTGCTTCACGGCTTGCAAAGCAACCCCCCTGCAAGTTACACCGGTTCTTGGACTTTACAGCCATGTGTGCTCAACCCGCTGAGCTACCACACAGCCCCCACATGTTATTTATTTCTGTGTTACTGAGGGTCTTGAATTCTGGGGTCTTTGCCTGTCTCAAAGAGAAACCAAAACACTTTTAACTGAGTAAGAGTTTTGTTGTGAAATATTTTTAATTATTTATAATTATTTATTATTGGATAGACACAGAGAGGAATTGAGAGAGGATGGAGAGATAGAAAGAGAGACAGAGAGATACCTGCAGACCTGTTTTACCACTCATGAAGTTTACCCTCCCTGCAGGTGGGACCAGGGGTTTGAACCCAGATCCTTGCACACTATAATATGAGTGCTTAACCAGGCGCACCATTACCTGGTCCCCCTGTTGTTAAATATTTTGATGCACCTTTCAAATGCACAAAGACTAATCTGAGCTCTAGACATAGTCTATACCAGAGCTTGAAAGTCTCAAGACTTTCCTATGGTGCTTTATTTCAGTTCAGTAGTTCAATTCAGGGATATTACATATAGGTCTAAGGTAGTCAATTCCCAATTCTCAATAGTTGTCCTTGTATTGTATAGTATATAGTCTTCAGGAATTCCTTTTCTGTTGACTTTGCTAGATATCCAAGGTATTAGGCTCCTTATATTGTCTACACTTTGAAATAATTGCATTGCCTTCCATGTTCTTCAGGTCACATGCATAGTTTTCTAAATTACTTCAGTCCAAGATATGGATTTTCCTCAAAGGCTTTTAAGTACCTATACACCTAGTGTTAAGACTGTTCCTACCAACACAGAAATGTAGCTTCATAAGTGAGGCATTGGGGTCAGGAGGTGGCACACAATACAGGTGGCACACATCTGGTTAGATGCACACAATACAGAGCACAAGGATGCAATGCTCAAGGACCCAGATTCAAGCTGTTGGTTCCCATCTGCAGGGAGAAAGCTTCATGAGGGGGAAAGCAGAGCTGCAGGTGTCTTTCTTTCTCTCTTCTTTTTTTATCTTCCCCTCCCCTTTCAATTTCCCTCTGTCTCTATCCAATGATAAGTAAATAAATATATTTATTAAAAAATTAGTGAAGTGTGCCTGCGGTCAAGGCCACTAAAGTAACAGATAAGACACACACTTTCCACCCTACAGAGCTTCACTTCCTGACCCTCTAATCTAGAAAATGGCTTTTTTCTGGACCTTGTTAATCTAAGTACACTGAAATTTCATGAATTAATCAGCCAGGACTCTAAGCCAGGAGAAACCAAGGGGAAAATAATAATAATAATAATAAGCTTACAACTACATATGCCACTTTAGAGTTTTTATTTCCCACCTACATCTGTATGCATTTTGCTTTTCAAAGTGATTGAATAATTTAAATATTCTGTCCAAGGATTTTAGTTGCTATAAGTGAGTTAAATAAGGTACAGTGGATTTACTCCATAACTAAAACTTGGACTACTATCTTAGAAGGATATTACCAAGGCTCACATTCTATCTTCATTTTCACTGATCAACAGTTTAAAATTGTCAGTTTCTTGGTTTGGTGCTCATTTTGATTAGAAATAAATCAGATTTCTTTTTCTTTTTTCCCCAGAGAGAGAGAGGATGAAAAGAGACCACAACATAGATGTGCTTCCTTTGATGTGGTGGGGACCAGGCTCAAAGCTGGGTTGTACACATAATGAGGCAGCACACTGTGCAAATGAATTGTTTGGTCAGCCCAATAAATCCAGTTTTACAAGGTTACTTCCCGGTACATACGAAGCTCTTGTTTCAATTTATTCTTTGTTTTTAACAATTTATTTGTTTATTTGTTAACAAGAGAGAAAGAGAACCAAAGTATCACTCTGGCACAGGAGACATAGGAGGTCAAAATCAGGATCTCATGTCCCTATGTTGAAAGCTTTACTACATCCCAAGCCACAGCACTTCCATTTTTAATGTTGACTATCACTCAAAAGCTAATAATAACCTATCTTCAGTTTCTTTTTTAAAAAATAAAAATTTTGTTATCTTTATTTATTGGATAGAGACAGCCAGAAATCAAGAGGGTGATAGAGAGAAAAACAGAGAGACGCAGCACTACTTCACTACTCGCAAAACTTTTCTCCTGCAGGTGGGGACCAGGGGCTCGAACCTGGGTCCTTGCACATTGTAATAGGTGAACTCAATGAGGTGTGCCACCACCGGCCCCAACCTATCTTTGATTTCTAAACCTACTTGTAAAAAGATAAGTTCATAAAAATAAACAGTCCATTTACTGTAGTTCATTTTGTAATGTTTGTATTGAGGAGGTTGATAGTTTATCTAAATTCAGTTGTTGATACATGTGTAAAAATTTTAGCATTCTACAAAAGGCTTTTACTTCCAGTCTAGATCTTCCTCCACCATCATGCACTCACACCTGAAAGTATGCCCCGACCCCAAGTCCTTTATTTTGGTGGAATACACCAAAATGTAATTCACTTTTAGGTACTTAGTATGTTGATCTTCATTTTGTATGCTCAAAATATCTGTAGTGTGCATTGTACTTCCTAAGCATACTTAATTTATAATCTATCTCTCTCTCCCTCTCTCTCCCTCTCTCTCCCTCTCTCTCTCTCTCTCCCCCCTCTCCCCTCTCCCTCTCTCCCTCTCTCTCTCCCCCCTCTCCCCTCTCCCCTCTCCCCTCTCCCTCTCTCCCTCTCTCTCTCTCCCTTCTCTCCTCTCCCCTCTCCCCTCTCCCTTCTCCCCTCTCCCCTCTCCCATCTTCTCTCTCTCTCTCTCTCTCTCTCTCCAAAACCGGAATTCTTCAGAACAAAATTTTGGAAATCTTCTAACCACTAGCATTTAGTATGTCCCTACTTTTGTTATTCATTCCAATGTCTCTCCTTTCTATACATTCTAAATCATAGTCCAAATGTCTATGGGGTGTGCCTTTATAGATTTAAAGAGCTATTTGCTAAAAAAAAAAAATGATCCTGATTTTTATAGTATTAATCACATGCTATTACACAACATTGCCAAGTACTGTGAAGAAAACTCCCAGAAAGACTGTATAGGTTGACTTGATTTTAAAAGTAGCCAGTGAATGATAGACATACTCAGATAAGTATATTTACTAAGATTGATAGAAACGATTAGCCTTAAATTAAATGAGGAAAAATTAGAGTAAAATGGTATTGCTTTTTATCTTCTTAGGAAAAAATAATAAAAAGTTTACATGACTATTGAATACCAATAATATTCAATGCGAAAGTATTTTACCCAGAAAGTAAACTCAAAAAAATGGAAATAACCCTTACTATCACATTAAAACAAACAAACAAACAAAAATCCTACATATATCAAATAATACACAATATATCTCATTGAAATCTAGAATTGCTTCCAGAGTATCCATTTTCCTTATCCTGAGGATTAAACTCAGGACTCTTAACACACTCCCTCTGACCCATATCCCTGGCTTACAGATCCCAGATAATCTCAGAAGCTGCTGAGATTTATGTTATCTCAAATATATTGGATATTTGAGACCACATGATGGGGGTGATAATTGAATGAATTTGTTGCTTTTGCTCTAAACAAAATATTATACAGATGTGCGGCTGTGATACAAATGTAACCATTTTACTTCCATGAGTAGATAAAATCAAATCAAAAATAAAGTCAGGACAGAAGACAAAAACGTAGCTTGCTTATGATCAAGTCATGCCTAAAACGTATACTACCCCTAGGTTTATTTTTAATAAATATGTATTTAGTGATATTATGGACTACCACATAGCAATTAACCTAGTCTTTCCTTAGGGTAACAAGTATTAATTATCTCTTATGTTTGAATAAAATGTTTAGGTTATCTCTCTACATTAAAGATCCTCAACGTAATGATTAGGACTCAAATGCTATAGAATAATGTTATTTGGAGCTCATTAACTAATGAAACTTATACTCGTTTTCAGTTGGGGAACTAAGTAGGACTGTTGGATAGAACAATAATACATAGCTCCCCATGTAGGATAGGCCTCCTACTTCTCCTCCTATAGCCCATATTTTGGTAGTTAGAATACAAAGGAAGGGAGTCGGGCTGTAGTGCAGCGGGTTAAGTGCAGGTGGCGCAAAGCACAAGGACCAGCATAAGGATCCCGGTTCGAACCCCGGCTCCCCACCTGCAGGGGAGTCGCTTCACAGGCGGTGAAGCAGGTCTGCAGGTGTCTATCTTTCTCTCCCCCTCTTTGTCTTCCCCTCCTCTCTCAGTTTCTCTCTGTCCTATCCAACAATGACGACAACAACAATAATAACTACAACAATAAAACAATAAGGGCAACAAAAGGGAATAAATAAATAAAATAAAATATTTTTAAAAAAGAATACAAAGGAAAGAAAAGTACATAAGCAAAAGATGAGAGTGAAGAGCATGGAGGTGAGTGTGGAGTGGCAAACAGAAGGAAATAGCAAGATAGAGACAGTAGTTATATTACTAGACTAGCAAAATATTTTACATGGACAGCCTTGCGTTTGGCCCAGGTCTGAGCCAGCCCCCCCATCACCACATTGGAGGAAGCTTCAGTGCTGTGGTCTCTCTGTATTTTTCTCTTCCTCTTTCTCTCTGAAATAATTAGCTCAGGATGATGAATTAATAAAGGATAAGAGGAGGAGGAAGAGGAAAAGGAAGAAGAGAAGTAGTAATGTTGCCTTTCATAATCTATCTTTGACTTTGAAAATCAGATAGGATTCCTCTGCTTCATTCTACTGTGTAAGACTTTTACAGAAATTTGCTCTCTTTTAGGGAAAAGGAGCATACCTCATTACAACTTTATGCAGTTTATCAATTTAATATTATAAAAAAGAGCATTTGATATGGAGTACACATTGCTATGGCCAACTTTGTGGAAAAGATAACTACATAACCACAGTTATATATTTATGTGTAAACCAACTTGAGTTAGCATTTGGTTCTTCAAACCAAAATATTCAGCTCACTTGACACTTATGTGTGTTATTTCATTAAGGTGAATAACATTGGTAACAATGAAGCATCTTTAGTTATTTGTCAGAGTTCTCCTGAGCAATATAACTAGAATTAAGATCAATGATGAAAGATAAGATAGTATAAGATAAGATAAGATGGATAAGATATTGGTTCACAAAATTATAAGGGTTGGCCAAGTTCAAAGTCACTAGACTGGTGCAGACAGCTCAAAACTCAAATAGCGGTGATGTGGTAACATTAGACTGAAATCTGTGTGTTAAATCAATAGTCCAGAGCTTAAGTCAAAAGTCTGATTTTGTAGCTCTGAAACATAAGGGTAGTACAGTAGCCTGAAATTTTAACCTGGATTGCTATGTTACAGTTGTAAGACAGAAATTCCTTCTTTCAGAAACTTCTTTCAGAAACAACCTACGGACATTGTTAAGGGTAATCTGTTTTACTTAAAGTCAACAGACTGACCTGTTTTTTAACATCTACAAAAATATCTTCATAGTAACATCTGGTTTAAATTTAGCCAAATAGTTGAATACCAGTGCCTTGAAAAGTTGAAACATAATATTTAACCATTACATTTCTCCCCTCAACAAGTTAGTGCACTGATACATCTAATATTGTGAGATTTAAGATGATAAATCTATCTTGTGTACAGCTGAGAAGACATTAACCCTTCCCACACAGAGAATATGGGTAATGATCACCCTCCTTCTTGATATCATTTAACTTAAGTGATTCATACTTAGGAACTACAGTGTTAAGCTCATGCATCTTATATTATGTGATTTAAGAATTTAAAAAGGAAAGAAAGCAAGTATAAGTAAGTAACCACACATACAACAGATTCATAAAGTAGGGAGAAGTAATCATGAAAATTAGAATGCCTGTTTCTATAATGGGCCATGATAGGTGTTCATTTTAGTTCTTATTACTTGTATATTTCTTTTGGCCTCAGAAAGTACTTCAGTTGATTATGAGTCTTTGCTTGGTGAGGTAAACTAAAGCTTCCTCTTTGAATGGACTGGATCCTTAGCAACTCTGCCTGAATTATGATGTTACAGTTTTCCATTAACTTTAAACACAAGAATGATAACACTAAAAGAAGCATGTATGAAACTTTTGTCCAGGCATACTCATCCTTGTTTGCACTTAGTAGCAATCTAATTTGCATTTGGTAATCAGGATTAATTACCAGATGCACTATAGTAACTCTTTTCTTTGGTAGTGGCTCAGAGTGATCAGGTGGTAGTCTCAACATCTAATTCAATGGATTATTGTTCTGTCTCTTTGTAGAAACAATTTTATGTGTGTTTTCCAGGGTTCCTTTTTTTTTAATTTTTACTATATTCTTTAAGATTTATTTATATTCATTAAAAAGACAAAAAAAAAAAAAGGAGAGCAGACCACCACTCAGCTGACCTGGCACCACATAGTGTTGCCAGATCAAGCCTGGGACCTATTCATATTGGCAAGAGACTTAGATCAACAAAGAATAAGATCCTAGTGTTCTATTGGATTGCTAGACCTGACTCTCCCATTGTTATCCTGTAATTCTGAAATGTTTAGTCTTGGCAATGGCAGAAACATTACCATTTACCTAGTATTCCCTTAGACTGTGAGAACAGTCTAAGACAGTCTAAGACAGTCACAGTCTTAGACTGTGAGAACAGTCTAAGACAGTCTAAGACAGTCAGTCTTAGACTGTGAGAACAGTCTAAGACAATCTAAGACAGTCACAGTCTTAGACTGTGAGAACAGTCTAAGGGCTTGAATTTGTTTGGTTCTTTTTCTTTTTTTTTTCTATTTTATTTATTTTAATGAGAGAGGTAGAGAGAGAAAAATTTGATTGAATAGATAGATAGATAGATAGATAGATAGATAGATAGATAGATAGATAGATACTAAGTAGATACCAAAGCACTGCTCAACTCAGGTTTAAGATGGTGCAAGGCATTGAATCTCAGCCTCAGGCATGAAAGTCTTTTTGTATAAGCATTATGCTGTCTCTCCTATCTCTCACACCTGATTTTTTTTTTCACTGCTCAGTCCTGGTTTATGGAGGTGTTGAGGATTAAATCTAGGATTTTAGAGCCTCAGGCATGAGTCTCTTTACATAACCATTATGCCATCTACTCCCACCCCTGATTTTGTTTCTATATCTGTCTTTAGTTGCCACATTGAGTTTGAGAATATTTCTCTTTTATTTTTTAAGAGACAAGGAAAAGTAGAGAGGGGAGAGGAAAAGAGAGAAGAGAGACTCATGAAGCTTCCCCTTATACAAGTGGGGACTGGGGGCTTGAACCCAGGTGCTTCAGTATGGTAATATATGCTCTCTATTTGGTGAGTTATGACCTGGCCTCTCTGCTGTCTCAATACAATTGTTAGTTTCTCCTAGTTCTACCCACAAATGCAAATTGTGCCTTCATTAAATTCCCTTCAATGATTCCTTCTGGCACAGACATCATGTCAAATAATTTGCTACGTTCTAAGAAGACGTATCTCAAATTTAAATGACCAACTTATTAGGTTCAATTCCCATATCTAGACTTGCATAGTTGCAGTTATATGAGTAAGTCTCAACAGTTACACTCAACAGTATTGTAGAGTCTCCCTAACTTTGCAAAAGATGAAAATTTGTCTACAGACAGAGTCATCACTACTTCAGTGTTTAAAAGTTCTTCATCACTCTCAATTTAGCCATGATTTCAAAGATCAGCAAGCAAAGTCAAAAGAATTGCAATGAAAAATAAAAGAAGTTCAAGTGAAATGGGAACATTAATTCATCATGATTATAACCTAGAAAAATTAAAAGTTTGACTGTAAAGCAAATGAGCTTGCAAGAAATGATAGTTATCAAACTCTATTAGACTTTATGTAACTATGATATTTATTAAAAGGAGATCACAGGTCTTTGATGGTGGATGCAGTAACTTACACACACACATATGGGTGTGAAATTATATCCCTGAAATCTTATAATGTAAACCAATGTCAAAGCATGAATAAGTAAAATGATTTTTGAAAATTTTTTTCAAAAAAAATTTCAGTTTACATTTAGGAAAATTCACATACAGAGATAGGGTGGTGGCACATCTGGTTGAGCACATATATTAATTACAATGAAAAAGACCCAGGTTCAAGCCCCTGGTCTCCACCTGCAGGGAGAAAGTTTCACAAGTGGTGAAGCAGTGCTGCAGGAGTTTCTCTGTCTCTATTCCTCTCTATCACCCCCTTTCCTTTCTGTCTCTCTCCCACTCTATTCCCCCCTTCCCTCTCAATTTATGGCTGTCTCTACCCAATAAATAAATAAAGATAAAACAAATTTTAAAAAAAAAAAAGAAAGTTCAAAAACTCAAAACATAAATTTTGATCTAAATATAACAAAATTTTGAAAAATAAGTAACATTCAAATCAGTTGTATGTATGATCAAAGGAAGTTAAATATTTTCTGGAGTTTAAAGTCAGTAAAACATATTTCAGGGAAAATTAATTCCAGTATCATAGATCACTGTCCTAAGCAAACACCCTTGTACTTAAAACAAGCACACTGTGTGGCACAGTGTGCCATGTGGGACCTCCCTTGCCTCCACCTACATAGCAACTGTTATCAGAGTGGTATCAGCACAGAGCACACAGCACACAAACGAAGTGAAATGAAAGGGTCTCTCCAAACATAGGCCAAATATTTTAAATAATACATCTTTCTGAGCAGCGGGATGCCTTAATCTTAGTGAATACACATGCAGCTTTGCCCTGATTCCCACCCAAAGTTCAAGTAGTAGGGAAAAGCCTCAGGATTCTCACTAAGTCCATCAAATTATAGGCTTCTATGCATATAGTGCTATAGAAACTGAATTGAGCATGAATTTTAAGTTGAGGCGTTTCTGAGACAAATCAAAGAATGAAAATGTAAGGTAAATACTTCACTCTCAAGCAATCAAATGGAAATAGATTTTATATTTTAGTTAGAAAGTTAGTGTGTGTGTGTGTGTGTGTGTGTGTGTGTGTGTGTGTGTGTGTGTGTGTATGTTTGCCATTAGGATTATCTCTAGGATTCTGTGTCTACATTACTCTACCATTCCTGGAAGAAATTTCCTTCTTTCTAATAGAGGGTCCAAGACAAAGTGAGACAGATACAGAGTGAGAAGGAGAAACACCACAGTACCACTTCATCACCACTTATGAAGCTTCACCCTCTACAACTTATTTATTTATTTATTTATTTCCTTTTATCAGTGCACTGCTCTGCTCTGGCTTTTGGTGGTACTGGGTATTGAACCTGGAACCTCAGAGCCTCAGTCACGGAAGACTTTTTGCATAATGCTGTTTCCCCAGTCTTTCCCTACAGCCCATCATATGTTTGACTTTTCAAATAAAAACTTCATGAGGTGATGTTTTTAAAAACACATTTATGGGGGAGTCTGGCGGTAGCGCAGCGGGTTAAGCGCACGTGGCGCAAAGCACAAGGACCGGCATAAGGATCCCGGTTTGAGCCTTCGGCTCCTCACCTGCAGGGGAGTCACTTCACAGGCGGTGAAGCAGGTCTGCAGGTATCTATCTTTCTCTCCCTCTCTCTGTCTTTCCCTCCTCTCTCCATTTCTCTCTGTCCTATCCAACAACATCAATAATACGACCCGAACTGCCCCTGCGGCTACAGTCAGACTATGACCCACATAGTCAACGACTGCCACCTCTCCAGATTCAAAGGAGGTCTCGAAACTTTACATCAGGCTCAACCTGACGCTGTTGACCGGCTACAGAAGAAGGGCAAACGCTAGAAGAAGAAGAAGAACTACAACAATAAAACAATAAGGGCAACAAAAGGGAATAAATAAATATTAAAAAACAAAAAACAAAAAAAAAACATTTATGGGGTAGAGCTGACGTTGGTGTCCTAATGCATAATGGTAGAACCTTTTAGTTCATAGTGGGAGGCGGGCAGTAGCACAGCTGGTTAAGATCAGGTGGAGCAAAAGCGCATAAGGATCCAGTTCCAGCCCCTGGCTCCCCACCTGCAGGGGTATCACTTCACAAATGGTGAAGCAGGTCTGCAGGTGTCTATTTTTCTCTCCCCCTCTCTGTCTTCCCCTCCTCTCTCCATTTCTCTCTATTCTACCCAACAACAATGACATCAATAACAATAAACAATACAGCAAAGGCAACAAAAGGAAATAAATAAATAAAAAGATCTCTAAAAAAAAAGAAAAGGATATAGTGTTTTACAGATACCTGTTATGGGGAGATGAGAATTTGTATCCATGTGTCACCTGGGGCCAGGTGGTGGCATTCCTAGTTGAGCACACATTTTACAGTAAGGGCCTAGATTCAAACCTTCAGTCCCCCCCTACAGGGGTAAAGCTTTACAAGCAGGGCTGCACGTGTCTCTCCGACTCTCTCCCTCTCTCTCTCTCTCTCTCTCTCTTCCTTCCCCACCTCGATTTCTGGCAGTCTCTTTCAAATAAATAAATAAATATAATAATAAAAAAATTAACTACCAGGAAGGGGATAGATAACATAATGGTTATGCAAAGATACTCTCATGCATGAGGTTCCAACGTCCCAAATTTAATCCTTCACATACCATAAACCAGAGCTAAGCAGTGCTCTGGTAATAACAAAAATAATAATAATAATAATTTAAAAAATAAACCAATTAACTACCCGATAAAATAATTAATTTTTAAAGCATATTTCAGTTAGTGACCAAAAAGTTATACAACTTTTGACACAGATCTGTTGTAAGGAAATGAAATATATAGAATTAAGATAGTCTGATGAATTCATTTTGGTAATTTTTTGAAATGGAATCTTTTCATTATTTTGGTAGATATAATTTTTACTTTCATTCATGTACCAATGGGGATTTGTAAAATTTTCTACTAGATTTTTCTTTCTGTTTTTAGAGAAAAGATATTAATATGATTGAATACACTGGTATTAGAGAGACATTCTAAAAGAAATAAATGAAATACATTGCCTTTGGGGATAAAACTAACTAATTTTTCTTCTTTATCAAAAGAAAATTGTTTTATTTTTAATCATATAATCACATGAACAAGAAGTTTTAGTGAGCGTGAGAGTGACTGAGTGAGAAGCCAAAGCACCACTTTGGCACATATGGCACTGGAGCTTAGCCCACAAGTCTTGAGCATGCAAAATCTGCTCTCTACCAGCTGAGTTTTTCCACATAGCCCATAAAAAAATTAACATATATACATACACACGCAGGAACTGGTGAGATAGTTCGCTTGGGAGGTTACCTGCTTTGTCATGCAAGTGGCATAGGTTCAAGTCTTCCCCAATACACCACATAGAAATGCTACATTAGATAGCCTAGAGGTGTAGTTTCCAGTAGAGCACATGTTACATGCCCAAGGACAAAGGCTAGATCCCACGGGGGAGTTTCATGAGCGGTAAAGCAGGACTACAAGCGTCTTTCTTTCTCTTTCTCTCTCTATCTTCCCCTTCTCTCTCAATTTCCCTCTGTCTTACTAAATAAGAGAAAGAAAGAATAAAGAAGGAAAGAAAGAATGGAACATCAGTATGATGGAGTTGAAACTAAACCAGAATGTTACAAGTGTGACTATGTATCAACACTGACAGAGTGCTTCCAACAATACTTAGTAACATACACACTTAGCCTTTCAGCTTCTAAGGATATGACAGAAAATGGAAGGTAATTGAGGAAATGTCTACACAATGTCAAATATAGTAACTAAAAAATTAATCCCTGGACATTTTGAAATAATCGCCTGCATGGGGTTGGAAAAAAAAATTCTGCAGGTTCAATGTCCTAAATTTTCATCAAATTACATTTGAGAAAAAAAAAATTTTTTATTTTATTTTACTGAAAATTATCTTATATTTACCCAAAATATCTATATTTGAAGGTGAGAAAATTCAATCATAGATGACTAATAAATAGTTTTGATCTTTGATCTGCTCAGTGTCCTCAATCAGCTACAGTACTTAGTATTAATGGGGTCAAAATAAACCAATTGCAAAAGAGGGAGATTTTTGTTTGTTTGTATAAGTTTTTGTTTTTGTTTGTTTGTATAAGTGTGTGTGTGTTTCTAACTTTTCAGAACTATTTCTTAAGCCTGTTCATCAAGAAACTGTCATTTCTAAGATATTTAGAGAAGGTAAGTCATTTTTTTAAATTTTTATTTATAAAAAGGAAACACTAACAAAAACCATAGGATAAGAAGGGTACAACTCCACACAATTCCCACCACCAGAACTCCATATCCCATCCCCTTTCTGATAGCTTTCCTATTCTTTATCCCTCTGGGAATAAGGACCCAGGGTCATTATGGGGTGCGAATGGTGGAAGGTCTGGCTTCTGTAACTGCTTCCAAGCTGAACATGAACATTGACAGGCTGATCCATACTTCCAGCCTATCTCTCTCTTTCCCTAATGGGACAGGGTTTTGGGGAAGCAGGGCTTCCCTGGGGTCATCTGCCCAGGGAAGTCCGGTTGGCATAATGTTAGCAACTGGAAACTTCTGGCTGAAAAAGAGTTAACATATAAAACCAAACAAATTGTTGACTAATTATGAACCTAAAGGCTGGAATATTGCTGATGAAGATTTAGGGGTCTCCATTTTGTAGATAGTTAGTAGGCCTATTTTAGTTATATTCCAAAGGGCCCATGACAGTAAGTCATTTTTATAAGGTCACACAGTCGGTAACTATTGACACGACCAGTGTTACCACTGTTGATGTAAGTATGTTTATAGTCTTCAGTAACTTTAACAAAATTAAAAATCCAAATCTTTGGACTTTCTCATTGAGTATGATGAAAATTACATGAGAAGCCAATCAGTGGCACACCAGGTAAAGTGTACATATAACAGCACACGAGGACCCAGGTTCAAACCATTGGTCTCCATCTACAGAAGGAAGCTTCACACTTGATGAAACAGTGCTGCAGGTATCTCTCTCTGTTTCTCTGTACCTACCACGTCCCTTTCAAAATTTCACTGTCACAAATAAATAAATAAATAAAATTGTTCTAAAACAATTATGTGGAAAAGGACCTGGAGAGAAGCTATGCTGTAGACCATGTACCTCATGTGTGAGTCCTTGGGTTCAAACCCTGACACCACAAAATAACAACAAAGAAAGACAAAGACAAATAGAACATCATAGATGTCAGTGCAGTATTTTAATGTCTACCCTTCTCTAATTAAAAAAAAACAAAAAAACATGATTGCTTAATGTGCTGCCTCCCCGTGTGGTATATTTTGGCAGGATTTTGTCTTATATACTCACCTGCTCTAGATCATTTTGAATGAATTTTTCAAAATTCTGTAGCTAGAAAATGAAAGGAACAAATCATAGCTGACAGTAGTAAAACATACCTGAGGTCTGATTGATTAGATTCACAGTCTTGCTCAAGAGGCTTTCCTTCAAAGTCCACTATGAGAGCATTAATAAAAACATAACACAAGAATGGGCAGCTCTAGACTGTTGCCAAAATACGAAGAAAATATAGATAATTCTATAGCTGTTGCCAACCATCATTGCTCATCTTTTTCTTTCAGAGAAAGCACTACATTTATGTTCACCATTTGGCATTTGATAAAATTATCTGTAGTTTCTGTTTTCTTTTAAAAGGCTTGAATCCATGTTTGGTAGGACAAATCTTACATGTACTATGTAGTCTAGTGATTTAAATTACTGCTAGTTTTTCAAATCTAGCCATTCTGTTTAAAGATTCTCCCATCAAGAGGTGGAGTCAGTTTCTTCATTTTTGTTATCAAGGCTGGCATTATGATTGACCTGGATGATAAAACATGAGAAAATTGGTATGGGGAGAATTATAAACCAAAGTCTCAAGAAATTTTTCCTTTTTTTTCCTCTTGCTTTTCTTTTCCCTCCCCTCATGTAAGATGCTACATATTACAAGAAATGTAATATATGTCATAAATTAAACTAGAAAAAAGTTGCTTCGAAGTGGATGAAATATGAAACATAATACTGCAAAATGAATGTTAACTCATGTAAGAAGAAACATGACAGATAAAAATGTACATGCTAATGAAAGAGATAGGCAGATACAGGAAGATACTTGTTAATCGAAAGGGTGGGGGTAAATAAGACATGAGACTGGTAGAATTTTGTAAAGAAATGCAAAAAAGATGTAAAATAATTTTAGAAATAAAAACTAAATTAAAGAAACTAGAAGCATTATCTAAGAAGGAAGAGAAAATAAAAATAAATAGAAAATATTAATAAGTACTAGAGAGATTACATCATTTAAATATATAGAGAGCTATATGCATGTAAATATATATACAAGGACTATATATTATATATGTATTATATATAAATATATCTAATAAAGGCATTTATAAAAACTGTCCTTGTCTCACAATTATTTTTTATAGCATATACCCATTTTTTTTCTTTATTGGGGGATTAATGGTTTACAGTCGACAGTAAAATACAATAGTTCGTACATGTGCAACATTCCCCAGTTGTTTTTTTTTTAATTATTTATTTATATTTTTTCATTTTTGAGAGAGATGCAGAAGGAGAAAGACACAGAAACACCAGAACACTGCTCTGCTCTGGTTTATGATGGTGCAGGGGATTGAACCTGGGCCTTCATAGCCTCAGGCATGAGAGTCTTCTTTGCATAACCATTATGCTATCCACCCCCAGTTTTCCACATAGCAATTCAGCCCCCACTAGGTCCTCCCCTGCCATCATGTTCCAGGACCTAATACCTCCCACTTGAGTTTTTCTTTTTCATATACCCATTTCTTCCTCTGCCTTTACACTTTAAAGTTGTCTCCTATCCCTGGTGTTCTTTCTTTTACATGGGTAAGCCAAATTCCTTTACTTGCTTTTTGAGGATGGAATATATTCAAAAAGGCCCTTTATACTCTGTAGCTCTGTCTTCATGTGCTCCATTTTTTTGCTGAGTGGATCTTCAAGGTCATGGATTTAATTCTTAATCCATTTCTTCAAATTGAGAGCCTAGTATTTCTTCAAATTTTTGATAATGTATTTTTTTTTTCTTTTATGGCTCCTCTGGATCTGCATTATTAGTATCTGGCTGACATGTTGATTTCCCAGGACCACCATTTTCCTAGTTTTACCAATTTACTCCGATTTTTGTTGTCAGTCAGAATGAGGCACTGTATTCTGTTTTTTTTTTATGTGAGTTGTGGTGAAGAGGAGGAATTTTGAAGAAATGGACCTTAAGCAGAAAGTCTGAAGGTGGGGGTAGATATAACCCACAACTCCTTCTGCTATTGTTTGAATGTTTCCTTAAAATAGGAACTCTGTTGTTATGTAAAAGTGAGTTTTTCTCGTGAGTCGGGCTGTAGCGCAGCGGGTTAAGCGCAGGTGGCACAAAGCACAAGGACCAGCATAAGGATCCTGGTTCGAACCCCGACTCCCCACCTGCAGGGGAGTCGCTTCACAGGCGGTGAAGCAGGTCTGCAGGTGTCTGTCTTTCTCTCCCCCTCTCTGTCTTCCCCTCCTCTCTCCATTTCTCTCTGTCCTATCCAACAACGACGACGACAACAACAATAATAACTACAACAATAAAACAACAAGGGCAACAAAAGGGAATAAATAAATTAAATAAAATAAAATATTTTTAAAAAAGTGAGTTTTCTCATTTTCCAGGCAGTTTGACCCTGCTCACCAGAGTCTCTATGGCAGCTAGGACACCTTAAGAGTTTGACTGGCTTCCTTGCTGTCATTCGGATACAATGTTAAAGTTCCTTATTTCTCCTGGTGGCCTCCTGGAGTTCATTCAAGAGCCTGTAGCTTCCACAGTTCTAAACAACAGACCTTTTTTTTTTTTTTTTTACCTAAGGTCATTCAGTTCTTGAGAGGTATCACATGAGTCCTTTACATCTGCTGTGTAGATTTGAAGCAATTGCAAATATGGCACCTGCTAGCAGTATAATAGTTTCCATTTGTGTCTTTCTCTCCCTCCTCTTTTGTTCTCACTGTCCATACGCAGTCATCAATCTTCAGACAGTGATGCGTATTTCTTTACAAGAAATCCCAGCTGTGCTCTGGTGAAATCCATAGAAATGTTTCATTTTATTATTTGTTTGCTGTGGGAGAGTCAACTTCCCAAGAAAGAGTTGCTATAGCTCCATCCCAAAAGTGTTCTTCTCTTGCTTTTCTAGGGACTTCTACTATTAACACTACATGAACAAATCAGTGCTTATATTTGCAAGATAGTGTGAAATATATGACTACTTTTGCCTCAGTCAACAATATATTTGAATGAATACAGAAAAAAAAAAAAGACAGCAGAAAAGCCAGGCTGACACATTAATTTCCAAGACCCACCATTTCTTAGTTTTACCCATTTGGCTGACTCTAGTCACAGAAATATTTTGCTAAATAAATGAATGTTGACTTTTTCCATAAAATATGATATGTTTTGCACAAGAAAACAGTACAGACACATTTTTCTCCATAATGACTTCCTTTAAGAATTAGAAAGTCTGGTTAAAACAGATTATAATTATGAGAGAATTTTTTTCTGGTACTTTTCTAGTTTTTAGTACTTTATTCTATTTTTCTTCAGTAGGCCATAAATAGTCATTGTCAAGGATCAAGGAGTAAAATTGTATTTTTTTTCTAGCAAATAACATAAGTCAACTGAATAAAAAAATCCCAATTCTTACTTTTATATATCAGATGAAGGAAATATTGATCTTTGACAATGTTCTTAAAAGACACTGCACTGAGTATTTTGGGAAATACAAGTCTGAACTGCAGAGGGTACCTTAGTTATCACTTATATATTGGTCCTTGAGCCTCTATTTCTTTGGGTTCTTTAAATGCAAAAGATTTGAAATCTCCTACTCAGGTAATCAGATTTTTTATAAAGTTTATTTTTATGAATAATTGAGAATTATCTATTTATAAAGATTAGATCTTTCCCTCCAATACCACTGTTTCTTGATTGTGGAGTTCTCATGAGGAAGACACTGGCTGTATTGGGTCATTATCATTGTACTTTAATTTTCTTTTTTAAACTCTATTAGTGATTTAATATTGACTTACAAAATTACAAGTCTAGGGGTATAGTTCCACACCATTCCCACCAACAGAGTTCTGATTCTTCAGTCTCCCCACTGCAATCCGCCTCAGTTCCCCTAAGGTTATATACATGAGCCAACCATCATCACTACATTTATACATAATTGCCCCCATTTTTCTTCCAGATTCAGTTATCTCTTGCCCTCCAAGCCATTCATGACACCATCTCTACCTCTATCATATATTCCATTTCTTTTGCAATCTCACCTATTCTACTAGACATTTTAATATTTATGTCCAAATATCCCATTTGAGCATTAGCCTTAACTTTCCTGTTATTTAATCTATTTATTAATTCTAATTTTAGAAATCAGATATTTAATTTCAAAAATGTCTCTTTTTTGCTTATTTTTCATAACAATCTTTTATAGTTTGCTAGATCACTTAGCATTCTTCTTCCTTTAGAATTAATTTTCATTATATTCTCATTCATACTATGACAATTCTTGTGGGTGTTCCTATTGCTTCAATAAGTGCCGGTCCCTGTTCGGATGCCAGATGTCAGGCTAGCTTCACAGGAGGGAGACAGACAACCAGGGACTCATGGCTGAGCTGGGAAGCAGTGCAATGTTTATTGAAAAAAGAATCTGCATTTATAGTTTCCAGGAAGGAAGTGGTAGGGTGGAAAACAGGATATGACTAGGAGAGGGGTCAGAGAGAAAAGAGAGTGCAAACCAGTCGGGATTAAACCAATGCCCTGCAGACAGGGAGGGTCTCAGACAAAACAATGATTATGTAAATAGACCAACAAGTAAGGACAATTACTAAACTTAGGTAAGAGGTGCAGGCTTTATTTATAGTTACGTATGTACATTTTTGCAGCTGAGTTCCTTTATAAATAGGAAAGCTGGAAGCAATAGATTTTCCTCTTGAGTAACTATGAGAAGGATGGTTTTCATTCCAGCGCTTTAGATTACAGGCTTTCCTCGGCTGGTGGTAGGGTTATGTCCCAATAAGTCCATCAAAAATTAAAAATATCATAGGGCTGGGATAGATAGCATAACAGTTATGCAGAGTCTCTCATGCCTGAGGCTCCGAAGTCCCAGCTTCAATCCCCCTCACTACCATAAGCCAGAGCTGAGCAGTGCTCTGAAAAAGAAGAAGAAGGAGGAGGAGGAAGAGGAGGAGGTGGTGGAGGAGGAGGAGGAGGAGGAGAAAAAATGAATCACAGACAGATAGGTAAAACATCCAGTATTGCATATGACTTGAGTTTGATGTTCAGAATTGCATGTCCTAGACTAAAAAATTTTAAAGCCCTCATAAATAAATAATCTAAACAAAGTAAATTGTATAAGTCAAAAATGCTGACAGCCAAGGCTTACTGCTCTTGCCAAGCATTACAAGAGTACCAAAGAATAGCTTACTGATTCCTACTAAATTCATATTTATGCATTTGAAGACAACTGTCATACCAACATAAAGTCAAAAAATTGTAGGTCAAACCATAAGTCAGTAACTGCTTCCTCAAATTTATTCCTTTATTGGCTTGGCTTCTTTTAAGATTTCCTAAAAGTTTCTGTTCTTCTCTTAGGTTCTTTACTTTACAGTAATTTGTAACATTTTCAATAAAATGTGTGAGTGTCTAAGGCTATATTCTAAGTGAATTAAGTCAAACTCAGAAGACTAATAGACATGAAAAATGCCAGAGAACATCAACTGATACAATACTGTAATTCTTCAAGTGATTAATGGTCACACCATCTCAAGCCATATTGAAATATAAGATTAGCTTTTTACTAAAATGTCTAAAAATGATTTCAAATACCTCTCATACTCCTGTTTTTATTTGGACAAGTATTGGCAAATATCTGCTCAGAACATCTGGTAGGACACAAAAAGATTATACAGATTTCCAAAAACAAGCTAGACCAGTTGGTTTGCTAAATGCCAGCATATGGGGGTGGGGTATAGTGATAATTTGATTTATGGAGGTCATGTTATGTGAAATTCATGGTGAATATTTCTGTCACAGAATACCATTGAATGTCTAAGATAAATACTTCATCCTGAAAGTTGTACAAACAACTTAAAAGTGTAAATGAACTATATAGCTTCCCCATACAAAAATGACTGCAAAATATTAGTATTATCAATAAAATATTTAACAATGTAAGGAAAGTTATACATTCATCACAGCATGTCATCATTTATACTGTTATATATTATATTGGTATGAATAAAATTATAGTACTGTTAACTTCTTCAGAATGGACTTTCAATTATAGTGCTGATTAAAATCAAAAAGAAAGGCTTCATTTTCACCTTGATAGGCTGTTGTTTCCATCAGACAAGTACTTTTCCTAAGTAAATATATGCCCACATTGCTCACTCTTGCTAACAGGAATTTTTCTGCAGACTCTCATATTCTCACAGTATACCTCTCAAGAAAATATATTCAATTCTTATCTTCAAAAGGTACAGGAGAAATATAAGACACCCAACCGTTTATCATTTTTTTATTTTATTTTTTTATTTTATTTAAGAAAGGATTAATTAACAAAACCATAGGGTAGGAGGGGTACAACTCCACACAATTCCCACCACCCAATCTCTATTTCCCACCCCGTCCCCTGATAGCTTTCCCATTCTCTATCCCTCTGGGAGCATGGACCCAGGGTCATTGTAGATTGCAGAAGGTAGAAGGTCTGGCTTCTGTAATTGCTTCCCTGCTGAACATGGGCGTTGACTGGTCGGTCCATACTCCCAGTCTGCCTCTCTCTTTCCCTAGTAGGGTGTGCCTCTGGGGAAGCTGAGCTCCAGGACACATTGGTGGGGTCTTCAGTCCAGGGAAGCCTGGCCGGCATCCTGATGACATCTGGAACCTGGTGACTGAAAAGAGAGTTAACATACAAAGCCAAACAAATTGTTGAGCAATCATGGACCCAAAACTTGGAATACTGGAGAGGAAGTGTTAGGGGGATACTCACTGCATACTCTAGTGTACTTCTGCTTTCAGGTATATATTTTGCAGTAGTTTATGGATACGTGTTAACATATGCTCTCACAGAACCTGGTCTATATCTATGTTTTGGGACTTTGTTAGAAAGTGAACCACCTGGGATGGAATTAGAGTATACTATGAAAGGAAAGGTCTCACCTGAGTAATGAAGCTGAAGGGTTGTCATTCCACACGTGAAGTCTTTGGACACAGTCTGAAGTGAAGCATGTTGAGGTGGCAATCGTTGCATTGGTTACATTGTGATCGGCAGATGCAATATTATTTGATATGGATTGGGAGAGGCATATGGGAAAGTGGGCCCTATCCAAGGGTTCCAGGACTGGGGAAAGTAGAGGCTCTATAGTGGAGATGTGAAGTTCCTGCTGTCTTAGGGTTCAAAAGGACAATCGATAGTTAATGTTATAATCACATTATTTGGTAATTGGGTTAACTTTGAAAAGTCCTTTTGTTAGGGTTTGCTGTACAGTACCCAGTATCTTGTATATAGCTGTGCTATTTTGGTTGCTTCTGATCTACTTGGTCTAGGCTTTTGAGAGAGTCTGCATATCAATTACACAGCCTATATATTAAAAAGATTCAGTCTGTGTTTTAAAAAACTTCGAGACATACAATTAATTTTCCCCCTCTCATATTAATTAACTAGTGATTTATATGACTACATTTTACTAGGAGTGTACATAAACACCATTCCCACCACCAAAAGACTGTGACCCATCCCTCCCACCCACTCCCACTGGCCCAGGAAGCTGCATGTCTATCCCGTTTATCATTTTATAGTTAAACAGCTGGACTCCAGCCTCAACTCAACAATCTAATGTGTGAGGTAGTTAGTACAGGCATACAACTATGTTGTATTCTAACAGATAAATATGTATGCAGAATACATTGTACATGTAGTGAATTTGGTGGGATACTCACTGAATTATTTAGAGAAGAAGCAGAGACAACAAGAGGGTAAAAGACTTTTCAAGTGTTAAAAGTATACATAAAAGATTCTCTTTTTTTTTTCAAGGGCAGGGAAGATATGGTGAGTATAGTAGTAAATGCTTTTCCCCCGTGAAGTATTGACATTGAAAGAGAAATGTCATTTCCTCCTGTAGGACCACCACATGTCCTAGATTTTCTAACAAGAGAAAAGTCATATGTCAAGAAAAATATGCTGTCACCCTGGTGACTGAAATATTGTAAAAATGATTTCAAGAACAAATATACAGTATGTGGCCTGGAACATTCCCACTCACTGCATATTCTTCCATAGAACTCTAAGCCTTTAAATCTGCAAAATATTTATATCCAATAAAATAAAATGCAATGTTTCTTAAAAATTATTTTAGTGATAAATAGCTCAGGCTATCCTGTGCAAGAATCACATGAGGAGATATTTTTAATATTCTAATTCAATATGTTTAGGCTTGGACCAAGAAGCCCAAGATGAAATTTATAGCCCACATTCAGATGATGCTAATGCTGGTGATTTGCACAAGTTTTGAATATCAAGTCTTTAAAGTATTCTGTTTTAATTTTTGTTTGTTTGTCTTGTTGCAACCCCATTTGGAGTTGCACAACAGGTATAGATAGCACTAGGCTTCCAAGCATGAGGTACTGAGTTTAAACCCTGGCATCACATATGCCAGAGTGAAGCTCTGGTTCTCTCTTTCTCATGTAAGTGGATAAATAAATATCTTCAAATATTCATTTTAAAAATGTATTTTATTTACTCATTTTGTCAGAAAGACAAAGAGTGAAAAGGGAAAAGACTGGAACACTATTTGGTCACATGTGGTATCAGAAAGAGAACCTGAAGTTTCACTTTGCAAACCATGTGCTACCCCCTGAAACACTTCTTAGACCAGTATAATATTCAGTACTGACTGCTGAACTCTATCAAATCTGGAGTCTCTTTGAGCATTCCATATGTATTGAAATGTTTTACTTTTTATGAAAAAATATATTTGAAAATATAGTCTATGAACTTGATATGTCTGTGCTTGGGAAATAAAAGTGGAATAAAGAGCACACAGATGATGTTGAATCTAAGATCCCTAGAAATAGTGGCAGTAGAAGCTTTGACTAGATATAATAAACACTCATAATCAACATCTCATCTTTTTTCCCCCCAAAATGATTAGATATAACTTAATCTTGATTTCCACCTACACAACTTTTTGGTAGTAGTACTAGTACTAGTAGTATTAGCAGGACTAGTCACCAGAACTTCACCTCTGTGGGCCACCTTTTGAAAGGGACACAAAGATAAAGAAAGAGAAAAAAAGATAGCACAGCACTGTAGCTTCTCCCAGTGCACTGGGAACCAGGCAGGGCCCTTGATCACTGCCATATTTATGTAGATACCACCCTATTCATTGCTCTCCAATCACCATTTCACATCCTATCCCCAGATTTCTTTTATCTTCCCAGTGAAAGGAATTATTTTTTAGTAGTCCTTGTATTCATTAAGTCTGTCTTTAAAAAGTACCACAGACTGGTTGTGACTTCAGCAAAATAAATTTTCTCACAGTCTTGCAAGTTAGAATCCCTATTCAAAATATAGGTAAAGATGTCTGCTTTTGTCAAGTCTCTCTTTAAATTATAGATGACTCTCTTCTCTCCCTGTCTTCACCTGGTCTTTCCTCTATATGTCTATTGCTTATAAGAATACCACTCATATAGGGTTAGGACCTACTCTAATAACTGCATTTTAACTCATGTATCGTAAACATCCTATCTCTAAATACTTAATGAGATGTGTGTGGTTAAGTCTTCAAGGTGTAAGTTTTGACAGGTTAACCCATAGTAGTCCCTTTAATTGTAGGAAACTATAATGCTTCATAATTAGAGCCATATGCATATTTTAAGTTGGTACATTACCAAGTTACACTGACCAAAACTAATTTGCACTGAAGTATAATAATAATAATAATTTTAAAAAAGACTTCAATGTTCATAGTTACCTTGATCTTGGTGTCTAAAATGAGGAAGTTGAATGGTTCATCTGTCTTGATATACAAAGACATAAAGATATTTTAGATGAAATAGACAAAAATTCACCCATTTTCTTCTAAATTTCCACTCCAAGTCTCTGAACCTCAACTCTACAGTTAAATCATCTGTCATTTCATTTAGATGTCTAATAAGAAGACATACCGTTCATAATAATACTAAGCTATTGTTTGCCTTTTTCACAGCCTTCTTATTTGCTCTGGTGCTGCAAAAGTAAGTGCAGATGAAACTGCTGAAGTTTAGTCACAGAGTAATGCCATAGCACCAAATAGAATTAGTAGTCATTACTTTATTTATTGCTTTGCAGCAGAAATGTCATTTTCATTTAAGGATACCCTTAATGAAGCTCTAAAGATTATTAATTTTATTTTATTCCAGAGTTTGAGTGCATGATTTTTTAAAATATAGATTGCTTTTCCTGAACATTGTTACTTGATGGCTATCTCATGGGAAACTGTTATACACTGGGGTTGCAAAATAAACTAGCAGTCTTTTTTATTGTGACACAAAGTTTACTTGAAAAAATTATAGACAAATAAGTTATGGTTATTCAAAACTGATTTTGGCAGGTATGTGTTTTTTTTTCAAGAAATGAGTATATTGATACTAACACTTCAACAACCTACAGTATTTATTGGCAGAGATAAAATTTGAGCTTTCAAACAAAAACAGAATTTTGAGAAATATATAGTAATCACAAAGTTGAAAGTTCAGTAGAGTAAGAGCTTTCTAAGGAAATTAATAAATTTTCCACTTAATAGTATATAATAATATAGCATTTTGAAATCTGCATAACTTCGTGGGCCAATTTTTCCTAAATAAAAAATGCACACATTACAAAATAAAGCATGAAAGAATATGCAAATATGGCTTAATGATTTCAATGAATCTAATACAACAGAGTAAGAAAGTCCAAGGCTGGGCTTGGGGAATTTCTTCTCCACTGAACATGGGTGTTAGCAGCTCAACTCATACTCACAGTCTTAGTGGGGCAGGGCTCTTGAGAGGTGGGGTTCCAGGACACATTGGTGAGGTCATCTGCCCAGGGAAGTCAGGTTGGCATCACAGTAGCATCTGCAACTTGGTGGCTGGAAAAATATTAAGATATAAAGAAGAATAAATTGTTTAATAATCAGGAACCTAAAGGCGAGAATATAGCAAATGAGATTTGAGGTCTCCAGTTTGGAAAAAAGAGTAGATCTAATTTAGGTATACTCAAGGGCCCATGACTTTACTAATTTCTGCCTGAGTCCGACAGCTAACATGCAGATGGGCCAAAGGGATTGTCTGGGGAGATGGTGTCACAGTTGGAAATAGAACTAGAATGTTGGATCAGGAAGAGAGAAGCCCCCAAATATGAGGAAAATGTATAAATATTTTTAAGTAAAAGGGTTTTATAACCACAAAGTTTCAGAACCACAGCTGCAAACAATACATACTTTAAAAATTTTATCTGAAGATTCTGAACAAATTCCCATGTAATTACCACTTTATCCTATGCATTACTCTAAGCTTGAACTTCAAAGAGTCTCTTTTATATTCTTCATCACAAATTAAAAATAGAGCTTGACCTTCCTTTCCCCAAGATGAGCATACTTGTCTTTATAAAGCTAGCAAGACTCAGAGTTGAGTCTACCCAGTCTAAGTTTTCTCAATTGATGAAAGAAATTCTTTTTTTAAAAATTTTTTAAAGATTAAAAAAAAATTATTATCTTTATTTATTGGATAGAAACAGTCAGAAATTGAGAGGATGGGGGAGACAGAGAGGGAGAGAGAAAGAGAGATATCTGCAGCCCTGCTTCACCACTTGCGAAGATTCCCCCTGTAGGTGGGGACCAGGGGCTCGAACCTGGGTCCTTACGCATTGTAACGTGTGCTCAACCAGGTGCACCATCTCCTCGCCCCAAGAAATTCTTTAAGACGTTTTTATTCTTCTCCTTAAAAACATGCTCCAGAATCACTCCTGAGAATGTCTTCATTTGTCCTCCACTGAAAGTCTCTGAGAAAATTTCTACTTCAGAAGAAAAGAAATGCTAAGGCACTATGAAAAAGTCAAGAAGATTGTGAAGGAAAACTTGTCCTTACCTAAGTCTGCATTCACATCATATCGTTACCATATCATCTTCACTTCATAACCTACAATATTTACACATACAATACTCAAAGCTATTGATATTTGAGCCTTAGATGTAAGGCACTTTGTTTTTCCCTATTTTAATTCCCTAAAGTATGGAGTGTGGAAATGCATTATGTTCAAAAATCAATGTTACAAATTTGAGTTATTCTGTAGACAACTTACTAATTATGATGGAAAGATGTTTACTTTAAATGATTTATGAAGTTTTTCTTGACTATATACTGTCATTGTAAATTGTAAATGAAACATGGTATAATATATAGGTCTCACAGTACGTACTGTTAAAAAGTATGTAAATTTATCTAGTAAAAATACATTTTCACCCAAGGCAGAAGTTAAGGAGATCTTTACATGTGTAGTCTTGCGAGAGAGATAGTAGGTTACATAGTAAGCAATGTCTTCAACTACCACCCCTCAGCAATAAAGTAATTTTTTCAAATAGATAGTTTTAGTACCAGCCCTTTATAAAAGCTGAAAGGACACTACATCCTATATTTGTGAAAATGTTTCTGAAAGAAACTAAGATAATATCACTTAGGTATGTTATTCTGGGTGACCTAGCTTGATACAGGGCTGTTTAGGAGACCTAGAGAAATGAATGGTTAATAAACTCTTAGCCTTCATTATTAAGTTTCAACAGAGCTGATGGCAAGTGTTGGCTCACAGTCAAGTCTTGATTAGACTTCCTGACATCACTTGAAGAAGTGATATTATGTTGTTTATTAGAAAGAAATCCTATGCTTTAAATGCCAAACATTCAGGCAGACTGCAAATATCTTTTAAAAATGTAGAAGCTTGTCATATTCTCAGCAAGAGAAATATCCTAAACTATAACTAAGTAAATATTAGGCATGCCTGAGGTTCAATCTCATTTTTTTCTTCTCTCAGAAAAACAGGCGTTGAATCTCTCAGTTTTTTTTTTTATATATACACAAGCAAAAGCCCTGTACTATAAGCCTGAGTTTGAGTGAGACTGACCCTGAAGGGCAAGATTATAGAATTAAGAGTGGTATGAGAAACAATGCAAACTAAAATACAATCAAAGAACTTGACTTTTCATCAGAGTCAAGTAGAGAATACGAGGGGAAAAAAAAAAACGCAAGATAAAAAAAAAAAAAAACAGCAAAGTGACCTGAATGAATAACAGGCTTCTAAACTATTAGTAGGAATTGCAGGGGCAAGGATCATAAAATGTCTACAGGCCTATTGTATTTGGAAAAAGTGACTTCTCTCTATGATGAAATTGTCCAAATAAAATATGATCAGGATCTGAAAGAAATATTAAATTGAGACCACAATCACGATCATAACTACAAAAATACTTCCTCTGTGGACATAGAGAAGAATAATATGTATTATTTCCAGAATAATAATAAAAAAATTGATACCACAGTTGTCAATTGGGTTTAGTGTGTGCAGGACAACTCCACTGCTCCCAGCTCCCAAATTGTTCCTTTTTTTTTTTTCTTTCACAGAGGAAGAGAAAGAACCTGAAACATTGCTTCATCACTTGTGAAGCTTCCCCGACACAGGTAGGGATGACAGAACAAGTGTATACTTACTCTACCAAGTGTACCACCACCCAGCCTCCCAAATACAATCTTTTTTTTTAATTTATTTTTTATTTAAGAAAGGATAAATTAACCAAACCATAGGGCAGAAGGGGTACAACTCCACACAGTTCCCACCACCCAATCTCCATATCCCATTCCCTCCCCTGATAACTTTCCCATTCTCTATCCCTCTGGGAGCATGGACCCAGGGTCGTGGGTTGCAGAAGTTGGAAGGTCTGGCCTCTGTAATTGCTTCCCCACTGAACATGGACGTTGACTGGTCGGTCCATACTCCCAGTCTCCACTATTCCAACCTTTGGGTCCATGATTGCTCAACAATTTGTTTGGTTTTGTATGTTAACTCTTTTCAGCCACCAGGTTCCAGATGCCATCAGGATGCCATGGACATCATGGACAAAAGATAAATAGTTTTAGACCTAAATTTTCACAATGCATTTGCTTCTTGAACTTATTAAAACAAGCCTTCAATAGAATAACAAATATCTTTGTCTTTTGGCAGGATGGTTTATTTTAATTTTTAGTGATTTAATAGTGATTTACAAAATGATGAGGTAACTGGGCTATAATTCCACACTGTTCTTACCACCAGAGGTAGTGCCTTTGCCTCCACTGGACACTGCAGTAGTTCTTCCAAGGTTACAGTTATGGGCTGATTATTATTTCTACAGCTATCTATCTATATTTACATTTATTTGCCTATTTTTTTCTATGGTCCTACATTCTCATTCCTAAGTCACACTTACACCTATTGCTATTTTTGAATGTGCTTTTTTTTTTTTTCTCTCTTCTCTCTATGTGTCATAATGGAATTGGAGTTCAGAGCTCTCTGGTCACCTTTCCCTCACATTTCTCCTCCTCTGGAGATAGGGAACAAAATTCTTTATGGGATGTAGAGGTGGGATTACTGGCTTCTGTAATTGCTTCTTTGCTGGATATGGGCATTGACAGGTCAATCCATAACCCCAGCCTGTTTCTATTTTCCCTAGTGGGCCAGAGCTCTGGAGAGGCGAGGTTCCAAGACACACTGGTGAAGCTATCTGCCCAGAGAAGTCAGGATGGAATCATGGTAGCATCTTCAACTTGGTGTCTGGAGGGTGGCAAGACATAAATTTAGACAAAATGGTTAGTGAACAGGAGCCAAAAACTAGGAATAGAGCAGATGAAGTTAGGGATCTTAGGGTAGAAGATAGCTAGAAAGTTAATCTTAGGCATATTTGTTGGGGTACACAATTATGGTAGTTTTGCTTGAGCTTGATATCTAACCTGAAGTTGGATAAAAATGTTGTCTGAGAAAATACTGTCAGAGTAGAGAAAAGGGCTAGAAAGCTGGATTAGGGCAGTGAGTAGCTCCTATTCTTGAAAAAAAAAAATTCTGTGGATACAATTAAACTATTTCCATCCACCTGACCCAGAGCATATATATGTGTGTATATATATATATATGTATGTATATCACCAGAGCTTGTGTAAACTCTGAGCCCCTTTGGTCTGAGCTTGCAACTCATGGTCACAGCTGGGAACACTGTAGGCTGTATTCATTTCAGGACCAGTCTTTTTCAGGTGACTGGGCAGGTCACCCAATCTCCCTTCAGATACTGGGGGTAGTCCCTATGTCACTGCTTTATGTTGAGGGAAAGGACCTGGGAAGACCCCCAAGAGGGCTTATGATGATGCTCCTGATGTAAGTGACCTGCGGTCTATTAGAAGTCTAGTCCATTTTATTTGTGTGGGAGTCCAAGGATTCCCTAACTACTGCCCCAGATGATGAGGCGGTGTGATACTGACCAAAAGAGCCATTATTAAGTAGGCTGGTCTCTTGCCCTATCCAACTTTTGTAGTCCTCTATTTGATGACCTTAGACTTTCTCCCAGTTGTTTAAGTGTGTTGTTTTATTTTTGGTAAATATGGGATTTTTTCCTTAGTTTCATAATAAATCATATACTAGTTGTCGGCTCATCTTCATAAAATAAGCTTAAATTTTATTCATGAGGGGTGTCGGGCAGTAGCGCTGCAGGTTAAGAGCACATGGCTCGAAGCACAAGGACCTGCATAAGGATCCTGGTTTGAGCCCCCAGCACCACACCTGCAGGGGAGTCCCTTCACAGGTGGTGAAGCAGGTCTGTAAGTGTCTCTCTTTCTCTCCCCCTCTCTGTCTTCCCCTCCTCTCTCCATTTCTCTCTGTCCTATCTAACAACAATGACATAAATAACAATAGCAATAATAACTATAACAACAATAAAAAACAACAAGGGCAACTCAAGGGAAAATAAATACATATTTTTTAATTTATTCATGAATATAGTTCAATGATTCCATGTTGAGACTAGGAATTTCTCTTTTTTTATTTTCCTCAGATTCTTTTCAACTTTAAATTTTTTTTAATTTATCAGGTTACCAGATAAAGTTATAAGAAAATCCTGAAAGTTAGACAATGCAAATGAATATGTCATAAAACTGTAAAACCAGGGATGGGTGGTAGCTCAGTGGTTTAAGCTCAAAAGGCCTGAAGCACAAGGATCTGCTTAAGTATCCTGGTTAGAGCCCCATCTGCAGGGAGGTCACTTCACCAGCAGTGAACTGCAGGGGTCTCCCTCCCCCTCACCCCCCCAGCCCTGTCTTCCTCTCTTCTCTCAATTTCTCTCTGTCCTATCCAACAACAACAGCTATGGCAACAATAACAACAACAACAACAAGGGCAACAAAATGGGAAAAATGGCCTCCAGGAGCAGTAGATTCATAGTGCAGGCACTGAATCCCAGTGATAACCCTGGAAGCAAAAGGAAAGAAAGAAAGTTACAAAAAAAAAAAAAAAAGAAAAGCAAACTATAAAACCTAGAGAAATACATGTCTAATCAACGATATTTGCTTTTAGTGTATTTTACTTTTTATTTTATTTAGTTTCTGTCACCAGGGTTATTGCTAGGCTCAGTATCTACACGTTTCCACTGTTCCTGGCAGTATTTTTCTTTTTTTTTTTTTATTTCTTTATTGGGGAATTAATGTTTTACATTCGACAGTAAATACAATAGTTTATGCATGCACAACATTGCCCAGTTCTCCATATAACAATACAAACCCCACTAGGTCCTCTGTCATCCTTTTGGACCTGTATTCTAACACTAGATATTTTAATCAATCACTAATGTAACAGAAGTAATTCTAAGAAAAATAGTATCCCCAACTCCACACTGACTTAAAGCTGAATGCTTTAAATTTAAATTTAAATGCTTTAAATTTAATTTAAAGAATCAGTTACTTATAAAATGATTTTTAACCTAATACATTTCTGTGTGACTTCATATACACTCTGTTTGAAGTGTTGTCTCTCTAACTTTGCCAATTATGTTTCTGATGCTTTGTTTCATTTGTCTCATTTTCAGCTTCCTGGAAATCCTGATAAATGGGTAGGGGCTAGGAAGTACCGTTTAAGCACATAGCAGACAAACTTAATTTATCAATTGTTCTTTCTAAATGCAACTGAAATGATTTGTCGTAATTTGACAGGCTCAGAATATTACTTGCAAAAACTAAAATAAGCAGTTCTCTACTTTAGCCTTCTCTGGAACACTGTTGAGACTCTGGGATAATATAGGAGACCAGATTATATATGAATACCACAAGTTTACCCTTTTTCAACCTATACTAGGATATACATACTAAGGGGAGGATGAGAACTTGTACTTGTGTTAACAACTGTAGTGGAATTCATTAACCCATACCCATAATGTTTTTTTTTAATAATTTTTTAAATATTTATTTATTCCCTTTTGTTGCCCTTATTTTATTGTTGTAGTTACTGATGTCATCATTGTTGGATAGGAAAGAGAGAAATGAAGAGAGGAGGGGAAGACAGAGAGGGGGAGAGAAAGACAGACACCTGCAGACCTGCTTCACTGCTTGTGAAGTGTCTCCCCTGCAGGTGAGGAGCCTGGGGCTCGAACCGGGATTCTTAGGCCAGTCTTTGTGCTTCACGCCATGTGTGCTTAACCCGCTGCGCTACCGCCCAACTCCTCCCATAAAGGTTTTTAAACTGTCTAGTTTTAGTATTGAACCAAAGGATAGTTATACTTATGAAATAATAATAAGTTTTCACTTGGAAACGTTGCACTTATCCCATACACCATGTGTAGAGAAATTATTTTAGTATATACTTGTAATTCATAGGCTTAATCCTTCCGTTTGCTAACTTTACCCTCCAACACCACCTCCCCCATTTTGATATTACAAATTCATCCAGTTCCCACCTTCTTCCATTCAACCATATGCTCAAGGAAGAGGTTTTATCACCAGTCCTACTTTCTTCTACATGAATAAAGTCAAGAACGATAACATCTCATACTTTCTGTAGTTCACAAAGTTCCTAAAATAAATGTAAGCAATAAATGGGAAAGCAATAATATAATGTAAAATAAATGGGAAAGTAATAATATAATCCTACATCAAGTCAGTATACTAAACTATTTCTCATTCACTCTCACTAATTAAATCATCTTTCCTCTTTTGTATATTTTTATAAACTGTTGACTTGAAAGCTTTGTTCATAATCTTGTAGTAAGACAAGCGACACTTAAGAGGTAAAAAATGTACTTATATATTTCTTTAAAATACTTCATTTCTTTGCTTTCTAAGTCTTTCATTATTTGTTAATAATTTTTATTAGTGATATAATAATGATTGATAAAGACTGTGGTATAAGAGGGGTACAATTCTGTACAGTTCCCACCACCAGAGTTTCATATCTCTTTCCCTCCATTGCAAGTTTCCCTACTCATTTCTAACCAATCTTTTTCATAGAAATTACCCGAGCACCTGCCACCTCAGAGTTAACACTGGGGCTCAGTGATGGCACTAAAAATCCACTCCTTTCATGGCCATTTTTCTTTTCTTTTCTTTTCTCTTCTTTTCTTTTCTTTTCTTTTCTTTTCTTTTCTCTTCTCGTCTTCTTATTTATTTTTTTATAGGACAAAGAGTAATTGAGGAGGGGGGAATAGAGAGGGAGAGAGACAGCTAGACACCTGCAGACCTGTTTCACTGCTCGTGAGGGGTGTCCCCCCTGCAGGTGGGAAGAGGCATCTCCAGCCCAGCCCTTGTGCATGCAGGTCTTTGCATGGTACTATATGCCCTTAACCAAGTGCGTCAAGGCCAGGCCCCCTCCCCCGGTTGAAGTCTTTAGGAAATTATCTTCTTACCAAGAAAAGGCTCTGCAGTTACTTCAGTTTGAAGACAAAAGAAGGTAGATACTAAGGTAACAAATTCCATTCACAATGTACTAAAAAAAGAAGAAAGAAAAAAGAAAAAAAAAAAAAACACTTCATGACAAGATGATGGCAGACACATTTGTTGGGGGGGAAAAAGAAAAGTTGACTAACCAAGGTGGGATTTTTCAAGAAAAGAAATGTGAGTATATCTAGGCAGCTAGTACTGTAGTTCTTAAGAAATGAGGACAGTGCAAGACAGTAAGTGTTGGATGAGGAGGATGGGAGAACAATAAAGAAACAAAGGGAGTGGGTAAAAAGTACATAAGCATGGGGGTCAAGCAATAGCGTAGTGGGTTAAGCACAGGTGGCACAAAGCACTTAGACCAGCGTAAGGATCCAGGTTCGAGCAGTGAAGCAAGTCTGCAGGTGTCTATCTTCCTCTCTCCCTCTTTGTCTTCCCCTCCTCTCTCCATTTCTCACTGTCCTATCCAACAACAGTGACATCAATAACAATAACTACAACAATGATAAAACAGCAAAGGCAACAAAAGAAAAATCAAAAGGCCTCCAGGAGCAGTGGATTCGTGGTGCAGGCACTGAGCCTCAGCAATAACCGTGGATGGAAAAAGAAATAAAAAAATTTAAAAAGGGCATAAGCTGGGGGCTAAGAGTGCATTGCAGATACCTTTCATAGTGAGATAATGAAATTTTACCCATGTGTCAACAACTGTTCTGTAAGCTATTAGCCCCCCAATAAGAAGAGAAAGAAAGAAAAAAAAGTAAGCAAGAAAGGAGGGAACAAAGGAAGGGAGGGAGCGAGGGAGGGAGGAAGGAATAGACATCTCCTTAGCTATCTTCCTTGCTATCCTACCCTTTCAGCACAGCCATATCTCAGTAAAGAAGAAAACTTACAGAAGCATTGAATATATATTTGCCTCTATTTATTGTAACTTAAGTAAAAAAAAAATAAAGGGAGAAAGGAGAGAAAAGAAATCATAGCATCACAAGCTATACTGCTAAGGCCTAGAAGTCTAATATTTTAGAGACTAAATTGTAAGCATTTGAAAGTAAATAAAATAAATTCATTTCAGTTGAGCATATCAACTTGGATCAAGTCAAATATAGGTTTTGTGGGATTTTGAAGACTGATATGGGTTGAAAAAAATAAAGGACCAAATAATTTATGAACTAAGAGCTGGATAGAAACACTAGTAAACTAGCCAAGTAAACAAAATAATTTTATGCAGAAAAGCCATGCAATATGATGCTTTGAGCATTGAATTTGCCTTGAACTTAAAACAAACCAGGGATTAAAATCTGATTCAGGAACCAGAGAGTTAGCTCACTGAATAGGCTGTGTGCCTTACCATGCATGCAGCCTATGTTAGTGCTGGAGACAACATGAAAGGTGAATTTCTCTCCTGTCCTGTGGTGCTTTTCTCCTCCCCTGACTGTTTCTTTCTAGCTAAATGAAAAAGTTGTCCAAAGCAATAAAGCCCCACTTCTGCAAAACGAACCAAAAATCTGATTCAGGTAAACCAAATTTATGATATTGGCAAAGTTCTTTTTTCTTCCACAGAATATCAGTTGTTCTGATTATAAAAAGTAATTTTTAGTAGACAGAGAAATATTTCAACAGATATAGCAACAGACATACATGCTTGAGGTTCCAAGTCACATCCCTGGTGTATAACAAGCACCAGAGTTGTGCTCTGGCTTTATTCTCTTTCTGTTTCTGTCATGTGATACATTCCACCTCTCATATGAAATTAAATCTTTTAAAGTAATTTTTATAAATATCCTGGAAATATTAAAAATTAATTTCAGCATTAAATGTTTCTATTCAGAAACATACATGTCCAGATACACCTTTCATGTTATTTATAATTTACTTCATTTACATTTATATGAACATAACAGTTTTGCATAATTGATTGCAATGTGTGACAAATTCTTTTGCTGTCATTATACAATCCTGTAATTAAGAACAGTTTAGGGGGTCAGGCAGTAGAGCAGCAACTTAAGCACACTTGGCGCTAAGCACCAGGACAGGCATAAGGATCCTGGTTCAAGCCCCCAGCTCCCCACCTGCAGGGGTCATCGCTTCACAAGCAGTGAAGCAGGTCTACAGTCTATCTTTCTCTTCCCCTCTCTAACTTCCTCCCTCTTTCGATTTCTCTCTGCCCTATCCAACAACAACAACATCAATAACAACAACAAGGGCAACAAAAATGAGGGGGAAAAAGATGTCTAGGAATAGTGGATTCATGGTGCCGTCACTGAGCCCCAGTGATAACCCTGAAGGCAAAAGAAAAGTAGAAGAAGGAGGAGGAGAATTTAGTAATTTCTAAGGAGGGTTGGTCAATTGTTAGTTTCAACCAACATTTAACCTGGCACCTTGAATAACCATATCACTTAATTTTAAATTACCACATTAATCTGGACCTTCAGAAATGAACAATCAAAGCATTTTGCATTTCCTGACATGCAGTTCTACTAAACAGATGTCCTACTTATGACACAGAAGACCCTTGAACTATGTTTGTGTTCAAACTGACCACAGCATATACCAAAATATTTTATCCATGTATAGATGTTCTTATGTAGATTTTGACTCTGTGTCTTTTTAGGACAGTTTTAACTAGCATCATTTAAACAAGCTCTGACATAATCTTTATAATATAGATGTGTGTTATGAAAAGAAAGAACATTAAATGTGGTGTTTGAGTTGAAAGAAACTAATGTTAATCCATAATATTCAAATAAAATTGTTACAGATCTCTTGTATTTCTCAACCTACCTTAGCTTTCAGTATTCTAAGAACAACTCCACTCTCCCTGCCAATATTAAGTTTATTAGATTTGATTAAAATCCTTTCATTTGCATTAAACAGTTTTGTTTGTTTCCTTTGGCATGAGATTCTATGATACACTGAAAAATGCTAATGTCAGTATACCAGCCAAACACTTTTTCTCATAAATATTGAATGTGTTAGCATTTTGCCTGTTTTATACTTTTGAATTTTAACATTTAACTGAGCACAGTGCTTACTTCCATTACTCATTGGATTAGAAACAGAAATGTGAAAGATATAATAGTAATGTTTTAAATAGTAAATATAAAATCTACATATACATCTGTCCCTCATCATGTTTAAAGGGAAAATGTCTTTAAAACACATTACCTACTAATAATCAAGTTGCAAAAAAATTTCATTCAACTATTTTGCAAAGAATTTCTGGGATAGCTTTGCCAGAGAGAGAAACAAGGAACTCGTGGCATGGTAATACGATTCTTTATTGATGCGGACATCCCAGAGTCAGGTATGAGCACAGCGGGTTTAGGCCACATGGAGCTAGCAAAATGGCTGCCTCCAGCTATGCACGTCAGCCCTTCTCCAGGTCTTCTTCAGGTCGGGACATGGAAGAGAGAGAAAAAGCAAAACCAGAAATGGCAAGTAGGAAACAGAAATGGCTAGGAAAGGGGGGGGAGAGAGGCAAAAGGCATGCTGGGAAGGTGGAAACATCCTTAGCAACTGTTGCAATGATTTTAACTGAATTAGCAATACCCTGACGGGATAATGTGGTGGGGATCTTTCAGGCAAAAGAGTGATTATGTAAATGGACCATAGAGTCAGCAATGGAGCAGAGCGGGTAGGGGGGGTGGGTGGTGGCTTTGAGGCCCGACAGAGAATTACATCATTTATCTTCCACTTGGTTAGTAGTCTATAAGTGTTTTATTTTTCTATTTTTCTATTTTTTAATATTTATTTATTTATTTCCTTTTTGTTGCCCTTGGTTTTTTTATTGTTGTTGTAGTTATTATTGTTGATGGCATCATTGTTGGATAGGACAGAAAGAAATTGAGGGAGGAGGGGAAGCAGAGGGGGAAAGAAACATAGACACCTGTAGACCTGCTTCACTGCCTGTGAATCAACTCCCCTGCAGGTGGAGAGCCAGGGGCTCGAACTGGGATCCTTACACTGTGTTTTTCATTTTTTTTAACATTCCTATTTTTTGTCGACATTTAGCCTAATTCACAATCTACAATATTTCTGAATTAATAATTGAGAAGTTGTATAATGTGCATGTAAAATTCTGAACTACTTTTGTGAAGTTCTGCAATCCCAAATAACTAAGGACATTTTACATTTCTTCTCAACATTTAATCTAAAGACCAATCTTTAAAACAAAATCTGGGGAAAAAGAACTTATCTTTTAACAAAGACTCTAAGGTGTAGGTGTTATCCCTTTTTTTTTTTTTTGTATCTTGCCTTTTGTTGCCCTAGTTGTTTTATTGTTTTATTTATATTGTTGTTATTGCTGATATTGTGGTTGTTGGATAGAGCATAGAGAAATGGAGAGAGGAGGGGAAGATGGGGGAGAGAAAGACACCTAGAGACCTGCTTCACTGCCCGTGAAGTGATTCCCCTGCAGGTGAGGAGCTGGGGGCTCAAACTGGGATCCTCAAGCCAGTTCTTGCACTTAGCACCACCTGCGCTAAACCCGCTGTGCCACCGCCCAATTCCCAGGAACTATCTTTTAACATAAACTCTATGGCCATGCCAATAGCAACCTTGAGGGCACATGTGGCTCCCCACATGTCCCGCTGTCTTATATCATGTTTTGATATTTGGCGGACTTTGTTTTGTGGCAGGGTGGACTGTGCCTGTCTTAGGTTGGGGATCAGCCTTCCATCTTATCCGTCATTGGAACACCTGGTCATTATTGCTCAGTAGTACCAGGTGCCTTTAGGTTGCATCTTAGGTTGATTGGATAGCGCTAGTTTCCTCTTACCCATCATTGGCTAGCCAGCCCTCTACATGGTGGACGTTCTGATGGAGGGGGGCAAATCCTCCACAGCAACTCAATATTCTGTCATGTCCAGGCTATGATAGTAAGTTTGTATAGGTTGCATCTTTATGGCATCAATCTGTTGCCACAAAAAGGCCATGAGCTTGTTAAGAATTATAGGACCATGGTCTGGGAGGTGTCGCAGTGGATAAGGCGTTAGACTCTCAAGCGTGAGGTCCCAAGTTCAATCCCTGGCAGCACATGTACCAGAAAGATATCTGGTTCTTTCTCTCCTCCTCTCTTTCTCAATAAATTAAAATGTTAAAAAAAAAAAAAAAAGAATTATAGGACCTATTGTGAGCAGAAGTAAAACAAGCTAGGGTCCCACAACTAAGGGTAGACTGGTAAGGAAGGGGGAATGTATCCATTGGTATGAAGAGGTAGGATCATATCTTAAGTCTAAGGGAAGCAGTCAGTGGATGTGATGTCCAGGGAAGCAGCCATTTGTCTTTGGGGGTAGTAAAGGATGTCCGTGGCATAGGTGATGTTATAAAGGGAAACATCTTTAAATTGTTGGCTGACAAAGGCAGGCAAGACAAGATACACCAGGTAAGTGTACAAGAATATGTGAATGTTGTTAATTCATATAGGTTAGATATGGAGGAACTTCTTACAGTTTAATACCTTACCATATGAACAGATGATTCCTCATATGAAGGCTTGATAGCTGTAATCACTTACTTGTGAAAAACAATAAAACTTGTAACAAGTTAGAGGTTTACTATAATTGACTTTGGACTATAAACAGACTCAGGTTACTTAGAGAGTTAACGCATGTTAGTGACAATGGTTTTAACATTTAGAGTACTCTGAGCAGATGGGTCACACAAAAATTTTTGGTCATTCAACACACTCACTCACAAAACACAACTGGCCAGTCATAACATAAGACATTCAGAGAAGGTGTAGGAGAGAGGGCTCTGTGAGCCAACTTTTGTAGGTTCTGCCATGTCATATTATGGATCCTGGGATGTATCCTGCGGTTAGTCCTCTTGTATTTCTTGTTCTTCAGGGATAACAGTGTTCTTCAGGGATAACATGAGGGTATTGTCGGACATGGCGGGCAGGAATCCAGACAGGTTTAGAGTCATTATGAGGGAAAATGCATTCAAAACCTCTTCCCATGGTCAATAGAGGGTCAGGCCCTTATGGATATATGGAAAAAGGGCAGATTTAACAGCCTCTTGACAAATTGTAGGACTATTGGCCATGCCCTGTGGCAGCACTACCCATTCAAATCTATCAGCAGGGCTGGCATTATTAATAGAAGGAACAGAGAAGGCAAAACGTTTACAATCTTGCGGATGCAAGGGAATAGAGAAAAAACAATCGTGTATATCAATAGCTATGATTGGAATTCCTGTGGGAATTGCAGAAGCAAGAGGCAAACCCCTTTGGGGGGAGTGCCAGACCTGCATGGTTTTATTAACTGCACGGAGATCTGGAGGAGGCGCCATTTTCCTGAGTGCTTTTTAATCACAAAGACAGGAGTATTCCATGGGCTTCGAGAATGGCGAATGTGTCCCAAGGACAGCTGCTCTCGGACGAGCTCTTTTAAAATTTCTAGCTTATCCCTAGGTAAAGGCCACTGTTCCACCCAGACAGGCTCATTAGAAAGCCAGCTTAAGCGGGGTGTTTGGCTACGAACAGTGGCATTTAGTATTGGGGGTGCCGATTAGAGCTGGTCTCGCGGGAACGAGTGTTACGCTCTGCAGAGGCATCTGTGGATACCCTAACATCAAGACATTCCAGAATATCTCTGCCCAGTAGGTTGGTGCTAATATCAGTTACCAAAGGACGGAAGTGTCCGGTAGAACCTTCCGGGTCTTCCCACATGAGCGAGTCTCATTTGCGAAATGATTGGGTCACCCCTCCTACTCCATGTATACTGGGTCCAGGGATAAGTTCCCAATCTTGGGGAACCTCTTCTTGCCTTAAAATCGTCTTTGCTGCCCCCGTGTCAATCAAAAAATTAAAAGGAATATTGCCAATCTTTACTGTCATAGAAGGATGACCCCGTTCTAAAACAGGAGTGGTCCACAAAATCTCAGGCCCCAAATTTGTACCATTCAGAGGCGAACCATCTTTATGAAATTGGGACCAACAATCTCTCTTCCAATGAAACCCCTTATGACATCTTGGACAAACAGTATGTGCCTCTGGCTCCCTGACTGAAAGCAGGGTTGCTCTGACTGGAGGCGGGGTTTCCCTGACTGGAGGCGTGGTCACAGCTTATCAGGACATTGGTTACGCCAATGTCCTTGGCGACCGCACTGAAAGCAGGCCCCGTTGTGATTACGTGGGGTAACTTCATAAACCTGTGTCGTAGCAGGTGGCCGATAATTACCTGATATAAGTTCCTGTGTCACTAAAATCCAATTATCTGGGTGTAGGTGTTTAAGATTAAGGCATGCCTGACGGAATAGTGGTATCATGCCTTCCCAGACAATAGAGCGCAGGAGTAGTGAGCTGACATCAGGATTATAAACCTTTCTCTCGAAGCTTGTCTTCACACTTGAGATGAAGCTCGCTAATGATTCATCAGTGCCTTAGCGAAGAGAGTTAATGGGAACTGACGAATCTACATTGGGTGGGGTCACCCTTTCCCATGCTTGTGTTGCGCAGATGCGTACCTGTTCAAAATAACCAGTTGGAAACCTGGCTTCTGCCTGCTGAGCTCCAGATTCATAAGCTCCTTCTCCAAACAAAGCATCAGAATCCCATTCTACCTGTTTGTTACTATTTTCCTGTGACTGTCTAGAACACTCATCACGGAAGCATGCCTTCCACTGTAGGTAGAGGGGGTCTGGGAGTGCAGCACAAGCCAGGTCCTTCCTATCCTGTGGCGTGTTAAGATGGTGGTAAAAACTCCTTAAAACGGCCTTGGTCCATGGAGCGTGCCACCCGTCCTCCCTTACTGCTTGCCTGAGTGCTCCAAGCTTTTTAGAGGTGTATGGCTGCCACGGCTGAGGGTTTTGTTTAGAAGGGGTCACGTTTACTGGGAAGGTGTGGATTTGGTCCGATGGCGCGGGAGAGGGAGCTACAGAAGTGGAAGGTGCCGTGGAAACTGCTGTAGTGTCCACAGGGGAAACTGCACGCATATCTACAGGGACGGAGCTCTCGGGGTGGACTGCACATGGTTTAACGTCCTTAAATGCTGAAAAAATATCCTTTAACTCCCATAAATCAGCCACTAGGTCTCTTAATGATGACGTATCAGCAGGGGGTGGGGTCAGAGAAGCAGAAGCCTCAGAAGAAGCCAAAACCAGGGCGGTAGGAGGAGGGGCTAGAGAACCGGAAGCCTCAGGGGAAGCAAGGGGCGGGGCCAGAGAAGCAGAAGGAACTGAACACGTGTCTGCAGAAGGAGCCGAACACGTGTCTGCAGGGACAGAAGTTTGGGTGCTGACTGCAAATTGCTTAGGGCATTTAGGTTGTAAGCACGTATCTCTTAACTCTTGTATCTCAGGAGAAGCTGAACCCTGTGTGGCAGGGGGCGGGGTCAGAGGAGGAGCTTCCGAACACGTGTACGTGTCAGTGGGAACGGATGTTCTGGATCTATCTGCTGATCGCTGAGGGCGTCTGAGTCTTAAGCACATGTGCTTTAACTCTAGTATCTCAGCCTCAAGGTCACTTATCCTCATGGCAGACCATGTTGTACATATCTTGTAAGTGACGACCACAGTTATAAAAATCCAAGGGGTAGCAAAAATTAAACTGTCTGTGAGAGCGCGAATCTGTCCCAGGGCAGAAGGAGATAATAACTGGGACACCTCCTCAAAAAACAAAAAAATTCCCATGGTGGAGGGAAACGCGGGACCACAGAGATGGGTGAATGCCACTTACCTGTGTCTGGGCGGCTTTTGGGGACATCAGGCCGGGCCACCCAGCGGGGTGTGGGTGCAGAACACGATGGGCGCCAGATGTTGTTGTGTGCGGGCTGCGGAGAAGAGAGAGAGGAGGGGTCTGGAGCGAAGAGGAAACACAAATCTTTATTTGCGCTGGCACCTCAGAGTTGGGTGCTAGAGAAGCAGGTTGGGCCACGTGGAGGTAGCAAAAATGGCCGCCTCACGCAGTAACCTTTCCTGCGTCTGAACACCGGAGTGAAGCGCTGGCAAGAGAGCGAGGTGTGGAAGGAGAAAGGCTTTTATAGGAGCAGCTTTCGCGAGAATGTGAAGGGGGAGGAGTAACCATAGCACTCCAGGATAGGATAATAACTCTCGTGAGAATGGGAGGGGGGAGGAGTAACCAAAGCACTCCAAATATTGTGGGGATATAAACAATGCCCTGAGGGCACAACATGGCTGAACAGGCACTCTGAGAATGTCCCAACTCTCGCGGGAACTAGCAGTAGCCTGAGGGGAAAACATGGCAGATGTGACTGCATTGGCACAATTTCCCAGCAGGTAGTTGCTTATTTTCCTTGGTCCTGGCACGTACTTTGTGCCCATTAAAAGCTAATTTAGGTATTGGGGCGGTAGTGC